>NC_138776.1:242377114-242957114 GCF_965119305.1 Pelophylax lessonae
TCTACACTCATCCAAGACAACTCCTCCCTAGACATTTCTCACTCTGCAGTATTACCAACCCCTCCATAGTCATTCCTTATTTTACAGTATCTACATAGGCCCCTTTCACATGGGCTTTCTGATCCGGCCCCCCTGTCAGTTTTTCAGGTGGACCTGATCCGTTACTCCATGGAGCTGCACAAGTTCCATTGAGCTGAGAAAAACGAATGCGCCGAGCGCACTACTCATGTAAAAGGGCCCTAAAGGCTCTTTCACACGAGCGGTACGCTCAGCGCACTCCTTTTTTCTCAGCAGGGATCTATCCGCCGATCCCCGCTGAGCAGGCATATGGCAGCTCCGTCTTCGCTTACTTTGCAGAGAGACGGAGCTGTCAGGGCCCTGCTCTCCTCTATGGGAGATCCTATCCGATCCTCCAGACAGATGGAAAAGAGAGTTTCCATCCGTCTGGATTTCACTGACAGGATCGGATCGGATAGCCCATGTGAAAGGGGCCTTACCCTACAGAGACATTCCTCACTTTGAAATATTCACTTTATTTCCAGAAATATTCACAAATTCCCGTGAAAGAGAAAGGTCAACATCCCGAGCTGAGCAAAAATTCAAAAAAGAAAAAGAAAGCAGGATTTTAAGGGCCAAAGAAGGGGGGGGGGGGTGGGTCACAAATGTGATATTATGGTAAAAAACATAATTTTATTGAATCATAAATAGAGTTAAAAAACAGAAAAATTAAAAATAATAATCTTGAATGATGTAGGAGGAGGACGAGGCCCATATGGAGTAGGAGGTTGAGGTGGCGGTGGATATGGCGGTGTAGGTGGAAGCGGCGGTGGAGGAGGAGGACGAGGCCCAAATGGAGTAGGAGGTTGAGGTGGAGGTGGATGTGACGGTGTAGGTGGAAGCGGCGGTGGAGGAGGATGAGGTACCCAACACTGATTTTTGTTTTTAATTTTATTTCTTTTTAAATTAGGGTACACCCCAAAAGAGTTAGAAAGATCAAATACAACAGTGGTTTGCACGCTGTGCAATCAGAGCCTGAAGCGAGGCATAAACCTTCTCAACCTGAGCACAACCTGCATGACCAGGCATCTAAGTACAAAGCACGAGCTGCAGTGGAGTAGACACCTCAAAAACCAAGAAAGGTCTCTGGCTCCTCCTGCTTCCTCTTCTGCTGCAGTCTCGGCCTCTTCATCCACCTCTGTAGTGAGACCAGCACCTGCCACCCCGCAAACAGAGAATCTGCCAGCAACACCACCACCTGGGTCACCAACAACCATCTCCACAATGTCCTGTGGAAGCGTTCAGCTTTCTATCTCCCAAACACTGGAGCTGAAGAGGAAGTACCCCCCCCCTACCCACCCGCGATCCCGGCTGTCCCACAGTACATTGTGCCCAGCGGCCACTACTTTTCCAGGCAAGCCATCCCTTCCCTGCACAACCAAGTGGGTGACAAAATCAGGTGTGCATTGCGCAATGCCATCTGTGGCAAGGTCCACCTAACTACGGATATGTGGACCAGTAAGCACCGTCAGGGACGTTATATCTCCCTAACAGCACACTGGGTAAATGCAGTGGCGGCTGGGCCTGAGGCGGATAGCAGTTTGGCGCATGTCCTTCCACCACCGAGGATTGAAGTGCGCCTCAGTTTGCCTCCTGTTCCTAACTCCTCCTATTCCACTTTCTCATCCTTTACCACCTCCTCATCCGGTCAGCGTAACACCTTCAATACCAACTTCAGCACAGCCAGGGGTAAACAACAGCAGGAGGTTTTAAAAATCGCCTGTTTGGGGGAAAAAACCACACACCGCGCAGGAGTTGTGGAGGGGCATTCAACAGCAGACCAATTAATGGTTGCTGCCAGTGAGCCTCAAGCCCGGCCTGGTCGTGTGCGATAATGGGCGAAATCTCATGGCAGCTCTGGGCTTAGCCGGTTTGACACACATCCCTTGCCTGGCGCATGTGCTGAATTTGGTGGTGCAGAGGTTCCTTAGAAATTATCCCGATATGTCAGAACTGCTGCAGAAAGTGCCGTCTGTGCGCACTTTCGGCGTTCTCACCCTGCTGCTGCTCGCCTGTCAGTGCTGCAGCGTGACTTCGGCCTTCCCACTCACCGCCTCATATGTGACGTGCCCACAAGGTGGAACTCCACCTTGCACATGCTGAACAGCACCACTTCACTACCAATAACTGGGCCTCCATGCGAGACCTGTGTGCCTTGTTGCACTTTAACATATGCAGACTAGGCCGCAATTCCGTTTTTTACCCCTAAATGGGTTTTTATTGATAAGCGGAATACAACAACAGTATCCAATGGGTGTATCTCACTAACATATGCAGACTAGGCCACAATTTTTTTTTTTCCCTAAATGGGTATTTATTGAATAGCGGAATAGAACAACAGTATCCAAAGGGTGTATCTTACAGTAAAATATGCAGACTAGGCCGCAATTTATTTTTTTCCCTAAATGGGTGTTTATTGAATAGCAGAATAGAACAACAGTATCTAAAGGGTGTATCTCACACGTACAGATACAGACTAGGTCGCAATTTAATATTTTTTCCCTAACTGGGTGTTTATTGAATAGCGGAATAGAACAACAGTATACAAAGGGTGTATCTCACAGTAAAATATGCAGACTAGGCCGCAATTTTTTTTCCCCCTAAATGGGTTTTTATTGATAAGCGGAATACAACAACAGTATCCAATGGGTGTAGCTCACTGTAACATATGCAGACTAGGCCGCAATTAAATTTTTTTCCCCTAAATGGGTTTTTATTGGTAAGCGCAATACAACAACAGTATCCAATGGGTGTAGCTCACTGTAACATATGCAAACTAGGCCGCAATTACATTTTTCCCCTAAATGGGTTTTTATTGATAAGCGCAATACAACAACAGTATCCATGGGTGTATCTCACTGTAACGTATGAATGAAAAATTTCTATTTTTCCCTTTTAACCACTTTACCACCGGAGGATTTTGCTGTCTTACGTCTGGGCCACTTTTTGCGATTCGGCGCTGTGCGAATTTAACTGACAATTGCGCGGTCGTGCGACGCCATACCCAAACAAAATTTACGTCCTTTTTTTGCAACAAGCAGAGCTTTCTTTTGGTGGTATTTGATCACCTGTGCGATTTTTACTTTTTGCGCTATAAACAAAAAAAGAGCATTTATTTTGAAAAAATAACAATATTTTTAACATTTTTTTATTATGAAATTCCCCCCCCCCCCCCCAAAAAATGTAAAAATCTAATTTTTTTTACATTTTTGGCCAATTTGTTTTCTGCTACCTATGTTTGGTAAAAAAAATCACAATAAGCGTATTTTGATTGGTTTGCGCAAAAGTTATTGGGTTTACTAACAAAGGGAAAGATTTCTGTCATTATTGGTGTTTTTTTTTTAACGCGTAATGGCGGCGATCTGCAATTTTTTTTGCGGGACTGCGACATTGCGGCGGACAGATCGGACCCTTGACTGACATTTTTGACACTTTTGAGGGTACCAGTGACATTACTGCAGCAATCAGTGCTATATATATATATGCACTGTTACTGTAAAAATGACACTGGCAGGGAAGGGGTTAATTTTATTGGAGAGGGAGGGGTTAATGTATGCCTGGTGCTTACTAACGTGTGGGGGGGGGGGGAGGTGACTGAGTGACACAAGGACAGATCGCATGTTCAGCTATGCTGAACACTGCAATCTGTCACTCCTTGTCACTTAGGAGATCCGTCCGCTCTGTTTACACAAGCGGGCGGATCTCTAAACTCGATTCCCCGACGATCGGGGAAGAGCAGCGGCGATCGCCGCCACTCCTCCCCTGGCCCGACTCCCGCTGTGACTGAAGAGTCGAGAGAGGGGAATGTCTGGTGACGTAGACCTACGTCGCCAGACGATAACGAGCCGCTGTGCCGCAGTAGCAGCACAGTGAGCAGTGGGGAAGTGGTTAATTGGTGATTTTTGAAGAGCAGATTTGAACAGCGGTGTCTAAATGCTGTATGACAGTGTCACAGTAAAGTATGAATGAGAGATTAAAATTTTTTTTTTCCCTAAATACTGAAAAATAATTATTTTCCCCTTACATTGGTGCTTTTTGAAGAGCAGATTACAAAAGCAGTGTCTGTCTAAACAATGAATGTCAAAGTAAAATATGAAGGAAACATTTTTTTTTCTGTTTTAAATGCAGATTAAGCAGACACATATGTACTGAGCTGCATTACATGGCCGCTACACACCACACGCCGCCCTCCTAACAGACTGATAAAAGTTTTTTTTTTCTCCCTCCTT
The DNA here is from genome assembly GCF_965119305.1 of Pelophylax lessonae. Classification (NCBI taxonomy): domain Eukaryota; kingdom Metazoa; phylum Chordata; class Amphibia; order Anura; family Ranidae; genus Pelophylax; species Pelophylax lessonae. The sequence goes on from NC_138776.1 coordinate 242,381,401, forward strand.
CTCCTCCCTGGGCTCAGGTCAGGGCACAAAGATCGTGCACTGCACCCCCACACAATACAATCAATGTAGATCGCTGTCTGATTAAAGAAGATTCTTCCTATTCTTTCCCTGAACGCAATCTCCAGCCTGCCCTTACAATAATCTCCTATCTCTCCCTCAGCAGCAGCATCAGGAACCTGTCCCTACAGTAGTTAGAGCAGAGTGACGTGCGGCGCTATGTGACTCCAGCTTATATAGAGGCTGGGTCACATGCTGCACTGGCCAATTTACAGCCATGCCATTAGTAGGCATGGCTGTGATGGCTTCTAAGGGCACACTAGTTAAACGCTTGCTGATTGGCTGCCTTGCACCTGTTGAAACCGCGCCATTAAAACCACGCCAAAACATCAAATAACATTACCGAAAAACGGACAGTATCCCGAACATACAGTGAAATGTTCGGGTCCGTGTCCAGGTACCAAATACCCAAAAGTCCGGTACGATCCCGAACAATACAGTCCGTGTTCGCTCAACCCTAATCATAAAGATAAAAGGAAAGAATGCATGCATACAAATTTACATATAAAAATTGTGTTTCAACACGGGACACTGATACAAAATACTGAATTGGCAATACATATGTTTCATAGTGATTGTAATCAATAGGTCCATTCCAATTATATGCTTTCCCGTTGGTAAAGGTTCTCCTATCTTGCTCAAATTTTTTTATCTTTCTTGACCAATATTTGTTCATTAAATCTCTCTAGATCCAATTTAAGCTTGGTCTCAAACTCAACATACTTTGGATGGGACTTGAGAGGGGTTAACAAGGATAATAGTCTTTGTATTTCCCCATCCAGGATCTCCATTTGAGCCCTGTAGTTAGAAGCTAAGCTTAACTATCACATTTTTAGTACATGCGTTTAGATTGTCCTCCCATTTTTGTTTAAAATCCAATGGTATATTGGGAATATTGGGGAAGATCTGTATCCTAAGGCCTTTAGGGTTGTAGCCATCCTGCATGTATCTATCAAATGAGCGATCATGCCAATATAAGGCTGAGTTCTTTTCCAATGCCCCACTCAGACTTGAGAATAGGAAGGATAAATCAAATAGAGATTTAGATGTTTCATCATGGGTGGCAAGAAAACTTTGCATAAGGACATCCCATTCATTGCATTTGAAGCCTGATATAATGTAAAGAAACAAATCTCTTCCTGCCTGAAACACGTTCCTGGCCCTCCCCACACTGCTAGGAATGAATCACTCACTGGCGCTGCACTGTCTGATATGATGTAAAGAGACATATCTCTCCCTGCCTGAAACACGTTCCTGGCCCTCCCCACAATGCTAAGAATGAATCACTCACTGGCGCTGCACTGTCTGATATGATGTAAAGAAACAAATCTCTCCCTGCCTGAAACACGTTCCTGGCCCTCCCCACAATGCTAGGAATGAATCACTCACTGGCGCTGCACTGTCTGATATGATGTAAAGAAACATATCTCTCCCTGCCTGAAACACGTTCCTGGCCCTCCCTACACTGCTAGGAATGTCTCTCTGCACTGTCTGACAAACTCCAAAAAAAAAGCTACTCTCTCCCTGCCTCACACGTGTGCCTCTCCCTGTCTCTTCGCCCGCACAATCACACTACACGCTGCGACTGTGCGAGCAGCCTTTATGTAGTGTGGGGCGTTTACTTGGCCCCTGAGCCATGATTGGTTAAAGGCAGCCTGCCTTTAGTCCAATCATGGCAGAGATCATTTGATTGGCCAAAGCATGAGGTCAGGGTGCATGCTTTGGCCAATCACATAACGTGCTGCACGCGCAGCGCATTATAGGATGGATCTCGAATTTCCCGCGACGAAGCACATTTGTTCGTCATTCGATGAATGATCGTACAACCGATGTTCGAGTCGAACTTAGCCTTGACTCGAACTCAAAGCTCATCCATAATTATTACTATAAATATTATGTTTCCTTTTCATTCTCTGTAATCAAAGTTTCCTTCTCCTTAATTTTTGAAAAGATAGCTGTCATTGTTCGTTTTTACATCCTTCGTTTTCTGCCACATGTCATTAGTGTACTGGAAAACCACTTTACCTTGTAACTAGGGAAGGTTGTAAAATTGTTGAGTATTTCCTTTAAGGCACTGTACCAGGTTACTCATTCATCAAGTGAACATTGCACAGGTACAGTACTATATTATTGTATATGGATAGAAGGACAAAGTGTTATGTCGTTTTACCAAATATGTTAAATGGATTTGTAATTTTCTATAAATTAATTTAACTTTTACAATTTGTATGTAAAGGGTGTTCGTTACCCTGAAATTGTCAGTTGTGCTCCTGAGTCATCCGAAATCTTTTAAGCCTTAGGTTGATGCTAAGAATTGGAACATTTTTTATTTATTTTACTTTTTTTATCATGTTAGTTAGACAACAGCATGTAATCAGGATTTCACACACATTGGAGCATCATGTGACGGGGTTATGTGTTTTTGTGTACATTTCATCCTAAGGACACATTTGTTCTTCCAGTCATCCATGTAGCTTAACTATTTCTTTTCTCAGACTGCTTATGGACTTTGACCCACAACTAATATAGTTGTCTAGCAAAAAAATTTGCAATGTATTTTTTAAGTTTAATCAGTAAAGCTAATGCTCTCTGCTGATTGAAGAGCTGTAACTTTGACTCATTATGGGGAGTTTTGGATTCCTACAGAGGTCTACCACTGCTTCCACAGACTCAATATGGGGAGTTTTGGACTTCTACAGAGGTCTACCACTGCTTTCACAGACTCATTATGGGGAGTTTTGGACTCCTACAGAGGTCTACCACTGCTTCCACAGACTCATTATGGGGAGTTTTGGACTTCTACAGAGGTCTACCATGGCTTTCACAGACTCATTATGGGGAGTTTTGGACTTCTACAGAGGTCTACCACTGCTTCCACAGACTCATTATGGGGAGTTTTGGACTTCTACAGAGGTCTACCACTGCTTTCACAGACTCATTATGGGGAGTTAGACAACAGCATGTAATCAGGATTTCACACAAATTGGAGCATCATGTGACGGGGTTATGTGTTTTTGTGTACATTTCATCCTAAGGACACATTTGTTCTTCCAGTCATCCATGTAGCTTAACTATTTCTTTTCTCAGACTGCTTATGGACTTTGACCCACAACTAATATAGTTGTCTAGCAAAAAAATTTGCAATGTATTTTTTAAGTTTAATCAGTAAATCTCATGCTCTCTGCTGATTGAAGAGCTGTAACTTTGACTCATGGGGAGTTTTGGACTCCTACAGAGGTCTACCACTGCTTCCACAGACTCAATATGGGGAGTTTTGGACTTCTACAGAGGTCTACCACTGCTTTCACAGACTCATTATGGGGAGTTTTGGACTCCTACAGAGGTCTACCACTGCTTCCACAGACTCATTATGGGGAGTTTTGGACTTCTACAGAGGTCTACCACTGCTTCCACAGACTCATTATGGGGAGTTTTGGACTTCTACAGAGGTCTGCCACTGCTTTCACAGACTCAATATGGGGAGTTTTGGACTTCTACAGAGGTCTACCACTGCTTTCACAGACTCATTATGGGGAGTTTTGGACTCCTACAGAGGTCTACCACTGCTTCCACAGACTCATTATGGGGAGTTTTGGACTTCTACAGAGGTCTGCCACTGCTTTCACAGACTCATTATGGGGAGTTTTGGACTCCTACAGAGGTCTACCACTGCTTCCACAGACTCATTATGGGGAGTTTTGGACTTCTACAGAGGTCTACCACTGCTTCCACAGACTCATTATGGGGAGTTTTGGACTTCTACAGAGGTCTACCATGGCTTTCACAGACTCATTATGGGGAGTTTTGGACTTCTACAGAGGTCTACCACTGCTTCCACAGACTCATTATGGGGAGTTTTGGACTTCTACAGAGGTCTACCACTGCTTCCACAGACTCATTATGGGGAGTTTTGGACTTCTACAGAGGTCTACCACTGCTTTCACAGACTCATTATGGGGAGTTTTGGACTTCTACAGAGGTCTACCACTGCTTCCACAGACTCATTATGGGGAGTTTTGGACTTCTACTGAGGTCCACCACTGCTTCCAGAACAATCCTTCTCTACAGCATATAGGTAGGGTTTTCTACTAACGCTGTGGCTGCTTTCTAAAGAAAACAAGGTGTAAGACCTTGCACATTGTGTGGTGTTTGGCTCAGTTGGACATCTAGGTACTGCAAGCTATCATGTACAGCTACGAATTTGAGATATCGATACAGTGTGAATCTCTATTGGATGCTATATATGTATTTTATTGTATGTTACATATATTTACATTACATCCCTTAAGAATACATTTTTGTAAATTTCGAAACATGTTGGGATGTATGTACACTATGAACTAGGTTGGCCTTCTACCGTACGAAGCCAAATCCTATGTTCTAGAATCAGAGCATTTCTGACCATTTATAACTTGTATACTGTATTTGTAACCATATTGCTTTGATGTTTTTATATTACCCTTGGTGAATTTTTCACCTTTTACGATAGTTGGAAATATATTTTCTTAATAAAATTGATGATTTTTTACTGTTGTTACTCTTCTGTCTACTATCTATGTGGTTTGCCTATACCTAAAAAAATCCCTATGGGTCTCCTATCTTCTCTAGTTTACTGGGAATGTATTTGGCTGATTTAAACCTGAAGTTTAGTTGGTGTTTAAATAGGAAATATTAATTTGCAATATTTCAAATTTACATGACCAAAAAATTGATTTGTGTTTTTTTTTTTTTTTTTTTTTAGTACTTAACATAATACGGTTGTAAATAAGTAAAAAATATTATGTAAAAATCATACACATCCCCCACAAAGAATATATCTTATCAATGTGTAGTATCATGTTAAAAACAAACCTATTTTCTATGTACAATATGTAACTGCATAAATACATGAGTTTTCTCATTACATACACATCAGAAAAAAACACACTAAACTCTACTATAATATGTTAACCACTTCAGCTCCGGAAGGTTTCACCACCTTCCTGACCAGGCCATTTTTTGCGATTTGGCACTGCGTTGCTTTAGCTGACAATTGCGTAGTCGTTCGACGTTGTAACCAAACAAATTTGATGTCTTTTTTTTCCCCCACAAATAGAGCTTTCTTTTGATGGTAATTGATCACCTCTGCAGTTTTTATTTTTTTGCACTATAAACAAAAAAGGACCATAATTTTTGAAAAAACAATATTTTTTACTTTATGCTATAAAACATACCCAATTTAAAACAAAAAATAAAAAAAATCTAATTTTTTCATCAATTTAGGCCAATATGTATTCTGCTACATATTTTTATTTAAAAAATCCTATTAAGTGTATTATTATTATATAGGATTTATATAGCGCCGACAGTTTACGTAGCACTTTACAACTTGAGGGCAGACAGTACAAATACAATACACTTTAATACAGTGGAATAAGAGGACCCTGCTCGTTAGAGCTTACTCAGCTTAGCTGAAACACAAGATCTCTCTTTTCCTCCCTGACATAACTTGTTTACATAGGCAGACCGCCATTCTGTCATTCCGCCAGAGGATTGGCGGGTCCCTGCGGCTATCGCAGCTGCCAGACCCGCTGATCGGCTCCCGCTGTGTCCAATCATAGTGGGAGCAGCACTCCAGCGACATGCGCAAGTGCCTCTGACATCTCCTGCACAAAATCACGTATGTGTATGGGATTTTGCACAGCCGGGCCGCCCTGCCGCAGTATCTATGGCGGTGGGTCATCTGGAACTGCTTAAGGTACATGATCACAAAAAACACACATTTTTTTTACATATTTACTTTTAATTAATTTCAGTATTTATTTTTGTTGCCAAACTTTTATCATGTAATAAAGAGCTGTTAAATAATGTCAAAAATGTGCATAGCTTGATCAACCAACAGAATTACCAAGATTTAATAAAGTAAAAAATAAACTTTGTAACAAATACAATAATGATTAATCAGTTCCATACCAGCGTATTATAAAATGACATCGGCAGGAACACTGTGTCGATCCGGGTTGGTGTCACATGACGTCCACCCGGATCCGCTGCTCACGGAATGTCAACAGAGACAACGGTAACTAGCTGCTACCATGTTCTCCTCCTCACACACTGATCCTGTGTGAGGAGGAGATTGCGGTAACAGCTAGTTACCGATCATAGTGCACCCTAAAACACACTGATTGCCCCCCCCAATAAAGAGGACCTGTCACTAGCCCATCAAAGTACCTGTCACTAGCCCATCAAAGTACCTGTCACCAGCCCATCAAAGTACCCGAATACCTGTCACCAGCCCATCCGAGCACCCAAGTACCTGTCACCAGCCCATCAGGTACTCTGATGACAGGTACTCGGGTACTCTGAAGGGCTGGTGACAGGTACTCGGGTACTCTGATGGGCTGGTGACAGGTAATCAGGTACTCTGATGACAGGTACTCAAAGTACCTGAGTACCTGTCACCAGAGTACCTGTCATCAGAGTACCCGAGTACCTGTCATCAGAGTACCCGAGTACCTGTCTCCAGCCCATCAGAGTACCCGAGTACCTGTCTCCAGCGCAGAGTACCTGAGTACCTCTCTGCAGCCCATCAGAGTACCCAAGAACATGTCATCAGCGTACCCAAGTCGCTAGCCCATCAGAGTACCCAAGTACCTGTTATCAGAGTACCCGAGTACCTGTCTCCAGCCCATTGGGGTATCTGAGTACCTATCTGCAGCCCAACCTGTCTTCTGCCCATCAAAGTACCCGAATACCTCTCTGCAGCCCATCATAGTACCCGAGTACCTCTCTGTGGCCCATCAGAGTACCCAAGTACCTGTCTCCAGCCCAGAGTACCCAAGTGCCTGTCTCCAGCCCAGAGTACCTGAGTACCTGTCTCCAGCCCATCAGATTACCCGAGTACCTGTCTCTAGCCCATCAGAATACCCAAGTACCTCTCTGAAGCTCATCAGAGTACCCGAGTACCTTTCTGAAGCCGATCAGAGTACCTGAGTACCTATCTGCAGCCCATGCCTCCTAGATTATGTGTTGGGGTCTTTGCTTTCCAAAATAGGGTCATTTTGTGGGTTATTCCCTTGTCCCGGTGCTCCAGGGCCTTCAAAAGTGTGATAGCTTGTAATGAAATAAAATGTGTAATTTATGCTCCTAGAACGCCTGATGGTGCTCCTTGAATTTTGGGTCTCTGTATGTGGCCAGGCTGTGACAAAGTCTCACATATGTGGTATCGCCATACTCAGGAGGAGTAGCAGAATGTATTTTGGGGTGTAATTGCAAGTACGCATATAATGTGTGTGAGAAATAACTTGTTATTATAATTTTGTGTAAAAACAAAAAAATAAATAAATAAATTATTTCTTCATTTTCCTAAGAATTGTGAGAAAAAATTACAACTTCAAAAAAACTCACCATGCCTCTTACTAAATACCCTGGAATATCAACTTTCCAAAAAGGGGTCATTTGGTGGGTATTTATACTGTCCTGACATTTCAGGGCCTCAAGAAATGAGATAGGCGGTCGGTACATCAGGTGTGATTAGGTGTGATCAATTTTCAACGATTGGCACCATAGCTTATAGACTCTATAACTTTCACACAGAGTAAATAATAACCAAAAATTTGGGTTATTTTTTTACCAAAGATATGTAGTAGTATAAATTTTGGCCCAAATTTATGAACAAAAATGACTTATTTGGAAAATTTTATAATAGAAACTAAAACAAAATGATTTTTTTTCAAAATTTTCGCTCTTTTTTCACTTATATCTCAAAAATAAAAACAACCCCAGTGGTGATTAAATACTACCAAAAGAAAGCTCTATTTGTGTGAAAAACATGATAAAAGATTTGATTGGGTACAGCGTTGCATGACTGAGTAATTATCATTCAAATTGTGAGAGCGCTGAAAGCTGAAAATTGGTCTGGGCAGGAAGGGGGTGTAACTGCTCTGTACGGAAGTGGTTAATAATACACAGCACGTTATAAATGGGAAAGATAAAACAAATTTTCCTTGATAACTGAGATCTTTGGTGATACAAGCTCAAAGGTTGTGCTCTGTGCAAACAGCAATGAGTTACTAATTGGATAATTTAAAATGTAAACTAGGGCACCAAAACATGGTGCGCCTCCATCCCTAAAGCCTGGTACACACGATAAGAAAATCCGACGAATAATCGTTATTTTTTTCTAGCTTGCTAGTCTTATATCAAAAACGAAGAGGTTACTCAACTTACAAAAATTCTGGTACAGCAGAATACAACTTCAGAAGTGATGTTATGTGTGTTGAATTGTTTTGTACGTATTCTTTAGTTTCTGAGCATGCGTAGTTTTACTCTTTAGAATTTTTTTTGAATGAAAACTGTACTAATTAACCACTTCTGGACTGCCCACCACATAAATATTGCTGCAGGGTGGCCCGGCTATGCAAAACCATACACCTTTATGTGATTTTGTGCACGTGATCTGGGGGGGGCATGCGCGTGCCCCCCTGGAGCCCCGCTACCACTGTAATTGGGCACAGCAGGAGCCAATCAAATAGACGCGATGGCCTCTGGGACCCGCAATCGTTCTGAGGAGAGGCAGAATGACAATCTGCCTATATAAACAAGGCAGACCGCCGTCCTGTCACAGAGGAAAATGGAGATCTTGTGTTTCTAAGCAGAAACACGGATCTCTGTTTTCCTCTAGTGCATCCATTCCCCACACAGTTAGCAAGCACTCCCTAGGAGAACACTTAACCCTTTGATCGCCCCTGATGTTAACCCCTTCCCAGTCAGTGTCATTAGTACAGTGACCATGCATTTTTTTTTTAGCACTGATCACTGTATTGGTGTCACCTGTCCCCAAAAAGTATCACTTAGTGTCAGATTTGTCTGCCCCAATGTTGCAGTCCTGCTAAAAATCGCTGATTGCCGCTATTTATAGTAAAAACAATTACAAAAATAAAAAGTCCATAAATCTATCCGATAGTTTGTAGACAAGATAACTTTTGCACAAACAGATCAATACACACTTATTGGGATTTTTTTTTAACCAAAAACATGTAGCAGAATACTGTACATATTGGCCTAAATTGATGAAGAAATTTGATAATTTTTATTGGATATGTTTTATAGCAGAAAGTAAAAAATATTGTTTGTTTTTTTAAAATTGCCGTTCTTTTTTTGTTTATAGCGCAAAAAAAAAATAAAAAAATGCAGAGGGGATAAAATGCCACCAAATGAAAGCTCTATTTGTGGGGAAACAAGGACATCAATTTTATTTGGGTACAGCATTGCACGACCGCACAATTGTCCGGCCGCCGACCGGCGATTACGTCATTCGGCGATTTGCAGGGGGTGCTGGGATGTATCTCATGGCATGAAATCTTGCATTATTATTATTATTATGAGTTCTGAGCTGTACTGTTTGTATTGAGGCCGTGCTCTTCCCCGCCTCCAACCTGCCTCCTCTCAGTGAACGAGGACTGAAAGCATTATATCCTCACTGAGCTCACTGAGAGGAGGCGGGGCAGAGCACGGCCGAGCACGGCCTCAATACAAACAGTACAGCTCAGGACTCCTGTGTAATAATGCAAGATTTCATGCCATGAGATACATCCCAGCACCCCCTGCGAATTGCCGAATGACGTAATCGCCGATCGGCGGCCGGAGGATGAATAAAGAAGAAAATAAGGTATTTACTAGCAAAAAAAAAAAAAGTTTCCATTGGTAAAAGTAGCTTTAAAGGGGATTACATACATCTATGTAATCCAAGTTATTAAAAATGGGTGGAACTCCACTTTAAGTTTTGGACTCTGTGGTGGACAATCCATGTGTGAAATTATGCCTCATGCTCCCTAAACCATTCTTTCACAATTTGATCCTGATAAATCCTGGCATTGTCCTCTTGGAATATGCTTGTGCCATCAGGGAAGAAAAAAATCCATTGATGGAATAACCTGGTCATTCAGTATATTAAGGTACTCCGCTGACCTCATTCTTTGGGCACATGCAGTAACTATCCAATAGGAGAGTTACTGTATGCTTAGTTTAGTTAGTTGCTTAGTTAATTCCAGGTGGCAACTTTTTTTTTTTTTTTTTTGGGCTAGGCAGTGTATATACATTCCAATTATAAATACATGATGAACGATGGACATTAAACAATTTGCATATTCCACATATAGATACATAGTTGGCAATTTGCATTTAAAAACCAAATGTGTTTCGGCCTTCTCTGTTCACTTCTTCAGGGTTGGACGCAGAACACATGTCCAGGAAATAGATTATCAGCATATAGGTTTTTGGGCACACTGATAGTATGGGCTAGTCAGATAATTTGTTTCATCACATGGTCCCCCTACTTACACATTAGCTCCAAGTAAACATGGTAGCGACTGAAAGGGAAGGTCATCAAAAACGTCTGTCCCAGGAGCTGTGAGTATATGACCCGAGGGACAAGGCACGGTAGAGGAATGGTAGGAGCACCCAGGAGTGCGAAGTGGTCCATAATGACATCCACAGTGGGTACCAAAGTATCTAAAAGAAAAAAGAAAAATATTTAAAAGGCAATCAAAAATGATAGTGTGGGATACATGACTTCTGTGTTAATTATATGTAAAAAAAAAAAAAAAAGGGGTGGGGGTGGTGAATCCTACAAAAAAAGAGAAAAATTGAAAAGAAAAAAAAACTTTGTAAACAAGTATTTATTTAATTATATATATATATATATATATATATATATATATATATATATATACACAGTATATATAGTATAATTAGGCACCACCGTAATAATATACATACTGAGACTCCAGATCTTTCGTGATCGCCACAAATTGAAAAGAGGTATCCCCAGTCCCTTTATGTTTACTTTACGTTTTTGATTACTTTTCCTTCCAGTCGCTACCATGTTTACTTTGAGCTAATTTGTAAGTATTTGTAGCATAAGTTACTTAATGTTAATCTCTACAAACATGCAGTAGTCTGCAGTAGTTTGTGTTAAATAGCCGGCAGATCCACCAGTTCCCTCTAACCCTCCCTATCCCTATGACCCTCTGACCCAATTAATTTGGCCTCTTTCACTCACACAGTTTCTGCTGCCCTCTAAATCTGCTGTGGATTACTTTCCAAGGGGTGGCAGAGCAGCAGCTCTGTAACAGTTCACAGGAAAATGTCATTTTGCGGCATTCTTTCTTTTCTAAAATGATTTTTTCTTTCTTTAAAAAAAATGTAAAAAAAAATTTTGAGCCCCCCCCCCCCCCCCTCAAATCCATATCAGATTCTTATCCTAGGGGACCGCATGAAAAAATAAATAAAACAGCTTGGAGTCCCCCCCCCCCCCCCGAAAAAAAAAAAAAAAACAACAACAGACCCCTAAGGGAAAAAGATTCATCTACACCAGTAAAGTTGGGTGAATGGTTCTGGCCAAGCAAAAGTTGGGCTTGAACATCGCCTGTATGGCGAACACCCGAATTTGCAGGGTTTTCAGAGGGTGTTCGCAATGCACTGTGCTTATGGGCGCAGTAAATAGCTGGTTTTTAAGGAGCAGGACCGGAAAGCCGACCGGGGCATCATTAACAAACGATGAGTCATCAGCTGTCAATGGGCTTCCATACTGACAGCTGAATGAAAAAAAAAAACATTGCCGGCAATAAAAAAGTGAAAAAATAAATCATGGGGGACTCCCCCTTAATCCATCCTAGGGCCTTATCCAAGCATGCAGCCCATCAGGCCAGGGAAGGGGGGGGTGAGTGTCCCTCCCCCTCTTGAACCATACCAGGCCACATACCCTCAACATGGTGGGATGTTTTGAGGCAGGATCCAAATCTGGAAGACCCCTTTAACCAGGGGACCCCCAGATCCAGACCACCCCCATATAAATGAGTATGGGGTACATTGTACCCCTACCCATTCACCATAAAAGTTTCAAAAAGTAGTAAAAACACAGAGATAATTTTTGACAATTCCTTTATAAAACAATTCCTTTATAAAAACCCCCGATGTAGATCCATCATCAACCACGATGACGATGGCACCTGACCCGAAAAAAGAAAAAAAAATGTTCCACCGTCAACTAAAGCAAACCGCCTAATGCCTGGCTTGTTGTTTGACAGTTGTTATTTAGGTAAGGGGTAGACCCACCTGGCAACATCACCTGGGTCAGTGACATCACAAGGGGGTGGTGCCACCAGGTTACATCGCCAGGTGACCCCACCCTAACCTATATAAGAACTGTCAAATGGCAAGCCAGGCTTTCGGCGGTTTGCCTTCGTTAACAGCAGAACGTTTTTTTTTTCTTCTTTCTTTGGGTCCAGCGGTGTTGTCCTAATTGACGATGGATCTACATTGGGAGACATTGTTTATTTTTATAAAAGGAATTGTCAAAAACTGCCTCCTGTTTTTATTTATTTTTACACTTTTTTGGTGAATCGGTAGGGGTACGTGCCAAATGTAATCACATGGGGGGGCAGGGTCTGGGAGCCCCCTTGCTCACCCCCCCCCCCCTTTTCTGACCTGCTGGGCTGTATGTTCGGATAAGGGTCTGGTATGGATTTCGGCGGAAGGGGGGATCCCACACCGTTTTTTCATTAAAATTCGGCATGGGGTTCCCCTTAAAATCCATACCAGGCCCGAATGGAGGGGGGGAAAGGACCCCTGCGCTGTTTTTTTTCAAAAAAAATTCTATTGCTGGCAATGGTATTGTATTGCCGGAAATTTAAATGTCATTTCGTTCATTTTTTTCTTTAAAAATATCAGTTTTGCTGCAATAGGTTCTATGCATGGTACAGATGCACCACTTTACAGGCAAACTAAGCGGATCCCCCAGGCACTATATTTGTAGGAATTTTTTGTTAATATTGTTTCATTTTAAGCATCATTAAAATCCCTGCTCCTGAAAAAACTATATTTTATAAAATTATTTTTTGCATTGCAATATGCCCCCCAGTGCAGTACTTGAGCCCCTATACCCTTTTTATGGCCAAAAACTTGCATATAAGCCTTCTAAATAAGGACTTTGGTTTTTCAAGTTTGGGTCCTATAGACTTTAACAGGGCTCGCTGTTAGGGTCAGAACATTTCCTCTGTTCGAGAGTTCTGGTGCCCATCTCTACACACCAGACCCTTATCTGTGCATGCAGCCCGGCTGTCCTGGAAATGGAGGGGGGAAGTGAGGCTATGCCCCTTCTTCTAAACTGGGCCACATGCTCCAAACATGGGGAAGGGAACCTTATAAGGGGGGACGCCCTAACAAAGCATCTTGTCCCAAAGCCCCCAGATACTTCCCCCTATGCAAATTAGTAAGAGGTATATAGTACCCCTGATTACTCATAGTACTCACAAAAAATGCAAATAGTAAATAAAACCACCGAAACTGTCACAAAGTGCTGTAATAAACAAAAAAAGATGGTCCAAATTGTAAATCCATTATTTCTCATGTTGCTTAGTAATGTAAATCCATGTCAATCACAATGAACTATGTCTGCTCACCTGTTGAAAAACAAAACGTGTCGACCTCTCAACATGTCCATTCCCAATGACTGATCACAAATAAAGACATGTCCATATTTTATCATGTGCAAAAAATGGGTGCGCTAGATGTGAGCAATGTGTGTTAAACCAAAAGGAAAAACACAATGAACAAAATACCTAATAAATATAAATATACACAGATATTATAAATAGTGCACAATGTGAACAAAAACATGCTATGGAAATATGTGCAGTCCGAAACAAGTCCAAAATGAAAAAAGGCTGAAATCTTCTTGATGGTGAATGAAGGTGAAGAAGAGGACGTGCAAACACCAAATCCCTCTTGGCACCCACGTGTAAAGAAAAGAGAGGTAATACCCTTACCAACTCAACATAATAAAACACTTGAGAAGATGATACCAGCCAGTGTAATAGATATGAAGTCCCAACCTTTCACTCTTCCACCCGATATGTGGTATATCAAAACTCTTACCAAAGGCAAGTATTTCACAGGTCAGATGGTGAGTGATAATGTTCTCCAAATCATCAGGCAAATTATCCAGACTAGCAGGCAGTGAATTTTCTTGTAAATCTTATTCTGACTCCTGTTGCTGTATGGGGGTTGGTCTCTCTCCTGTACCCCTCACACTCAGTGACAGATAGTGCCCAAAAAAGAATGGAACAGGCAATAGTGCATTACCTCTTAAACGACTTTATTAAGAAAAGGTAGAACACTTACAGTTAAGTTGAATAAATAGGCGAATGCAAATTCAATCGTTTCCGCGCTGCAGCATGGACCACTTGTGGTGATGGCGCAGGCTTCTCTCCCCGAAGCATTTTCCCTGATGAGGCAACGACTGGGAATGGAGATAGGGGCTGTGCCATCACTTAGCTTGTATTTATATTGTTAAATCTGAACACTTCCTGTTTCGTGAACTCGGGACCTGGAAGTGACTCTTACTTCCTGTCCGGAACACTTCTGGTGTTCCGTGAAAAAACCCTACCTGTGAAAATTCCCTACCCTCGTCACTTCTGGTGCACCTACGTCATGGAACAGCTGAGCAGCTTACCACTGGGCATGCTCACATATCCAGAGGGTAGGGAATTCTCACGGGTTTTTTAACGTTACACCGCATCAGCTGTTGCCACGGGTACATTAAAACATCTCCGCTGCAACATAAAATCATCTCCGCTCCTACCCCTGTCACTTCCCTGTTCTCGGCTCCTAAATGTAAAAGCGGCGGTGGGTCTATGAAAATATAAATCACGGAGCCGGGAGCTTTTAAATTTAGTAGCCGAGTTCAGGGAAGTCACAGGGGTAGGAGCGGAGATGATTTTTTATGTTGCAGCGGACATGTTTTAATGTACTCGCGGCAACAGCTGATGCGGTGTAACGTTACAAATCACTACCCCATGAAAATTCCCTACCCTCCGGAGCTGTGAGCATGCGTACTGGTAAGCTGCTCAGCTGTTCCATGACGTAGGTGCTACCCTCCTGAGCTGTGAGCATGCGCAGTGGTAAGCTGCTCAGCTGTTCCATGACGTATGGGAACAGGAAGTGACGATTGTAGGGAATTTTCACGAGGTAGGGTTTTTTAACGTTACACCGGCATACACAAATGACCCGGAAGGTAAATCTGAACACTTCCTGTTTCGTGAACTCGGGACCTAGAAGTGACGCTTACTTCCTGTCCGGATCACTTCTGGTGTACACAAATGACCCGGAAGGTAAACATCAGGTCTGTCTAAAACGACACTGAGTTGTTTACTCTGTATAATGTATTATTGTGTTCTAGGAATGACAAAGGGGCAAAATTACAAGGGGATTGCAGCAATATAGCTAAAGTATCCCCTATAATAATATGCTTATATAGGAAACCGGGATCTATATTATATTAAAATATATAAATAAGCAGTTTAATTTATTAAAAAAAAAAATTAATTACCCGATCCTGAAGTGTTAAAATTTAACATATAAATGTTTGATAAACTAAAATCATGCTGTAAACTTTAATACAAACATATAAAATCCAATATGATACATGTGGACTAATGCACACAAGAATAAAATATTATAAATATATAAAATTAAAACATGGTGTAATGTGGATTATAGTTATGAGGGTCACGAAATAAAGTTGTCCTAAATTCTATTAGGTGAGATATTAGCCTATCTGGAGGATGTGTATAGGAACTAGGTACTGATATACAGATATGATAAACAGATTAACTATTATTAATATGGGCATTTATGTCCCAATCAATATTCAGGCCCAAAGGTCGGTAACTTCTTAACTCATGTATCCAAAACGTCTCGCGTTTGGAAATGGTTCTCCTTAGGTTACTGCCCCTCCAGTGGGGGACATATTTTTCTATAGCAATCACATGGAGATTAGTGGGGTCCTTATGATGGCACTTAGCATAGTGCTGAGACACACTACGTCCCCCAAAGCCTTTTTTAATGTTGGTTATGTGCTCTCCAACTCTGATACTTAGCGTGCGAATTGTCCTACCCACATATTGGAGACCACAACTGCAGATGGGAAGATACACTACACCCTTAGTGTGACATGAAATGAAATGTTGAATTTTAAAAGTTTTCCCCGTCACATTGGATGAAAAATGGTGCGTTTTAATAGTCTTGGATTCTGAACAAATCCTGCATCTCCTACATGGAAAAAAACCCTTCATGTTACCAAACATTACAAGGGAAACAGGCCTCTCTATCGGATTTGGAGCAACTAATTCTTTTAGGCTCTGTGATCTTTTAAAGATTAATTGTGGCCTATCTGGGAGTGTAGGACCCAGAGTTTTGTCCCCTTTAAGAACTGTCCAATGTTTCTCAAGAGTTTCTTTTATCCAATGGTGGTGATGGGAAAAAGTAGTGAGAAAGGCAAATTCGTATTGCGCTTGATCTTCTTTCATCCTGTTACGTCTTTAGGAACTATCATATTGGCCTGTTTTTATTCAGCTACCGAATGAATTTCCTCTTCCAATACCAGAGTGTTATACCCTTTTTGTATAAATTTATCCTTGAGGATTTTTGCCTGTACTTTAAAATCTGTGTCGTTAGTACAGTTGCGACTGATGCGTCTAAATTGCCCCTTTGGTACTGCTTTAAGCCATGTTGCGTGATGACAACTGTCAAGAGGAATAAAACCATTCTTGCCAGTTGGCTTAAAGTAGGTTTTCGTAGTAAAACTTAAACCTTGTCTGGTAATAACCAAATCTAGAAAATTTACAGATGTCTCACTGTATTGGTATGTAAACCGTATGCCCCAGTCATTGTAGTTCAGCTGGTTCATGAATGCATGCAATGACTCTACATTTCCCTTCCATAACAAGGCGTCATCTATATATCGCCTCCAGAATATTAGCTCACTTGCTCGATCTGTATAGATATTCCGGTCCTCCCAACAAGCCATGAAAAGATTGGCGAGGCTGGGGGCAAATTTGGCCCCCATAGCCACGCCAGTCTTCTGCAAATAAAAATCCCCGCCGAAATAAAAGTAATTGTGCTCCATCCCGAATATCAATAACTCCAAAATGAAGCTCTTCTGTTTCAGCGGAATTTCGTGATTCAAATCCAAATATGTCCTGACCGCCTCATATCCCATATCATGGGGTATGATTGTGTATAAAGATGCCACGGCGGCGGTCACTAGTAACAAGTCACCTTCAATCTCTAGTTCAGTGATCTCCTTTATACATTGTGTAGTGTCTTTAAGGAAAGCTGGAGTATCCTGAATCAGGGGCTGCAGAAAAAAATCTATATATTTCCCGATGCGAGCCATCACGGAGTCAATACCACTCACGATTGGTCTACCGGGTGGCTTAAGAAGGCTCTTGTGGACCTTCGGGAGATAATAGATACTTGGGATTCTTGGAGCCAGTGGGACAAGGTATTCTTTTTCTTTTTTGTCTAAAATCCCTTCTTGGAAACCTTTTTTGATTCATTTCTCTAATTTTCTTTTGTAATTGTGGGTTGGTTCTTTTTTGAGGATTTCATAAGTTTTATTGTCTGCAAGGAAATTGTTAATTTCTTCTAAGTAATCCTCCTTTTTTTAAAAGAACAATTCCTCCACCCTTGTCTGCTGGGCGGATGATCAGGTCCTTATGATTACATAGAGTTTTTACCCCCAGCATTAAGTCACTTTGGGGACAGAACTTAAATTGTTTCTCCTCAAGATCCTTAAGGACCAAATCTCTGAACACAGTGACATTATTTTCTTGTATAATAGGAGGATTGAATAATGAAGCATTCTTCAACCTGGTATGAATGCAGGAAGAGGTTCGATACATGATACGAGATATGGTTTCTTTCGCTTGCCTTAGATAGGAAGTGTTTCTTAATTTTCAATTTTCTAACACACTTATGGACGTCTATAAACGTTTCAAATTTGTTTAGTGGCTTTTTGGGGGCATACTTAAGACCTTTGTCTAGAGTTCTTTTTTCTGCATCCATCAATTCAATCCCACTTGAAAATCCCTTGATCTTTCAACGTTTCTTTTTTCCGGGTGCCGGCTCCTCTGCACCCCCTTGTTTTTTTAGTTTTCCTTTTCCTCGTCCCTGATCTAAAAACCCCTCGGTTTGGAGCTAATTGGGGTTCTATTATCATATTCAGGGGACGAATCTCGATACTCTCTTTCGTATCGTAAAGGTTCAAATCTATTCCTACTAATTTCATAATTGGGTCTGGGGGTATAGGGAGGTTCATGATAACCACCTGTATAATCCACCGATGTTCTCCTCGGAGGTCTATAGACCTGTCTTTCAGGTGAATGGTGCCTATCATCTCTACTGTCCCAAGTGGGATCTTAATAGGAGGGATATTGGTGGTTCGAATGATTCCTTCTCTTTTTCTTGTTCCCTTTTTTATTTTGGTATTGATTAGAGTTAACTTCTGTAAGGGGTTTAAATTGAGTATTTCTCGAAGTAGATGGACCTGGAGACTGTACAACGTGCTCCCCTTTTCCATGTGGGAGATGTTCTCTTTGGGGGGAGTTCTCTAAAACCCACATGGGATGGCTTATCTTCAATGGTTTCATTTGGAGAAATGCCTGTTGATTCAGATCCTGAAACAACTTTTTCCTGAAGATTAATTTGCCATTTAAAAACTTTAGTGGCCTGGTAATCCTCCAGGTCTCTAAAGTATTTTTTTCTCTTTTTGTTTTTTTTGTTCCTCCTCCTCCATTGCTAAGATTTCTCTTAGTTCATGGTTATAAACCTTATAGGCTTCTTCTTGTATATGTGGAACAAGTTTTTCTTTGATTTCTAAAATCTCTTTGTTTAATTTCGTGACTTTCCGCTTTTTCTTTTCAATTAAAAAATTGAGCCAGCTAAGGCCAGCTCCATTTAAAAATTGGAACCACTCCAATAAGTCAGGGTCACCCTGATCGGGATATATGCACCAGAGTAGGCTTCTTGGGACCATCTTCTCCTGGAGTTATTTCTCCAGGAAAACTATGTCCCAGGAAGCGTGGAATTCTGAATTATAATATTTTATAATATAATATTTTTTAGGCGCATAAAGGTGCCTCTCAAATCAGTGGTATTGGTTAAATATTTGTCAAATAAATCTTCTACCACAATTTTATGGGTGCTATGGTATTCAAAAACATCCATAGTGATTGTTGCTGCAACCTGAGAGGTGAGTGAAAAATGTTAAAGAATGAGGTGCGCAAACAAAAAATTAATCTCCAGCAGCAACCGAAACTTTAACCTTGATATTTTATCATGACAATTTGCATGGAATGTGTACAAGAATTTTCCTCTAATAGTTCATCTGGCTATTTGTTTCTGGTATTTTCTTTTAGAAGTGAGGCTGAGAAATGTCTTCAACCCAGTTCGACAATAAACCACAGAATAAAAACTCTGCTCCCCCACCTGCCCAGTGGAACGTTCCTCCGGGTCCCCTTGGATATAATATATCTCCTAACCCTCAGATGTGGAATGCCCCTACTGCACAACAGTGGAACCCCGCTGCTCCTCAGCAATGGAACAATCCAGCAATTACTGTCATACCTCAGATGACCCAGTCACCTGTGTTCCATCAAAAATTTCTGAAGGGTAAACCAAAAGCCCTGGGGGTAAGTGTGATGAATTTTGTTTCTGTGTTTTACAAGCATATGCTCCGAAAAGATATTCAATTAATTTTGATGAATGTACTTGCCTAAACCGAGTGTTCAGGGAAATTCAATAGTAACCATATATTTGTGAATGATCTACTAGGCATTTCAATTTACACCTTCCTTGAAGATAACTTCTCTTCAATTTACTTTGTAGGCCTACTAGTGTTGGGCGATTGATTCATTGATTCACTCATATTTTCTGCTGCTCGGCAGCTAAATGCACAGTCAATATGTCATTAAGGAGTGGGGCTGGGAAGCCGGCCGCCCTCTTAACAATGAATGAATCATTAGCTGTAAGTGGGCTGAAAGAAAAAAAAACCCACGCCTGAATGAAAAAAAATAGGCATGTGGGTTGCTCCCCCTTCAAAATCCATACCAGATCTTTATCTGGGCATGCAGCCTGGCAGGCCAGGAAAGGGTTGGGGGTGAGCGAGTGCCCCCCCACCCTCTTTAACCATACCAGGCCACATGCCCTTAATGTGGGGGTCTGGGTGCTTTGGGGTGGGGGGCTCTGCAATTGCAACAGCGAGTCAATTTAAATTTAATTTGACTCATTTTTTTCTTTATATACAGTATGTCAGTTTTGCTGCAGCAGGTTCTATACATGGTACACATGTGCCAATTTAGAGGCAGACTAAGAGGACCCCCCAGGCACTATATTTAAAGGAATTTTTTTATTTATATGATGTCACTGAAAGCATCATTAAAATCAGTGTTCCTTTAAAAACAATAAAACAATAGTTTTTTTTTTTTTTTTTAAATCTTGCATTGGTACATGTCCCCCAGGGCAGTACCCAGGCCCCCATACCCTTTGTATGGACAATAACTTGCATATAAGCCTTCAAAATGGGGACTTGATTTTTCATATCCATAGGCTTCAACTTATTTAGGAACAGACAAGTAAAACTTACAGTAAGAGTAAGAATAGGTCAGCAGCCGCAGATTCGGTATAGCTCCGATACTTCCGGTCTCGGCCGTAGACCGGAAGTGATGTCACCCGTCTCTTCCCGACGCGTTGCGTCACTTAACACGTGACTTTATCAACATACTGTAAGTTTTACTTGTCTTTTCCTAAATAAATTACCCTTATATACTTCACCATTAGTACCTATTCATTTCTCTGAGTGACTGAAGGAATATTGAGAATATCTGGAGGATTACTGCCCATTAGCAAACGAGACGGCTGACATCCAATAGAAATAAAGGACATCACAGAGGCCCCAATAGAAGCCCCCACCTGTGGAGGAGGAGTATAAATCCCAGCCCAGTGATTGTTATCACAAAACGCCTTTAAAGGTGTTTTTGGAGGTGGGCGGCCATTACACCTATTAGAGGATATAGCTCACTTCTGGTGACACATTTTGGAGTTCCACGAAAGTCACTTGATTATTATGAAGAATCACGAAAGTCACCTTTTCTTTGAAGCTATTTTTTGCACATTTATTGGCACATGGACTATTATTTTTATTGATTATCACCCCACATTTATATAATTGATATATTTATTTTTTGGTAATTTTATGCCATTTCACTTATTTGATTGCTTAAGCATCATATACTGAGGATCTCTGTCATTATTGTTTTATATTGCTTCAACACTTATGTTTTTTTTCCATTGTATATGTTTTACACACTATTTTGTCAGCCACACAAAATTCTGAAGCCACACAGTTTATTTATTTGTTCCACTACTTCTATTCATCGTTATACACCCATTGGAGCCTGCATCATACCACAGCTAGGATTATGTGCCGTATCCAGTTGTACGAATATTCACATTTCTACATATTCTATATCCTGTTGGATTTATATGAACACCTAGTGAAACAAGCGCCGATTCCCCCCCTTTCTTAAAAATCCTAGCGGCTAATTAACTCATGGATTGCTTTTACAGGTGGTGAATGAGGGTCCCCCCCACTAATCCCTGGTGCCTCTCCCTTCCCAGCCTGAACAGAGGTGTTCAGAGACCAAAACGCCTCAAATGAACTTTATAGTCTAGGAGACCAGATGAGCATTTTCGTTAGGGCAGGTGTAAACATTGCCATTTTTTTCTGAAAAACATGAGATCAATGGGTTTTTTGTTTTACCTCATGCTTTGAAGGGTATATGGGGATAGGATAGAGAAGAGACCCCAGATGTCTTCTGTGTTTAGCAATAGTAGCCTTGTGGTGAGGCTACCTATAGCGCTAGCTGGTATGTATAAAACCTTAGCAGAGATCTTGTGCAAAAAAAAAAAAAATATATATATATATATATGGTATGTATGTGGTAAAATTTGTGACCAATGAAAGCCGTAAGTGCAACCTTTAGGGCTTGTGCATTGTAAACAATATAATGACTGCTTCAC
This sequence comes from Pelophylax lessonae, assembly GCF_965119305.1. Taxonomy (NCBI): domain Eukaryota; kingdom Metazoa; phylum Chordata; class Amphibia; order Anura; family Ranidae; genus Pelophylax; species Pelophylax lessonae. Next base: position 242,403,361 of record NC_138776.1, read on the forward strand.
ACCATAAAATGCATCTAATTCATTAACGGGAAAGTAAATAATAATATAAATAATATAAAATCTATATAAATTCCATACAATAGTGCAAATAGTGAATTGATAAATATTTATAATAGTGGTATTTAAAGTGCATGTGGCTCAAAATTGCTAGATCAAGTCCATATATTGTGACTGTAGTGACAAAGTTCAAAATAGTAGATTTATTGTGCAAAGTATGCTCATCCAACGCATAGAGGTGCAAGTGCTCAATGTGGAAATGTTTTTCGGTCCACTCTGTGACAATAATGTGGCTCTTATTCCTCTCCACCGTGGTAAGGTAAGGGTAGGTCACTTACCAGATAGAGCTGGTCTTGTGTGCCTTATAGCACCAAGATCAATAGTGCTTAAATAGAACCCAGGCTAATGTGGATCCTCTCGTGGCACTCCAGTAGAGGGATGGATGGGATGGTATGATTCCTCCTCTCCTCTCACCTCATCAGATGTGGGGCCAGGATGTAGAAAAAAAAAGAGAAAGGTGCTCCAGATAGAGTAGTAATTAAAATTATTTTTTTCCTATTCCATGGGTAAAATGATTAAAAGTAAGTACAAACAATGGCAAGTATTACATGAAAAAAATGGGCCGCCTGTGACTTGTGTGTGTGCTAGCACCAGCTAGCTGCAGAGTGGCGAGCGGGATTGCGTTCCACCAGCCGTCACACGTCACGACGTGCGTTCCCCCTATGAACTAAATGAAAATTTAAAAGTATACTCTCCTGTAAGCTATAAACATAATTGTAGCTTTATAAACATGAATGTTTCAATAATAAATATGCAATAGGTAGAACATTTCTACATCCCCCTATGAATTAAATTAATGTTTAAAAATAAATATAAATGCTCAAAAAATACACTACATATACAGTAATACATTCATGTGTATCCCCTGTGTTATAATAATATGCACAGCCCCTATGTTAAGACATAATGTGATAATAGAATTTGTGTGTAGTACCTTTGTTGGTATTTTCTCTGACCCAGGCCTTTAAAGACTAAAATACGAAAAAAAAATATATATAAAAATACCTAAAAATATAAAAAAATATATAGAAAGTGGGTCCTAGTTGTGAATATTTGAAGTTAATATATATTTGGTTTTGTGATATTATAAGGTGGCGAATTGGCTTATGTCTGAGTGACATGTGGTGTTTGACATAATTATACAAATTCCTAATACCCATTAATATTGCATGTAAGAAAATGGAACTATCTATTAATGGCTTGGTGTTAAGCTTGTCTGGAGCATGGCTCTCTAGGGATTGGATATAAAGCAATTTACGTCCATATCTATGTTCATTCCCCTTGGTTGTAAAGTGCAGAGTTGGTATATCCATCTTGATTCATTTTGTGAAACCGCAATTCTCATGTTTTTTCCCCTCCAATTGGGTTCTATCTTATCGATTCCACAGAAAGTCAGCAGGCTCATATCTTTATTGTGTACCAGTCCAAAGTGATTAGATACACTGTGGTATCTAAATCCCTTCTTGATATTATCAATATGTTCCCCCAAACGTGTCTTGAGTTGTCTTGTAGTGCGTACGGCATATTGTAATTAGCATGGGCAAGTAAGTAGATAGGTTACGTGGGTGCTTTGGCAGGTTATTAAATTCTTCATTTTATATGTTTGATTAGTAACATTAGATGTATAGAAGATTTATAGATGACATCTTCATCATCTGGACAGGATCAGAGGACACCCTGAGAAAAAATTTCCAAGAAATAAATATTAACAACTATCACATAAAATTCACTGGAACATGGAATAAAAAGAGGTAAACTTCTTGGACCTCACAATACAACAAAACGAAGAAGGATTATCCACCAGAACCCACTTTAAAACCACTGATAGAAACAGCTACATTCCAACTCACAGCTGCCACCATCCTAATTCAAGGAATCCCAAAAGGTCAAATGATGTGACTAAAACGCAACTGTGGGATTCCAGAGATACTGGAGGAACAAACAAAAATTCTGATGACAAGATTCCAGGAAAAAAGCAAAAGATACAAAACAAGTGAACTTGAAAGAGTAAGGGAGGAAGTAAAAAGTATAGACAGAAGAAAATGACTGGAAGATAAACCCAAGGAAAATAAGGACCATGCACTAGCGTTTATCACCAACTATAACACCAGATACAGGGAAGTAGAACATTGGCCCATACTCTTGCGTAAACATTGGCCCATACTCTTAAGAGACGAAAAACTAAGGGGAATATTACCTGAACGCCCTAGATTTGTATATCATAGGTGCAGTGGTCCTCAACTCTGGTCCTCAGGGCCCACTAACAGGCCAGATTTTATGTATTAACTTGGGGAGATGCAGACTAGAATACTGCAATCATTGAGCAGCAAATTATATCACCTGGGATGGATTTCAGTTATCTTGCAAACCTGGCCTGTTAGTGGGCCCTGAGGACCAGGGTTGAGGACCACTGTCATAGGGGACCGAATTTGAGGGGAATATTACCTGAACGCCCTAAATTTGTATATCATAGGGAACCGAATTTGAGGGATAAACTGGTTAAGAACATTCCAGACCCCCCAAAAAAACTGAGCACCTTCCTAGACCTAAAAGGGTTCTATACATTTGGAAGGTGAAAACCCTGCAGGACTGTAAAAACCAGGAAACACAGAACTTTGGAGTTCAAATCTAACGTTACTAATCAAACATATAAAGTTAAGAACTTAATAACCTGCCAAAGCACCCACGTAACCTATCTACTTACTTGCCCATGCTAATTAAAATATGTGGGACACACTACAAGACAACTCGGCGGGTTCGGCCGAACTTTAAAAAAAAGTCCGGGTCCGTGTCCCGGACTTTTGCCGAACTTTTCCCGGACACCGAACCCCATTGAAGTCAATGGGGACCCGAACTTTCAGGCACTAAAATGGCTCTAAAACACCAATGGAAAGGGCTAGAGTGCTGCAAATGGCAGCAAAACATAGTTAAGAGCATGGTGAGTGCTCTGCAAACAAATGTGGATAGGGAAATAACTTAAAACAACCAAAAAAAAACAGAAAAATAAAACAATGTTCTTCATCTCTGAAGGACGAGGCCCATATGGAGTAGGAGGGAGGTTGAGGTGGTGGTGGATGTGGCGGTGTCATAGGCGTGCGCACAGGGTGTGCCGGGTGTACCTGGGCACACCCTAATCACCTAGGGCACATAGCATTATCGCTCTGTTTGCCAGTGAGGAGATGGGAAAGATCTCCCTCGGACCTGCTCTGCTCTATTTCTCTTTGCCTACATGTACATGGCCCTGATACATTACTCTCCCTGTTGGCAAACACATGCATGTGTATTTAAACTTTGGGGTGCACAACCTAATGCAATAGGCTGCGCACACCTATGGGCGGTGTAGGTGGAAGCGGCGGTGGAGGAGGACCAGGGCCGGATTAAGAGCATCATGGGCTTGGTGCTGAGGATTTTGAAGGGCCTTAAGGGCCGTGCCTTGGCATGCACCCAGAGGAGGAAGGGTGCAGCCATGCATGCATAATTCAACATGGGATGCTGTCTCTGAAGCCCATAAACACATCCATGCATCGGCAACTGTCCCTCCTTGTCCGGCCTTTGTGCAGTGTGGGGAGGTTCTGAGGGAGCTGCCTGGGGAAGCGAGCATAGAAGCCAGACTTCTGTGTTAACAAGTGACAGAAGAGCGGTAACAGTGAATATGGCCAACCCGGGGCCTATATAAAGGTAGGGGCCTGGAGCTGCAGCTCCAATAGCCCCTACGTTAATCTGGCCCTGAGGAGGAGGACGAGGTAGCCAACACTGCTTCTTTTCAGAAATTTTAAATGAGGGTACACCCCAAAAGAGTGAGAAAGAGCAAAAATAGAACAATGGCTGGGTAAGGTCGGTATCCATCGCTATTCTGCACAAGGTACGGAAAAGTCCCGTGGGATCCATGCCTGGTTCATTTTAATGAACGTGAGCTTGTCCACATTGTCTCTGGACAGGCGGCTGCACTTGTCTGTGATAACGCCCCCAGCCGTGCTAAATACCCGTTCAGATAATACACTGGCTGCAGGGCACGCCAGCACCTCCAAGGTGTAAAGGGCAAGCTCAGGCCATGTGCCCAACTTGGAGACCCAGAAGTTGAAGGGGGCAGACCCGTCATTCAGTACGTCTAGGCGTGTGCACACATACTGCTCCACCATGTTGGTGAAATGCTGCCTCCTGCTAAGACGTTCCATATGAGCTGCTGGTGCTGCTGTTTGTTGTGGCGTGCTGACAAAGCTTTTCCACATTTCGGCCATGCTAACCCTGCCTTCTGAGGTGCTGGCGGTGCCCTGGTTGCGTTGGTGACCTCTTCCTCCTCCTCCTCCTCCTGCCTTGTGCTTCCACTGTGGTCCCGCTGTCAGGTGGGAATGCCAGCAGCATTGCGTCTACCAGCGTGCGCTTGTACTCGCGCATCTTGCGATCGCGCTCCAGTGAGTGAATTAAGAACGGTACGTTGTCCTTGTAACGGGGATCCAGCAGCGTGGCCACCCAGTAATCAGCACAAGTTAGAATGTGGGCAACTCGGCAGTCGTTGTGGAGACACTGCAGCATGTAATCGCTCATGTGTGCCAGGCTGCCCAGAGGCAACGAAAGGCTGTCCTCTGTGGGAGGTGTATCGTCTGTGTCCTCTGTATCCCCCCAGCCATGCACCAGTGATGGCCATGAGCTGGCCTGGGTGCCACCCTGCTGTGAACATGGTTCCATCTCCTCCTCCAGCTCCTCCTCCTCATCCTCCAGAACTGTGCCCCTGCTGGACAATTGTGTCCCTGGCGTTTGTGTGTGCAGGAACCCACCCTCGGAGCCCCTTGCGAATGACTGCCCTGAAAGCCTTGGAAATGTTACCTCTTCATCCTCCTCCTCCTCCTCCTCCTCCTCCTCATCCTGTGCCACATCCTCTTCCATCATCGCCCGAATTGTTTTTTCAAGGAGGCATAGAAGTGGGATAGTTAAGCTGACAAAAGCGTCATCGGCACTGGCCATGTTGGTGGAGTACTCAAAACAACGCAACAAGGCACACAGGTCTCGCATGGAGGCCCAGTTATTGGTGGTGAAGTGGTGCTGTTCCGCAGAGCGACTCACGCGTGCGTGCTGCAGCTGAAACTCCACTATGGCCTGCTGCTGCTCGCACAGTCTTTCCAGCATGTGCAAGGTGGAGTTCCACCTTGTGGGCACGTCACATATGAGGCGGTGAGCGGGAAGGCCGAAGTTACGCTGCAGCGCTGACAGGCGAGCAGCAGCAGGGTTAGAACGCCGAAAGTGCGCACAGACGGCCCGCACTTTCTGCAGCAGCTCTGACATATCGGGGTAGTTTTTAAGGAACCTCTGCACCACCAAATTCAGCACATGCGCCAGGCAAGGGATGTGCGTCAAACCGGCTAGGCCCAGAGCTGCTATGAGATTTCGCCCGTTATCGCACACCACCAGGCCGGGCTTGAGGCTCGCTGGCAGCAACCACTCATTTGTCTGCTGTTCCATGCTCCTCCACAACTCCTGCGTGGTGTGTGGTTTTTCCCCCAAACAGGCACGTTTTAGAACTGCCTGCTGTCGTTTACTCCTGGCTGAAGTTGGTGGTGAAGGTGTTACACTGTCCGGATGAGGCGGCGGTAGAGGATGAGGAAGCGGAGTAGGAGGAGTTAGGAACAGGAGGCAAACTGAAGCGCCCTGCAATCCTCGGTGGTGGAAGGACATGCGCGAAATTGCTATCCGCCTCAGGCCCATCAGCCACTGCATTTACCCAGTGTGCCGTTAGGGAGATATAACGCCCCTGACCGTGCTTACTGGTCCACGTATCGGTAGTTAGGTGGACCTTGGCACAGATGGCGTTGCGCAGTGCACACCTGATTTTTTCCCCCACTTGGTTGTGCAGGGAAGGGATGGCTTGCCTGGAAAAGTAGTGGCGGCTGGGCACGACGTACTGTGGGACAGCCACCGACATAAGGTTTTTAAAACTGTGCGTCTCCACCAGACGGAATGACAGCATTTCAAAGGCCAATAATTTTGAAATGCTGGCATTCAGGGCCAGGGATCGCGGGTGGGTAGGGGGGTACTTCCTCTTCCTCTCAAGTGTTTGGGAGATGGAAAGCTGAACGCTTCCACGGGACATTGTGGAGATGGTTGGTGACCCAGGTGGTGGTGTTGCTGACAGATCCTCTGTTTGCGGGGTGGCAGGTGCCGGTATCACTACAGATGTGGCTGGAGCGGCCGAGACTGCAGCAGAAGAGGAAGCAGGATGAGCCAGAGACGTTTCTTGGTTTTGAAGGTGTCTACTCCACTGCAGCTCGTGCTTTGCACTTAGATGCCTGATCATGCAGGTTGTGCTCAGGTTGAGAAGGTTTATGCCTCGCTTCAGGCTCTGATTGCACAGGGTGCAAACCACTCGTGTCCTGTCATCAGCACATTTTCTAAAGAACTTCCACGCTAGAGAACTCCTTTGAGCTGGCTTTGGTGCGCTTGTTCCCTTGCTGCGTTGGGCAGTAGCAGGCGTACTGTCTAGGGAACGTCCGCTCCGCTTCTGCACCCTGCTCCCTCTTCTGCTGTGCTGGTTGCTCTGTGTGACCACCGACTCTTCCTCCAAACTACTCAGGTCACCTGCATGACCTCATCGTCCTCCACATCATCTTCCACCCAGTCTTCACCCCTGCCCTCCTTGTCGGTCTCCACAATTCTGAACGCTGCAGCAGTTGGCGACTGCGTTTCGTCATCATCGGAGACGTGCTGCGATGGTCCTTGCATGTACTCATCTTGAGAAATAAGTGGTTGGGCATCGCTGCACTCAATCTCTTCCACTTCTGGGGCAGGGCTAGGTGGATGGCCCTGGGAAACCCTGCTGACAGAGTCCTCAAAAAGAAGAAGAGACTGCTGTATGGCTTGGGGCTCAGACTGCTTGCCTGATTTGCAAGGGGGTGAGGTGAAAGACGGTTGGACATCGGCTGCAGGTGCCAACTCTGACCTTTCTGCAGTAGACTGGGTGGGAGACAATGTGAAGGAACTGGAGGCACTGTCAGCAGCAAACCAATCTACTATCGCCTCTACTTGTTCTGGCCTCATCACTTCTAGAGGCCTATGATGCCCTACCAAATACTGCTGCAGGTTCTGTCGCCTACTAACACTTGAGGAAGGTGTTTCACTTGTGCGTGTAGCTGGCACAGATCGACCACGTCCTCTCCTTGCAACAGGAGCTCTACCAGCAGCACCACAACCCAGGCCACGGCCCCTATTTGACGGTCTCCTCATATTTCTGTAATTTATGATCTTGCCCTAGAAAGGTGTTTATTGAATAGCGGAACAAAACAACAACAGTATCGCACGGGTGTATCTCACAGTCAAATATGCAAACTATGCCGCAATTTAATGTTTTTTTACCCCAAAAGGGTGTATATTGAATAGCGGAATAGGAAAAAGAATAAAAAACGGTGTAGCTCACACGTACAAACACAGACTAGGCCCCGATTAAAATTTTTTGTACCCTAAAGGGAGGATGAGGAAGAGGAGTAGGAGGAGTTGGGAACAGGAGGCAAACTGAAGGGCCCTGCAATCCTTGGCGGTGGAAGGAGATGCACCAAACAAATTTAAAAGGTGTATCTCACACGTACCGATACAGACTATGCCGTAATTTAATTTTCTTACACTTCAAAAGGGTGTATATTGAATAGCGGAATAGGAAAAATGTTATAATACGGTGTATCTCACACGTACAAACACAGACTAGGCCCCGATTACAATTTTTTGTACCCTAAAGGCAGGATGAGGAGTAGGAGGAGTTGGGAACAGGAGGCAAACTGAAGCGCCCTGCAATCCTCGGCGGTAGAAGGAGATGCGCCAAACAAATTTAAAAAGGTGTATCTCACATGTACCGATACAGACTATCCCGCAATTTAATTTTTTACACTCAAACAGGGTGTATATTGAATAGCGGAATAGGACAAATTTTACAAAACGGTGTATCTCACACGTACAAACACAATCTAGGCCCCGATTACAATTTTTTGTACCCTAAAGGCAGGATGAGGAGTAGGAGGAGTTCGGAACAGGCAGGAGGCAGACTGAAGCACCCTCAAATCCTCGGCAGTATGAGATGCGCCCCAAAAATTGGAAATGTGTATCTCACACGTACCGACACAGACTATCCCGCAATTTAATTGTTTATACCCAAAGGTTTTTATTGAATAGCGAAATAGAAAATATGATCAAAAAAAGTGTATGTATCTCACACGTACACAACCAGACTAGGCCCCAATTACTATTTTTTGTACCCCTAAAAGGCAGGATGAGGAGTAGGAGGAGTTTGGAACCTCGGCACCTACCTGACACACTGTCACCCACCTTTTCTTTCTTTTCCATTATGTCTCCTCTTTTCTTATTCACTCTTTGTTATCTTGGCAGCACTATTCCTTCTTACACCGGCCCTCTCCATTGTGAGTATTCCATACTCCGTCAAGTTCTCACTACTTTATTGAATTTTGCAATTCAAACCACAATGCTATGGCATATGTTAACAACAGTGTTCTTTTATAGATATACTTCGAATTATTGATCTCTGAGGAAGGGAGATGTTACTCCCGAATAGCGTCAGTCCACGATGATATATACTATTTTTACTGTTATGTCAACTCAACACATTATTTATGTCTTATCTGTAATTGAGTGGCTACATCAAGATGTTTTCCAATATGTGATTTAATTTTGCCTGTGTTGTACAATATTGTAACTATAGCCTTTGAGCTACGTCATGTGCCACGGAGCACATGTTATGTATTTGTATTTTTACAACCTGTGCATACTTTGCAATAAAACCAATATTGCTTTTACTAATTGTGTACTCAATTCCTCTCCAGCCTCCAAACACACCTCACACAAAGTCCCGCGGGCCAATTTCTCTTGTTTGTATGCATAATTTGGAATGGAGGAGTGTTTTGGTGGGAACCAGATCATTGCCCTTTTGAGGAGTTTGGAACAGGCAGCACCCTCAAATCTTCAGAAGTATGACATGAACCCCAAAAATTGGAAAGGTGTATCTCACACGTACCAACACAGACTATCCCGCAATTTAATTGTTTATACCCAAAGGTTTTTATTGAATAGCGGAATAGAAAATATGATCAAAAAAAGTGTATGTATCTCACACGTACAGAACCAGACTAGGCCCCAATTACTATTTTTTGTACCCCTAAAAGGCAGGATGAGGAGTAGGAGGAGTTTGGAACAGGCAGCACCCTCAAATCTTCAGAAGTATGAGATGAACCCCAAAAATTGGAAAGGTGTATCTCACACGTACCAACACAGACTATCCCGCAATTTAATTGTTTATACCCAAAGGTTTTTATTGAATAGCAGAATAGAAAATATGATCAAAAAAAGTGTATGTATCTCACACGTACACAACCAGACTAGGCCCCAATTACTATTTTTTGTACCCCTAAAGGCAGGATGAGGAGTAGGAGGAGTACGGAACAGGCAGCACCCTCAAATCTTCAGAAGTATGAGATGAACCCCAAAAATTGTAAAGGTGTATCTCACACGTACCAACACAGACTATCCCGCAATTTAATTGTTTATACCCAAAGGTTTTTATTGAATAGCGGAATAGAAAATATGATATAAAATTGGTGTGATTTATCAATAGCACATGTGAACAGCAGTGTCTTATCATTCAGCTCTGCTGCAGGCCACAATTTAATTTTTTTAACCCAAGGCTGTATATTGAATAGTGGAATAGAAAAAAGTGTATGATTTTTGAAACCACTCAATAATAGCACATGTGAACACTGAACACAGCAGTGTATGATCAGAGTCAGCACAGCACAGCTGAAGGAAAAACGCTGCACACAGTGACTGATAGAAAAATACTTTTCTCCCTCCTCCTCAGTGGGCAAAAAAGATTGTGTTCACTGCACTCCACACACAGCAAAATCGATGTGGACCACTGACACCAGCCTATCTCCAGCCTCTCCCTAAAAGGATTGATAAGATCGGTCACTGCAAACCCCCCCACACAGCAATATCGATTGTAGAACACACTGTCTGACCCTAAAAATCAGCAGCCTCTCCCTAAAAGGATTGATAAGATCGGTCACTGCAAACCCCACCCAGCAATATCGATTGTAGAACACACTGTCTGACCCTAAAAATCAGCAGCCTCTCCCTAAAAGGATTGATAAGATCGGTCACTGCAAACCCCACCCAGCAATATCGATTGTAGAACACACTGTCTGACCCTAAAAATCAGCAGCCTCTCCCTAAAAGGATTGATAAGATCGGTCACTGCAAACCCCACCCAGCAATATCGATTGTAGAACACACTGTCTGACCCTAAAAATCAGCAGCCTCTCCCTAAAAGGATTGATAAGATCGGTCACTGCAAAATCGATTGTAGAAAACTGACCCTAAAAATCAGCAGCCTCTCCCTAAAATGCCCTACAACTCGCCCTGCCTAACACACTCCGACCTGTCCTTCAATTCTATCCAGACACAAATGGTTTTTGCCTATCTGTCCCTAATCAGCAGCCAGCACGTATGATGTGTGCTCTGTCCCTGAACTAACACAGCAGAATGACGCAGCGGCGCTCCGTCTCGGACTTATAAAGACTTGGTCACATGCTTCAGATGGCCAATCACAGCTACTAATACATTTGTAGGCATGGCTGAGATGGCTTAAGGCACACCAGTTAAACACTTGTTGATTGGCTGTTGAAAGCCCGCCATGAAAAGCGCGCCAATGCATACAAAAACCCGGAAATAAAATGACCGAACACGGATTTTTACCCGAACATACAGTAAAGTTTTCGGGTCCGTGTTCGGGTAACAAAAATCTAATTATTCGGTACGAACACAAATAATACAGTCCGTGTTCGCTCAACCCTACTCAAGATACATTTGGGGGAACATATCGATAATATCAAGAAATGTATCTAATTACTTTCGACTGGTACACAATAAAGATCTGAGCCTGCTGACTTTCTGTGGAATCGATAAGATAGAATCCAATTAGAGGGGAAAAAACATGAGAATTGCCGTTTCACAAAATGAATCAAGATGGATATACCAACTCTACACTTTACAACCAAGGGGAATGAACATAGATATGGACATAAATTGCTTTATATCCAATCACTAGAGAGCCATGCTCCAGACAAGCTTAACACCAAGCCATTAATACACTAATAGTTCCATTATTTTACATGCAATATTCATGGGTATTTGGAATTTGTATAATTATGTCAAACACCACATGTCACTCAGACATAAGCCAATTCGCCACCTTATGATATCACAAAACCAAATATATATTAACTTCAAATATTCACAACTAGGACCCACTTTCTATATATTTTTTATATTTTTATATATATATTTTTCGTATTTTAGTCTATAAAGGCCTGGGTCAGAGAAAATACCAACAGAGGGACTACGCACAAATTTTATTATCACATTATGTCTTAACATAGGGGCTGTGCATATTATTATAACACAGGGGATACACATGAATGTATTACTGTATATGTAGTGTATTTTTTTTGGGCATTTATATTTATTTTTAAACATTAATTTAATTCATAGGGGGATGTAGAAATGTTCTACCTATTGCATATTTATTATTAAAACATTCATGTTTATAAAGCTACAATTATGTTTATAGCTTACAGGAGAGTGTACTTTAAAATGTTCATTTAGTTCATAGGGGGAAGTAAGAAACATTACGCTTTTATACTTATATTGCATAGTCAATTTTATGTTTATACTTTACAGGGTAGTGTACAATATATGTAATTATTATACTTTCGGGCCAAATACCATCTAGCTTTGAAAACAACTGTTGGTAGATTGGGAAGAGTGACACAGGATTTCGTATAGATATATCTATTCAGTGGGGACACTCCTGCATCTTAATCACCTCCCAGAATCAATTTAGCAGGGCAGAGTGAGGGGCGGTGTTTGCCGCATATAAGATCACCGCGCACTGTGCTTTCCTATCTCTGAAGACGTCACCGGATGTGACGAAACGCGTTCGACGGCAGGTGGAAGGCAAACCGGAACTCTCCTGCTCGCTACTCTGCAGCTTTTTTTCATTTAATACTTGCCATTGTTTGTACTTACTTTTAATCATTTTACCCATGGAATTGGAATAAAATAATTTTAATTACTACACTATCCGGAGCACCTTTCTCTTTTTTTTTCTACATCCTGGCCCCACATCTGATGAGGTGAGAGGAGGAATCATACCATCCCATCCATCCATCTACTGGAGAGCCACGAGAGGATCCACATTAGCCTGGGTGCTATTTAAGCACTATTGGTCTTGGTGCTATAAGGCACGCAAGACCCACTCTATCTGGTAAGTGACCCATCCTTACCTTACCACGGTGGAGAGGAATCAGAGCCACATTATTGTCACAGAGTGACCGAAAAAAATTTTCCACTTTGAGCACTTGCACCTATATGCGTTGGATGAGCATTCTTTGCACAAGAGATCTACTATTTTGAACTTTGTCACTGCAGTCACAATATATGGACTTGATCTAGCAATTTTGAGCCACATGCACTTTAAATACCACTATTGTAAATATTTATCAATTCACTATTTTCACTATTGTATGGAATTTATATAGATTTTATATTATTTATATTATTATTTACTTTCCCGTTAATAAATTAGAGGCATTTCATGGTGTGAAACAGTCATTATATTGTTTACAATGCACAAGCCCTAAAGGTTGCACTGACGGCTTTCATTGGTCACAAATTTTACCACATACATACCATATATATATTTTTTTTGCATAAGATCTCCGCTAAGGTTGTATATATACCAGCAAGCGCTATAGGTAGCCTCACCACAAGGCTACTATTGCTAAACACTTTACCTACCATTCTATAGCTGCTGCTTCTCAATATATTTTTAATACACCAATTTAATATATTTATATACCATTAGGTGTGGGGAATATACCTTTGATATATTTTTATAACATAAAGAGGACCTGTCATGCTTTATTTTTATCACAAGGGATGTTTAAATTTCTTTAAAGTGGTAAAAATAACCGCTTGCCGAACGTATAATTAGTTATATGGCGACAGAGTGGCACTCCTACACCTGATCATGTACCTGATTTGGCACATCCAGGTAGGGGGCCCGCGCGCCTTTGGTGCCACGGCTGTCCTGTGATTAGACACAGCACAAGCCAATCAGCGGGTGCTGGCCAAAGGATGAACGCCGGCACCAACTGATCGGTGAGGACACAGAACAGAGGTCTGCCTATGTGAACAAGGAAAAGCTCTGTTCTGTCAGCAGGGATTTGTGATGGATTTTCTTTTCCTGCAATGCAGGGAATAAAATCCATCAGATCCCTTAGTAAAAACAGCACACATAGCACACAAAAAACACTTGTTAGGAACACATGTAACCCTTTGATCGCCCTAGATCTTTAACTCCTTCCCAGCCAGTGTCATTAGTACAGTGGCCGTGCATATTTTTAACACTGATCACTGTATTAGTGTCACTGGTTCCCACAAAGTGTCAAAAGTGTCAGTTAGGGGTTGCTTTACTAAAAGGGGAGAGTGCAAAATCTGGTGCAGCTGTGCATGGTAGCCAATCAGCTTCCAACTTCAGCCTACTCAATTAAGCTTTGACAATAAAAACTGTAAGCTGATTGGTCTCTATGCAGAGCTCCCCGTTAGTGTCAGACTTTCCGGTGATCGCACCACACATGTGAGGTATTACCACAAACATTTTAGCAAGATCAATAATTCTAGTTCTAGGCCTCCTTTGTAACTCCAAACTGCTAATCTGTATTTTTAAAGCTTCGCTTATGGAGGTTTTTAAGTATCATTGTTTGTTGTCATTCCACGGGTGTGTTCAGTTTTGAAGCATGACATGTTAGGCATCTATTTACTCTGCGTAATATCCTCTTTTTTATATCGTACCAAGAAGTTGGGTTAAATGTTGTGGGTTTTTTTTTCATTAAAATGTATATTTTTTTAAATGCGTTTGAAAACCACTGCGCAAATACCGCATAACATAAAAAATTGCAACGACCACATTTTATTCTCTAGGGCCTCTGCTTAAAAAATATAAAAATCTTGGGGATTTAAGTATCTTTCTAGCAAACAAAAAATTATTTTTACATGTAAACAAATAGTGTCAGAACAGGCCTGGTCTTCAAATGATTAAATTGGAAAAAGAGATTAATTAGACCCAGCCTTTAACTTTTAGATCTCTGACCCATGTGGGGATGGGATCCAATGGGGATCTGCCTTATCTAGTAGTAGAGGATGCAGGGGTGACATATATAATAGAAATATACTACATTTTCATTATAAAATGCAGAGGTGGGGGACTCGAGTCGTATGACTTGTCTCGAGTCCGACTCGAGTCGCGATTTTCAGGCCTTGCGACTTGCTTGATTAAAGTATGAATATGACTTGACTTGACTTAGACTTGAGTACAAGTTGCTTGAGACTTGACTTGACTTGCGGCGGAAGACTCGACAATGACTTGACAGTCAATGAGTCATTGAGTCAATAATCATAAATAATTTATCCCAATTATTTAATCCCCATCGCCTCATGACACTGCCTCCCTGTCCGTGATGATACTACTGCTCTGCATAGCAGCCTTGTGGTGCGCTGCGCCGAGGCTGCACGCTCCTCCCCTAGACTTGTGAGAAGTGTTGGGCGGAGCTTAATTTCCCGGGCAAGATGTCATATACAGGCCAGCCCGAGCATTGGGAGAGTGGCGCACGGCCGCATCTTGACTAAGGTGGACGCCTGGACGGTCGGACTCGTGGACGTTGAAGGTGGAAGGTGGAAGAAAGAAGCAAGCACTTCAGCACTAGTCTCTCAGACTCTGTCTGTCATGTCTGTACTACTGTACAGTAATACAAAAGGTAACCTAGTATGTGAACTTGCTAATCTGATAATTAATAACTGGTCTGGGGGGGGGGCTGTGATGGGTGGTTGGGGACTAGTGGAGGGGGGGCTTGGGGGTGGTGGTGGTCTAGTGGGGGTGCTTGGGGGGTGGTGGTCTAGTTGGGGGGGAGGGGGTGCTGGTGGTCTAGTGGGTAGGGGGTGGTCTAGTGGTGAGGCCTACCCATCAGTGCAGCAAATCAGTGCCCCTGGGGGGTGATGGTGGTGGCGGTCTAGGGGCTTGGGGGGTGGTGGTGGTCTAGTGGGGGGGGGGTGCTGGTGGTCTAGTGGGTAGGGGGTGATCTAGTGGTGAGGCCTACCCATCAGTGCAGCAAATCAGTGCCCCTGGGGGGTGGTGGTGGTGGCGGTCTAGGGGCTTGGGGGGTGTTGGTGGTCTAGTGGGGGGGGTGCTGGTGGTCTAGTGGGTAGGGGGGTGGTCTAGTGGTGAGGCCTACCCATCAGTGCAGCTAATCAGTGCCACTTGGTGGTGGTGGTGGCGGTCTAGGGGCTTGGGGGGTGCTGGTGGTCTAGTGGGGGGGTGCTGGTGGTATAGTGGGTAGGGGGGTGGTCTAGTGGTGAGGCCTACCCATCCGTGCAGCTAATCAGTGCCACCTAGCAGTGCCCACCAGTGCAGCTCATCAGTGCACTGCAGTGCAACCCACCAGTGCAGCTAATCAGTCCTGCCTATCAGTGCAGCTCATTAGTGCCGCCTATCAGTGCCTTATCAGTGTCTGTCACCTATCAGTGCAACTTACCAGTGCCTCCTATCGGTGCCCAGCAGAGCCGCAAATCAGTACCAGTGGCACTGGTGAGCTGCACTGATAGGCAGGACTGAGGAGCTGCACTGATGGGTTTCAGTGCACTGATGAGGCTTACCCATCCTATCTTTAGTGATCAGATGGGCACTAATAGGTGGCACTTATGAGCTGCACTGATAGGTGGCACTGGTGATGCTCTTCACCGATGGGCACTGATAGGTGGCACTGATTTGCTGCTCTGATGGGCACTGATAGGAGGCACTGCTGAGCGACACTGAT
The DNA here is from genome assembly GCF_965119305.1 of Pelophylax lessonae. Taxonomy (NCBI): domain Eukaryota; kingdom Metazoa; phylum Chordata; class Amphibia; order Anura; family Ranidae; genus Pelophylax; species Pelophylax lessonae. Next base: position 242,419,338 of record NC_138776.1, read on the forward strand.
AGGCAGCACTGATGAGCTGCAATGGTGGGCACTGCTAGGTGGCACTGATTAGCTGCACTGATGGGTATGCCTCACCCATCACATGGGCACTAATATGTGGCACTTATGAGCTGCACTGATACGTGGCACTGATGCTCTTCACCGATGCAGCTCATCAGTGCCATCAGAACAGTCTGGCTGCATTGATGGACACTGGTGAGACTGCATTGATGGTCACTGGTGAGGCTTAGCTGATGGGCACTGGTGAGGTTGCATTAATGGGCACTGATCAGGCTACATTTATGGACACTGGTGACTGAGGCTGCATTGATGCATTATTTTTGTTAAAACAGGTGAGCTGATTCGTGATCGACATTGTTTCGTGAATAGTTGGTTCAATGGGCGACGCCGGCTTGCCTGTACTTGCCCTCCAGGTCTATGGCTGTCAGCCCAGCCCAAACATGACAGAAGACAGTAGTCGAGCTCCACAAATAGTCTTGTTTGGCTATAAGGACTTTGAACTGGATCGTGCCAATAAAAAAAGATTTGAAAAATGCAAAATATGCACCGCAAGAATATCCGACATGACAACCACAACGTCAAATTTTATTCAACATTTCAATAGCCACAAGGAAAGGTAAGAAAGTCATCTCTTTATAGTCAGTTATAGTCGGTTTCACTAAGATCTATAATGATTACTAATGTAATGAAAGTAAGTGGTAAACTCCGCGCTTATGGAATATTGGATATGAGTGAATAAGTAATGAATAAATCCTAGGCTGCAGCCTCCCTAACTCTGCTGAGGACGTATGATTACGAAACGCGTACAGCGTGTCGCATCACTTCCGGTTCCTGTATGGAGGCGTGGACCGCATTGCGCTGCACACGCATGTTTCCCAACTCGATTACTACTATGCTAATGTGAGTACCTTTGATCCTGTTTTTTGTGAAATAAACCCTATTCGACAGAATTACGCTATGTGCCTTTCCTTTACTTCTTAAATACCTGTTCCACTGATACACCGTGGATATTTGGAGCATGCATCCCATACCGCCGGGACATAGAAACATAGAAACATAGAATGTGTCGGCAGATAAGAACCATTTGGCCCATCTAGTCTGCCCAATATATCTGAATCCTATGAATAGTCCCTGGCCCTATCTTATATGAAGGATAGCCTTATGCCTATCCCATGCATGCTTAAACTCCTTCACTGTATTTGCAGCTACCACTTCTGCAGGAAGGTTATTCCATGCATCCACTACTCTCTCAGTAAAGTAATACTTCCTCATATTACTTTTAAACCTTTGCCCCTCTAATTTAAAACTGTGTCCTCTTGTGGTAGTTTTTCTTCTTTTAAATATGCTCTCCTCCTTTACCGAGTTGATTCCCTTTATGTATTTAAAAGTTTCTATCATATCCCCTCTGTCTCTTCTTTCTTCCAAGCTATACATGTTAAGGTCCTTTAACCTTTCCTGGTAAGTTTTTTCCTGCAATCCATGTAATAGTTTAGTAGCTCTTCTCTGAACTCTCTCTAGAGCCGGGGTCCTCAATAGGCGGACTCCGGGCCGCCTCCGGACCCACACGGACTTAAATCTGGACCGCCGAAGCGGTCTGCTTCCTTCGGTTATCAGCGGGGGGGGGGGGGGGGGGGGTAGAATTGAGAGGATCGGGAGGATCGGAGTGGCTGTGTTTTACACTGGCAGCGCTGCATGATTACAAAAAGCCGAGTACAAGTTCTTACCCGACGGAGAGGATGTCCTACAAAGTCCCGCCTCCTGGGCCGGCTCTTACCTATGATAGACAGAACACTGGTGATGTCTATCATAGGAGTCGGTGTCCAGGAGGCGGGACTTTGTAGGACATCCTCTCCGTCGGGTAAGAACTTGTACTCGGCTTTTTGTAATCATGCAGCGCTGCCAGTGTAAAACACAGCCACTCCGATCCTCCCGATCCTCCCGATCCTCTCAATTCTACCCCCCCCCCCCGCTGATGACCGAAGGAAGCAGACCGCTTCGGCGGTCCAGATTAATGGGGGCACGCACACTGGTCACTCTGCATTATTGGGGGCACGCACACTGGTCACTCTGCATTATTGGGGGCACGCACACTGGTCACTCTGCATTATTAGGGGCACGCACACTGGTCAATCTGCATTATTGGGGGCACGCACACTGGTCACTCTGCATTATTGGGGGCACACACACTGGTCAATCTGCATTATTGGGGGCACGCACACTGGTCACTCTGCATTATTGGGGGCACGCACACTGGTCACTCTGCATTATTGGGGGCACACACACTGGTCAATCTGCATTATTGGTGACACGCACACTGGTCAATCTGCATTATTGGGGGCACGCACACTGGTCAATCTGCATTATTGGGGGCACGCACACTGGTCACTCTGCATTATTGGGGGCACGCACACTGGTCAATCTGCATTATTGGGGGCACGCACACTGGTCACTCTGCATTATTGGGGGCACGCACACTGGTCAATCTGCATTATTGGGGGCACGCACACTGGTCACTCTGCATTATTGGGGGCACGCACACTGGTCAATCTGCATTATTGGGGGCACGTACACTGGTCACTCTGCATTAATGGGGGCACGCACAATGGTCGCTCTACATTGGATGGGGGCAAGTTTTGGGGAATGCCTTTTTTTGTTGGCGTTCTGTATTTGGAATTTGACGATCACTTTTCCGGACCTCGGACTGAATGGAAAATTTGTAAGTGGACCTTTCAAGTTTACATTTGAGTACCCCTGCTCTAGAGTATCTATATCCTTCTGGAGATATGGCCTCCAGTACTGTGCACAATACTCCAAGTGAGGTCTCACCAGTGTTCTGTACAGCGGCATAAGCACTTCTCTCTTTCTACTGCTTATACCTCTCCCTATACATCCAAGCATTCTGCTGGCATTTCGTGCTGCTCTATTACATTGTCCTCCCACCTTTAAGTCTTCTGAAATAATTACTCCTAAATCCCTTTCCTCAGATACTGAGGTCAGGACTGTGTCAAATATTCTATATTCTGCCCTTGGGTTTTTACGCCCCAGGTGCATTATCTTGCACTTATCCACATTAAATTTCAGTTGCCAGAGTTCTGACCATTCTTCTAGTTTTCCTAAATCCTTTTCCATTTGGCGTTTCCCTCCAAGAACATCAACCCTGTTACATATCTTTGTGTCATCAGCAAAAAGACAAACCTTACCATCGAGGCCTTTTGCAATATCACTTATGAAGATATTAAACAAAATTGGTCCCAGTACAGATCCCTGAGGTACCCCACTGGTAACATGACCTTGTTCTGAATGTTCTCCATTGACTACAACCCTCTGTTGTCTGCCACTCAGCCACTGGCTAATCCACTCAACAATATGGGAGTCCATGCTCAATGACTGTAGTTTATTGATAAGTCTTCTATGTGGGACAGTGTCAAAAGCCTTACTAAAATCTATATATGCAATGTCTACTGCACCTCCACCGTCTATTATTTTATTCACCCAGTCAAAAAAAATCTATAAGATTTGTTTAACATGATCTCCCTGAAGTAAACCCATGTTGTTTTTCGTCTTGCAATCCATGGGATTTAAGATGTTCCACAATCCTATCCTTTAATAGGGTTTCCATTAATTTGCCTACTATTGATGTCAGACTCACTGGTCTATAGTTGCTCGATTCCTCCCTACTACCTTTCTTGTGAATGGGCACGACATTTGCCAATTTCCAATCTTCCGGGACGACTCCTGTTACTAATGATTGGTTAAATAAATCTGTTAATGGTTTTGCCAGCTCACCACTAAGCTCTTTTAATAATTTTGGGTGTATCTCATCAGGACCCTGTGACTTATTTGTCTTCACTGTAGACAGCAATCTTAGAACGTCTTCCTCTGTAAAGACACATGCATCAAACGATTCATTAGTCATCCTTTCAAGTGGAGGTCCTTTTCCTTCTTTTTCTTCTGTAAAATCTGAACAGAAGTATTCATTAAGGCAGTCGGCTAGCCCTTTATTCTCTTCTACATACCTTCCGTCCTTTGTTTTTAATTTAGTTATTCCTTGTTTTAATTTCCTTTTTTCATTTATATATCTGAAGAATGTCTTATCCCCCTTTTTCATAGACTGAGCTAGTTTTTCTTCTGCCTGCGCTTTAGAAGTTCTTGTAACTTGCTTGGCCTCTTTCTGCCTAATCCTGTAGATTTCCTGATCTTCATTGCTCTGGGTTTTTTATAATTACAAAATGCTAGCTTTTTATTTTTAATGATTTGGGCCACTTCTGCTGAGTACCACAGTGGTCCCCCTCCTTTTTTTGCTTTTACTGACAAGTCTAATGCAATTTTCTGTTGCCTTCAATAATGCACCTTTTAAGTAGTCCCATTTTTCCTGGACTCCATGTAATCTGTTCCAGTCTGATAAGGACTCATTTATGACTAATTTCATTCCACCAGACCCCAACCATCTCCCCCCAGGAACCCTTTTACCCGGGAACTACCAGGGGCCCTCATAGACGTCCAACCCAGGACCTGTAGAGGAGACTAGGACCCACCTACCGGAATACTACACAAACCCGCTCTATACCCCTGTGTGGGGTGGGTATTTCTGGTGAGTGCGCCATTTACTAAAGGGGTCACAGAGCACCTCACTGCCCACCACGGAGTCACGTATTGTGTATAATCTACACAAAGACTGTCACCTGATTATCAATTAATTATATTTTGGACGTTCTTAGTCACTTTATCACCAGCTAATATTTATTTATCATTTTATCACTTCAATACCCAATATTGGACTTATCCTTTGGATACACCATCGCGTCTTTATTATCTATTTATTTGTCACTAGTTTATGTTGGTGCACACCAGCCTTGGTCATTCACAGACATGTCACTTTGAGTTCATGATATTTATATTGTAATATTGTATACTTTGGACCTCGCATCACTTGGGGTCACTTATTTACATGTTATTTTCGGCACTCATTTATATATCTGTTTAAATAATGATTTATTCATATTTTTTGGATTGATATTTATGGTCATATTTGCACATGTCACCTAATAGGGCCATTTATGCACATGACACTTTGACCCACTGACACTTGTTTACATTATCTATTTTATATACTTTTACACTCTCATATTTACAGTTTTTACAATACCTCTCTTTTTTTATCTTGTCATATTCTTAGTTACACCTACTTATTTATTGCCATATCCAATTGGCACTCCAGATTTTATACACACTTCTGGCCACTAGGCAGCACCATCCCCCCCCCCCTTTTTACTAATGTAATTAATTAATGTTTTCTGAAGAACTATCTACAGCGCTGCCGCTTGCTAATATCCTGGTCCAATATATAGGTGGGTTCACTCCTGGGGGTTTAGGGGCCAGGGTATATAAAAAAAACAAATGTTCCAAATAGTGTAGAACATTTTTTAAATTTTATTTCCCACATGGGGTAAAACATCCAAAGAAATTGGCTAAAAAAAAAACACTACAACCTCTCACATGCAGAGTGGCGAGCAGAGAGGCAGTGGAACGCAAGCCAGAACACTCTGCATGTCAGCGGTTGTAGTGTTTTTTTGTAGCCGATTTCTTTGGATGTTTTACCCCATGTGGGAAATAAAATTTTAAAAACGTTCTACACTATTTGCATTTGTTTTTTATATACCCTGGCCCCTAAACCCCCAGGAGTGGACCCACCTATATATTGCACCAGGATATTAGCAAGCGCTGTAGATAGTCTTTTCTTTGACTATTTTTTGTGACAAACACTCCATTCCTAAAGCTGCTGCTGTATTGGCACATATAATCATTTTTGAGAAATAATTTTTGAGCACGCTACTGTACCTAGGCGGAGGGGGGGGGGGGGGGTGTACTACACTTTTAATTTAGTGCTATCTTTTTCCAAATTAATCTTTTCTGTTTGTCATAATTTGGCCTTGGTTGCATATTATATTTTTTTCTTATTAGATGTATCACAGTAATCATTAATCTAATGATAATGGTCATATATCTCGTAAATTGATGTATTGGGGATTTTCGACTATAACATTGGCTTAGCCTGAATTTTAATGTTGATGGGCACCCTAAAATGAGCGGGCCGCTCTATCTGTATTAAATGTGCATATTTTCATTTCAAATAATTTTTATTGCAATTTTTGTCATACAACAGGGGAAAACAATAAGCAGGTTTGCATAACACGTGTAACAAGTATTGCTTTGAAGGAATCAATTATCAATATTCATCCAGATCATTTTAGCTCAAACAGCACATAACATCTACAATACAGGAAGGTGTAAAGCATGGGTGTCCAACCTTTTGGCTTCTCTGGGCCATATTGAGTGTAGAGAAATTTTCTCGGGCCGCATATAAAAATATATACTACAGTTAAGGTAATAAAACGCCACCACGCCCTTCCTGCACGCCCATCCAATGCAGCTTCACCAGTGCGTGCCCAGCCAATGCAGCCTGATCAGTGCCCATCCGATGTAGCCTCACCAGTGCGTGCCCATCTAATGCACTCTGCAAAGAAGAGAGAGGCGAGCCACTGGATTACACAGAGCAGGGATCTCCCGCTTACCCGGTGACTGCTGTCATATGAAGTCCTGCCTCCTGGACCGGCTCCTAAGATAGACGTCACCAATGTGCTGTCTATCATTGACAGAGGCTCAGAGGCGGCCTCTGCCTACAGTTAGTTGGAAGCCGCTGTGGCCGTGCCTCCGACTTGACTTCCTTCCTCCCCAGCAACAAAAAAAATAATTGTCAGGGGGCAGTGGGCCGCATTGCCTGTGGTTCTAGGCCGCAGGTTGGACATGCCTGGTGTAAAGCATAATGCCGTAGACCTATATCCTCACCACTCAAATTAGCTAGTAATAACAGAAATGTTCAAGTGCGCCATCTAGTGACCAAATTAGATTATACAGTGAAGTTCGAACTGAACCATTGATACCAGAGGAGCCATTTTTTTCTTTCCTTATGGTAATGTTCACTTGTGGGGGACATAATCAGCTCGTATGTGTAGTGCAATTGGGTAGTGTGGATGATAGTGTTGAGTGAGAAGTGTGCAGGATACAGTATGGTAAAGCTGCAAACCTAAAATAATATATATAGTGTGATAGTGACGTCCTCTCGAAGGAAACGCGTCAGTAAGGAGCGCCGCAATGTCATCACTCATCGCCGCGGACCGAGCTGCAGGCGGCCGTGGCCTCTCCTCTCCATCGCTGTGCTTTTTTGTGCCCGGAACAAGTCGTTTTATGTAAGTGTATCAAGTATGTTACGATTAAACAGTCTGTAAGGTACTACACTATTGTACGATTTTATTTTTGGGACACTACGAGATTATCTCAGGCACCGGAGGGGACACATCCAGACCCAGGGACCATAGGAGGGATACTATCCATTCCCAGGAGAGTGTGTGATTAAGCCCATATCCAAGAGTTTTCTGGTAAGAGGCACATCCTCTCCCTAAGTGTGGTTTAAGGGATCCATCGTTGGGTATCTTATATCTGGATTTGTGTCACTTATACCCCCTTACATTTTCATCTTTCTGGTAAGGAGCCAATCCAGATATGGTGGTGGGATCATTTGCACTCTAATTTGCTGTGGATCTTTCACTAAGGAGTTCATCTTATTTACAACACCACTTGGACTTTTGTTTGGATTGGACTTTTTATTCAGTTTCCGTTATTACTTTGAAGAGTGCACTTCATTATTGATTGCTTAGTTGATTCACTAGGGCACGTTATATTATATTTCAATTTGATGTAATGAATATTGTTTCTTCACATATTTATATTAATTAATCAATCACGTTGTGATTTACTCCCCTAGTGTGGATGATGTCTTGAAGCGATGGGGGTTGGACGCTTTTCCATTTCCTAGTTATACTTAATCTAGTTGCAAGAAGGACATTCAGTACTATTTTACGGAGTTGCAGCGGTATTTTTTCTATTGTCAGATTCAATAGACCTAGCTCTGGAGATGGGTCTAGGGCAGTGATGGCGAACCTTGGCACCCCAGGTTTTTTGGAACTACATTTCCCATGATGCTCATGCACTCTGCAGTGCAGTTGAGTATCATAGGAAATGTAGTTCCCAAACATCTGGGGTGCCAGGCTTCGCCATCACTGGTCTAGGGGTATTTGTACAATTGTGGAGAGCAAAAGGAACACCTCCGACCACAGGGCTCGTATTGGCGGGCAATCCCATAATATGTGTTTGATGGTACCCTGCTTGCCGCACTCTCGCCAACATGTTGGAGGGGTGTTGCTATCGAATTTTGCTATGATATATGGGGTGAGTTACCATCTCAAGGAGATTTTTGGGTGCAGTTCCCTAAATGTGCGTATTTTCAAGTGTTTGTGTGGACTGCATGTGGAAACTAAAGCATTGCGCTTATAGTTATAACATACTGCATTTTTTTTTTTTTTTTTTAAATCCGTGCAGATATGATGAATATGTCAAATCCAAGATACACTGCAGCGATTTGCAGCAGCCATCCATGTCACAGTTCATTGTGCCCCAGAGTACTACATATCCAGTCAACCACCCTCGACAAAAAGCCATTACAGAAGCAATAATATCTGATCTGATCATTAATTGCAACACTCCCCCGTCTATCACTGACAATAAGCACTTCATTCATTTTCTCTCCATTATGGACACAAAATATACTGCACTGAGCCGCAGAACCATCACCTCAAGACTTGACAGTGTGGTGTCTGAGCGACAATCAAAACTTATAAGTGAAATGGCCACAGTTGAAAATCTGTCTGTCACTGTGGACATCTGGTCAGACAGAAGAATGAGAGGCTACCTTGGCGTCACCGCTCACTGGATGAACACTGCAGCAGATGCTATAACATTGAAATCTCATCTACTAGCTTGCAACCGGTTCAAGGGGTCACATACGGGAGAGAGAATTTGTGAAGAATTTGAACAAATATGTGAGCAGTATAAAATCAAACAAAAGATTGATTATATAATTTGTGACAATGCACAACATATGAAGAAGGCATTCACCACATGTTTTCCCAGTGCAGCTGAAGCAGATGAGGATGATGATGACTGCCTTGATGATGCAGAACTTTGGAATGCCCTTCCAGTGGATGAGTAGGAGAGGCTGAATGAGACATTGACCTCCAAAAGTCAGCATAGATTACAGAGCTTTGCACACACGCTACAATTAGTTGTTGGTGATGGTCTTAAAGAGACCAGGGCTGTCAGTTCAGCTCTGGCCAAAGCGTTGCGGATCAGTTCTCTGCTCCACACAAGTACTTCTTTAAAGGAGGAATTTGAGAAAGAATTTGGCCAGCGTGGAGTTCCTGCTTCTGTTGTTACTCGATGGAATTCAACTTTCCGACAGCTGAAGTCCTTGCTTAGCTGTGACTACCAAACTTTGTGCAAGGTCTTGGATGTTAGAGGGCACAGAGAGACTATTTTCACTCTAAGAGAGTGGGCTCTGATTAACCACTTAAGCCCCGGAAGATTTTACCCCCTTCCTGACCAGGGCCTATTTTGCGATTCGGCACTGCGTGAATTTAACGGACAATTGCACGGTCATGCGACGCTGTACCTAAACGAATTTGACGTCCTTTTTTTCCCACAAACAGAGCTTTCTTTTGGTGGTATTTGATCACCTGTGCGATTTTTTGATCATGCGCTATAAACAAAGAAAGAGCGGCAATTTTGCAAAAATTATATTTTTCACATTTTTTATATGAAATTCCCCCCCAAAAAATGTAAAAATCTAAATTTTTTAACATTTTAGGCCAATTTGTTTTATGCTACCTATGTTTGGTAAAAAAAAAATCGCAAAAAGCGTATTTTGATTGGTTTGCGCAAAAGTTATTGCGATTACTAACTAAGGGAAAGATTTTTGTCATTTTTGTTGTTTTTTTTTTTAACGAGTAATGGCGGCGATCTGCAATTTTTTTTTTTTTTTGCGGGACTGTGAAATTGTGGCGGACAGATCGGACCCTTAACTGACATTTTTGACACTTTTGGGGTTACCAGTGACATTACTACAGTAATCAGTGCTATATATATGCACTGTTACTGTAAAAATGACACTGGCAGTGAAGGAGTTAACTTTTTTTTTAGAGGGAGGGGTTAAGTGTATCCCTAGGGGCGTGTTTCTAACTGTGATTGGATGTGGCTACTAGTGTAAGAACAGTGATCAACGGTCCTACATAGTAGAATCCTGTGATCTCCATTCTTACACACGTGCAGATTATCTGAAGACTTTTGTCTGCAGACTTACCAAAACCATATAATATGAGGTCAAACCTAAACACTTTCAATTTGTATGCAATCCGGCAGGCCCTTGCACTACATAGAAAAGGTAAATCTGAAGACAAAAGTCTTCAGATAATTTGCACGTGTGTACGGGGGCATTACACAGGGGAGAATGACAGGCGGCTTTGTTTACATTAGCCGCCTGCCTTTCTCCCGCTGTAACGGACAAACATGCGCACGGGGCGGCGGCGTCCGTGAGCACGCCTCCGGCGGTGCACGCTCTCTCCCTAGAGCCTTACAGGCTAGCGACGTAGTCCTACATCGCTTTGCCTGTGAGGGGCTGACTGCCACAGTAAATAGTCGTGCGGCGGTCAGCAAGTGGTTAAAGAACTGGTCAGCATTCTGAAACCCTTTGCTGATGCCACTGATCTCACGCAGGGAGAGAAAGTTGTAACCATAAGTGCTGTGATTCCCTGTGTTCTCTCCCTCAACAATCACTTGGAAAAGCATAAAGAAGGAACACAATACTTGGGCAACCTAATCCACAGTCTTCAAAGATCGCTACAAAGAAGATTCAAAGGCATCTTTGTCAATGTAAAAATGTCTCAGCCAGAGACAAATGAAGGAATCCCGCCATTCTCTGATCCTGTTTATGTCAAAGCAGCTGATCTTGATCCAGCCTTTGGGGATCAAGAACAGCTGAAGGAACAGTTGACCATGGAAGTAAAAAGTAAGCGAAGAGAATGAGACCCCACACTTGTAATATTACATTATTAGTAGTATTTACTTTTTTTTATTTACAGAAAAAATTGGAAGTGCTGCACAATAAACCGTTTGCAATTTTGATTTAAACACCCAAGTAATCTTATTCCTGAATGATTCATTCACAAAAATTCCTAATGTTCACTCAAACTTAATGATTCTTTCAAGAGTTTCTTTTAAAACACTGATTCATCCAGTAATGAAACAAGTGAAGCCTTTATTTATTTTTTTTTTTATATTTAAGATTTTTATTTTATTTGCATATAAAATTTACATGTATCTCACAAAAGATTCCAAAAAGGAATCACAAAGGGAACATAAACTTGGAAAAGCATAAAAATATACAATACAATGTAATCTTATAGTACTTTATCCCCCTTGCTTCCCTCTACCCTCCCCTTCTCTACCCATGCAGCCCTTTTCCTTCTGTTTTCCCCAGCTACAGTGATGTTTAAGCATTCATTTCTACGTACTTAATTGATTTTTTAAAGTCTATCCATTTTCCCCATTTTTCCTTCATATTTATTGGAATCTCCTCTTGAGTAGTGTTGAGCGAACACGGACTGTATTATTCGTGTTCGTACCGAATAATTGGATTTTTGTTACCCGAACACGGACCCGAAAACTTTACTGTATGTTCGGGTTTAAAATCCGTGTTCGGTCATTTTATTTCCTGTTTTGTATGTAATGGCGCGCTTTTAATGGCGGGCTTTCAACAGTCAATCAACAAGCATTTAACTGGTGTGCGCCATCACAGCCATGCCTACTAATGTATTAGTAGCTGTGATTGGCCATCTGAAGCATGTGACCATGTCTTTATAAGTTCGAGAGCCCCAGCGTGTCGCGTCATTCTGCTGTAGTTTAGGGACAGAGCACACATCATACGTGCTGGCTGCTGATTAGGGACAGACAGTGATTCTGTGAAAAATTGTGTCCGAAAAGAATGCAGGGACAGGTTGGAGTGCAGGCAGGGAAAGTTATTAGAGCATTTTAGGGCGAGGCTGGAGATTAGGCAGGGTCAGTCTTCTACATCGATTTTGCTGTGTGGGTGGTGGTGCAGTGAACGATCTTATTGAGCATATTTGGGACAAGCTGGAGATTAGGCAGGGACAGTCTACATCGATTTTGCTGTGTTGGGGGGTGGTGCAGTGAACAATCTTTTTGCCCTCACTTGAGCCCACTGAGGAGGAGGAGGAGGAGGGAAAAAAAATCTATTTTTATCAGTCTGTTGTGTGCAGCGTTCAGCTATATTTCACTACAGATTGCTGTTCTAATCTGCTATTAAAAAATTAATTTAAAGGGGAATTTTTTTAAGAGCACTTGCCATGCTCTTAACTACATTTTGCTGCCATTTTCAGCACTCTAGCCCTTTCCATTTGTGTTTTAGAGCCATTTTAGTGCCTGAAAGTTCGGGTCCCTATTGACTTCAATGGGGTTCGGTGTCCGGGTAAAGTTTGGAAAAAGTCCGGGACACGGACCCAGACTTTTTTTTCAAGTTCGGCCGAACCCGCCGAACACGGACATCTAGGTGTCCGCTCAACTCTACTCTTGAGTGTTAGGATCAATAATATCTTTATTATGGAATATATCGGTGTTACACCATTCCTTCCACCACTCTCCACATTTTTGGTATTATTCCCTTTGCTGCATTTAATAAGGTTGGGACCAAGGTTGTTTTATATTTTTTTAGTGGCATTGTTGTTTTATGAAATAGGCATACCCATGGGTCGTTTGGGATCGTCATATTCGTAATTTCACCGGTAATTTGTCGGACCTTTGTCCAAAATTCTCTAATTTTTGGACAATCCCAGAACATGTGATACATTGTTCCGGTATATCCGCATTCCCGCCAACATTTATCTGTTTTGTCCGGTTGATATTTGTTTATTAATTCTGGTGTAATATACCATCTTAACAAACACTTATAATTTAATTCTATTGTACTAACATCTGTGGCTACCGACCCCACCGCTTTCACTACTACATCCGATTCCTGTTTTGACAATTGTGCCCCTATTTCTTTCTCCCATTTTACCATGAACGGAGGGTTCTCCAAACATTGCCATTCTGTCAGCATTCTATATATTTGTGATACTCCATGTTTTTGAGTGGAGGTATGACTTAATTTCTCAATAGTATTAAGAGTAGTGTTGAGCGAACACGGACTGTATTATTCGTGTTCGTACCGAATAATTGGATTTTTGTTACCCGAACACGGACACGGACACTTTACTGTATGTTCGGGTAAAAAATCCGTGTTCGGTCGTTTTATTTCCGGGTTTTGCATGTTTTGGCGCTCTTTTCATGGCGGGCTTTCAACAGCCAATCAACAATCGTTTATCTGGTGTGCCTTAAGCTATCCCAGCCATGCCTGCAAATGTATGAGTAGCTGTGATTGGCCGTCTGAAGCATGTGACCAAGTCTTTATAAGTTCGAGGCAGCCGCAGCGGTGTCATTCTGCTGCTTAGCTCAGGGACAGAGCACACATACGTGCTGGCTGCTGATTAGGGAAAGACAGGCAGGGAAAACAAATTGGTGTCCGGATAGAATTTAGGGTCAGGTCGGAGTGTTTAGGCAGGGCGAGTTGTAGGCATTTTAGGGATAGAGTCTGCTGAATTATAGGGTCAGTGTGTTCTACAAACTACAATCGATATTGCTGTGTGGGGTGGGGTCTGCACTTAATCCTGATCTACGATCTCTTCTCAATCCTGTTAGGGAGAGGCTGTTGCTGAATTATAGGGTCAGTGTGTTCTACAAACTACAATCGATATTGCTGTGTGGGGTGGGGTCTGCACTTAGTCCCGATCTACGATCTCTTCTCAATCCTGTTAGGGAGAGGCTGCTGCTGAATTTTAGAGAAAGTGTGTTCTACAAACTACAATCGATATTGCTGTGTGGTGTGGGATAGGAGATAGGCAGGTGTCAGTGATCCACATCCATTTTTCTGTGTGTGGGCTGCAGTGAACACAATCTTTTTGGGGTGCAGTGAACACAATCCTTTTGGGGTGCAGTGAACAAAATCTTTGTGGGGTACAGTGAACACAATCTTTGTGGGGTGCAGTGAACAAAACCTTTGGGGGGTACAGTGAACACAATCTTTGTGGGGTACAGTGAACACAATCTTTGTGGGGTGCAGTGAAGACAATCCTTTTGGGGTGCAGTGAACACAATCTTTGTGGGGTACAGTGAACAAAATATTTGTGGGGTACAGTGAACACAATGTTTGTGGGGTGCAGTGAAGACAATCCTTGTGGGGTGCAGTGAAGACAATCCTTGTGGGGTGCAGTGAACAAAATCTTTGGGGGGTACAGTGAACACAATCTTTGTGGGGTACAGTGAACACAATCTTTGTGGGGTGCAGTGAAGACAATCCTTGTGGGGTGCAGTGAAGACAATCCTTGTGGGGTGCAGTGAACAAAATCTTTGGGGGGTACAGTGAACACAATCTTTGTGGGGTACAGTGAACACAATCTTTGTGGGGTGCAGTGAAGACAATCCTTTTGGGGTGCAGTGAACACAATCTTTGTGGGGTACAGTGAACACAATCTTTGTGGGGTGCAGTGAAGACAATCCTTTTGGGGTGCAGTGAACACAATCTTTGTGGGGTGCAGTGAACAAAATCTTTGTGGGGTACAGTGAACACAATCTTTGTGGGGTACAGTGAACAAAATCTTTGGGGGGTACAGTGAACACAATCTTTGTGGATTACAGTGAACACAATCTTTGTGGGGTGCAGTGAAGACAATCCTTTTGGGGTGCAGTGAACACAATCTTTGTGGGGTACAGTGAACACAATCTTTGTGGGGTGCAGTGAACAAAATCTTTGGGGGGTATAGCGAACACAATCTTTGTGGGGTACAGTGAACACAATCTTTGTGGGGTGCAGTGAAGACAATCCTTTTGGGGTGCAGTGAACACAATCTTTGTGGGGTACAGTGAACACAATCTTTGTGGGGTGCAGTGAAGACAATCCTTGTGGGGTGCAGTGAAGACAATCCTTGTGGGGTGCAGTGAACAAAATCTTTGGGGGGTACAGTGAACACAATCTTTGTGGGGTACAGTGAACACAATCTTTGTGGGGTGCAGTGAAGACAATCCTTTTGGGGTGCAGTGAACACAATCTTTGTGGGGTACAGTGAACACAATCTTTGTGGGGTGCAGTGAAGACAATCCTTTTGGGGTGCAGTGAACACAATCTTTGTGGGGTACAGTGAACACAATCTCATACTTCTGAAGATTTGAGGGTGCTGCCTGTTTCATCCTCCTCCTCCTCATCCATCCTTTTAGGGGTACAAACAATAGTAATCGGGGCCTAGTGTGCTTCTGTACGTGTGAAAAACATACACTTTTTTTTGATCATATTTCCTATTCCGCTATTCAATAAAAACCTTTGGGGATCAATTAAATTGCGGGATAGTCTGTGTCGGTACGTGTGAGATCCAGCTTTCCAAGTTTTTGGGGTTTATCTCATACTACTGAAGCTTTGAGGGTGCTGCCTGTTCCATACTCCTCCTCCTCCTCATCCATCCTTTTAGGTGTACAAACAATAGTAATTGGGGCCTAGTGTGCTTCTGTATGTGTGAGATACATACATTTTTTTTGATCATATTTCCTATTCCGCTATTCAATAAAAACCTTTGGGGATCAATTAAATTGCGGAATAGTCTGTGTCGGTACGTGTGAGATCCACCTTTCCAAGTTTTTGGGGTTTATCTCATACTTCTGAAGCTGTGAGGGTGCTGCCTGTTCCATACTCCTCCTCCTCCTCATCCACCCTTTTAGGTGTACAAACAATAGTAATTGGGGCCTAGTGTGCTTCTGTACGTGTGAGATACATACACTTTTTTTGATCATATTTCCTATTCCGCTATTCAATAAAAACCTTTGGGGATCAATTAAATTGCGAGATAGTCTGTGTCGGTACGTGTGAGATCCACCTTTCCAAGTTTTTGGGGTTCATCTGTGACGTGCCCACAAGGTGGAACTCCACCTTGCACATGCTGCAAAGACTGTGCGAGCAGCAGCAGGCCATAGTGGAGTTTCAGCTGCAGCACGCACGCGTGAGTCGCTCTGCGGAACAGCACCACTTCACCACCAATAACTGGGCCTCCATGCGAGACCTGTGTACCTTGTTGCGCTGTTTTGAGTACTCCACCAACATGGCCAGTGGCGATGACGCCATTCTCAGCTTAACTATCCCACTTCTATGCCTCCTTGAAAAAACAATTCGGGCGATGATGGAAGATGATGTGGCACAGGATGAGGAGGAGGAGGAGGAGGATGAGGATGAAGAGGTAACATTTCAAAGGCTTTCAGGGCAGTCATTCGCAAGGGGCTCCAAGGGTGGGTTCCTGCACACACAAATGCCAGGGACACAATTGTCCAGCAGGGGCACAGTTCTGGAGGATGAGGAGGAGGAGGAGCTGGAGGAGGAGCTGGAGGAGGAGCTGGAGGAGGAGATGGAACCATGTTCACAGCAGGGTGGCACCCAGGCCAGCTCATGGCCATCACTGGTGCGTGGCTGGGGGGATACAGAGGACACGGACGATACACCTCCCACAGAGGACAGCCTTTCGTCGCCTCTGGGCAGCCTGGCACACATGAGCGATTACATGCTGCAGTGTCTCCACAGCGACCGCCGAGTTGCCCACATTCTAACTTGTGCTGATTACTGGGTGGCCACGCTGCTGGATCCCCGTTACAAGGACAACGTACCGTCCTTAATTCACTCACTGGAGCGCGATCGCAAGATGCGCGAGTACAAGCGCACACTGGTAGATGCGATGCTGCTGGCATTCCCATCTGACAGCGGGGCCACAGTGGAAGCACAAGGCAGAGGAGGAGGAGGAGGAGGTTGCCAACGCAACCAGGGCACCGCCAGCACCTCAGAAGGCAGGGTTAGCATGGCCGAAATGTGGAAAAGCTTTGTCAGCACGCCACAACAAACAGCAGCACCAGCAGCTCAGATGGAACGTCTTAGCAGGAGGCAGCATTTTACCAACATGGTGGAGCAGTATGTGTGCACACGCCTACATGTAGTGAATGAGGGGTCTGCCCCCTTCAACTTCTGGGTCTCCAAATTGGGCACATGGTCTGAGCTTGCCCTTTACGCCTTGGAGGTGCTGGCGTGCCCTGCAGCCAGTGTATTATCTGAACGGGTATTTAGCACGGCTGGGGGCGTTATAACAGACAAGCGCAGCCGCCTGTCCAGAGACAATGTGGACAAGCTCACGTTCATTAAAATGAACCAGGCATGGATCCCACTGGACTTTTCCGTACCTTGTGCAGAATAGCAATGGATACCGACCTTACCCACCCATTGTTCCATTTTTGCTCTTTCTCACTCTTTTGGGGTGTACCCTCATTTAAAATTTGTGAAAAGAAGCAGTGTTGGCTACCTCGTCCTCCTCCTCAGGGCCAGATTAACGTAGGGGCTATTGGAGCTGCAGCTCCAGGCCCCTACCTTTTATATAGGCCCCGGGTTGGCCATATTCACTGTGACCGCTCTTCTGTCACTTGTAAACACAGAAGTCTGGCTTCTATGCTCGCTTCCCCAGGCAGCACCCTCAGAACCTCCCCACACAGCGCGAAGGCCGGACAAGGAGGGATAGTTGCCGATGCATGGATGTGTTTATGGGCTTCAGAGACAGCATCCCATGTTGAATTAGGCATGCATGGCTGCACCCTTCCTCCTCTGGGTGCATGCCAAGGCACGGCCCTTAAGGCCCTTCAAAATCCTCAGCACCAAGCCCATGATGCTCTTAATCCGGCCCTGGTCCTCCTCCACCGCCGCTTCCACCTACACCGCCCATAGGTGTGCGCAGCCTATTGCATTAGGGTGTGCACCCCAAAGTTGAAATACACATGCATGTGTTTGCCTACATGTACATGGCCCTGATACATTACTCTCCCTGCTGGCAAAGAGAAATAGAGCAGAGCAGGTCCGAGGGAGATCTTTCCCAATATCCTCACTAGCAAACAGAGCGATAATGCTATGTGCCCTAGGTGATTAGGGTTGACCCAGGTACACCCGGCACACCCTGTGCGCACGCCTATGACACCGCCACATCCACCACCACCTCAACCTCCCTCCTACTCCACATGGGCCTCGTCCTTCAGAGATGAAGAACATTGTTTTATTTTTCTGTTTTTTTTTTTTTGTTGTTTTAAGTTATTTCCCTATCCACATTTGTTTGCAGAGCACTTGCCATGCTCTTAACTACGTTTTGCTGCCATTTGCAGCACTCTAGCCCTTTCCATTGGTGTTTTAGAGCCATTTTAGTGCCTTAAAGTTCGGGTCCCGATGGACTTCAATGGGGTTCGGTGTCCGGGAAAAGTTCGGTAAAAGTCCGGGACACGGACCCGGACTTTTTTTTAAAGTTCGGCCGAACCCGTCGAACACGGACATCTAGGTGTCCGCTCAACCCTAATTAAGAGTTTTTTTCCGATCTAATCGGTTGTGGTAATGATTTTACAAAATGGCTCAGTTGGAGATATTTCCATTAATCTAATTTCATATCTTCATCATTTTGTTTTAAATTTTGAAATGTCTTAATGTGACCTTTTGTGAAGTATATCCTTTAATTGAGTGTTTCCAATCCAAGTGAAGCCTTTGTGAGTGAGTGAGACATGGAATCATTTAATCAGTTTCTGACAGCTTAACCACTTAAGCCCCGGAAGATTTTACCCCGATTCCGACCAGGGGGTTTTTTGCGATTTTTTTACTGCTTGATTTTAATGGACAATTGCGCGGTCGTGCGACGCTGTACCTAAACGAATTTGACATCCTTTTTTTTCCCACAAACAGAGCTTTCTTTTGGTGGTATTTGATCACCTGTGCGATTTTTACTTTTTGCGCTATAAACAAAAAAAGAGCGTAAATTTTGTAAAAATAACAATATTTTTCAAATTTTTTTATATGAAATTCCCCCCAAAAAATGTAAAAATCGAATTTTTTTTACCAAACATATGTAGCAGAAAACAAATTGGCCAAAAATGTTAAAAAATATCACAAAAGCGTATTTTGATTGGTTTGCGCAAAAGTTATTGCGTTTACTAACTAAGGGAAAGATTTCTGTCATTTTTGGTGTTTTTTTTTAACTCGTAATGGCGGCGATCTGCTTTTTTTTTTTTTTTGCGGTACTGCGACATTGCGGCGGACAGATCGGACCCTTAACTGACATTTTTGACACTTTTGGGGTTACCAGTGACATTACTGCAGTAATCAGTGCTATACATATGCAATGTTACTGCAAAATGACACTGGCAGGAAAGGGGTTAACTTTATTGGGGAGGGAGGGGTTAAGTGTGTCCCTAGGGGCGTGATTTCTACTGTGATTGGCTGTGGCTACTAGTGTAGGAACAGTGATCAACGGTCCTACATAGTAGAACCGTCTGATCACTGTTTCTACACAGGGAAGAATGACTTTCTCCCTCTGTACCGACGATCGTCGAGTGACCGGCGGACATCGGGTCTGCCGGTCACACGCACTAACTTCCCTGTGAACGAGCCGCGGCAGGCGCACGCTCGCCTGCCTCCGCGGGCGCGCGCTCGCCCGCTATTGGCTCACAAGGAAGTGACAGGCAAGTGACGTACCGGTACATCACTCTGCCTGGCCGGGGCTGACCGCCGCAGTATATAGTCGTGCGGCGGTCGGCAACCGGTTAAAAAAATCTTTTAAATTCTATATTTTTAAATAGACTACATCAATTAAAATTTTGTCTGAATATAGTAAATTACGTGAAATTTATTTATTTATTTATTTTTTTCAAATCTTTTTATTAGATTTTCAAACAAGTATAACAGTAGAACAGTATGAGAATATACACAAAGAAACAGTGTTATTTTACAGGTCGGGCGAGCGCCCACATAATTAAAACAGTCAACTCACATGAATAAACACTTGAGAAGTGTGATCATTACGATTCCCGATACGGAGGTATCCAGAGAAAAGGAAGGAAAGGAAAAAGGGAGGGGGGGAAACAAAAAGATAGCAGGGAATAAGAAATATTACACATAACACCGTTGTGGACATGTAACCAACTCCCCCCGGGACACCCAACTGGGAGCACTTTTATGTCCCTAGGGGAGCCGGCCATCGTCGCAACCGGTCGCCAAGCCATATAGATACAGTGCTCTATGTCCTCTGATTTATGAATAGTTCCCAAGTAAGCCATCTAGATTCAAATTTTTTGGTATTGGGCAAGTGTTGGCTGAGGATTTTTTCGTATTGGTATGATTCTTTCACTAGTTGTATCACCTCTCTCCTGGACGGGGGAGATGCATCTCTCCATTTACGGGCTATGGCTAATCTTGCTGTATACAAGATGTGTTGCACTACCACTCTACACGTGGGCGGATACCAATCCACCCCTATGCCCAAGAGAGCTTGTTCTATTCTTAGCTTGTTTAGAATACCTGTCACTTCAGCAATTAAGCGGTTAATCGAAGCCCAAAAGCTTCTTAGGGATAAGCAAGACCAGAAGATATGGGGGAGGGTGCCGATTTGGCCGCATCCTCTCCAACAGAGGTTGGAATATTTAGCGTGAAATTTGGCCATTATGTAAGGTGTTCTGTACCATCTCAAGTGTATTTTCTGTGCTCCTTCTCTAAAATTGGAGCAGCTAGTGAGGGAGTAATTTAGTTGGACTGCAGACCTCCACTGAGCCTCCGTGAACGTTTGATCTAGGTCCCTTTCCCATTTCAGGTGTGGGCTGGCTTTAACAAATTTTAGTTTGTCTTGCATACTGGAATAGAAGAGGCTGATTCCTCCGCGATTCGACAACGTCGAAAAGCAGAATTTTGCTATATGTTCAGGTAACATTATATGGGTTTGAATGGGTGTAGGCAGCATATTTTGAATTCTCAGGTATGTCAAAAATTCCTTCTGAAGTCTAGGATAACGCCTGCATAGATCCGTGTAGGAAAGTAAATCGGAACCTTCACATAGGTCTGATAGATATTTTAAGTCACAGTCGAGCCAAGGCTCCAAGTTTAGATCCCTGGATAAGACAGAAAGAGCCTGTATGGTAATGGGGATTTTAGTTAGCTTGTCCGTGAATTCTTTCCCGGGCAAGAAACTTTGCCAGGCAGTGAGTGTGGCTTTAAGTACAGGGTGATCCCCGTCATTAAGTTGCTTAGTCAGCGAGGCTCCAAGGACTAAGTCCATCAATGTGCCTCGCGATAATTTAGCGTTTTCTATAGAGTACCATCTAGGAGGATTTTCAGAAGGGAACCAATGTTTAGATTGCGACAGTATGGCTGCTTTATGGTAGTCTCTCAAATCCGGGACCCCCATTCCTCCCGCCCGCGCACTCTTTGTAAGGATCATGTGTGCGCATCTGGGTCTGCGGCCCTGCCACAAGAACGAGGCCAAAGACCGCTGGAGTGACCTATAGAAGGAATCAGGGACCCGAATAGGGAGAGCTCTGAAAAAGTACAAAATCTTGGGTAGGACCAACATCTTGAAAGCTGCATTCCGTCCAGACCATGATAAGTAGAAATGGCTAAGTCTCAGGAGTTCCTGAGGAACTGAGGTAAGGAGTGGGGCCAAGTTAAGTTTATAGAGGTTGGAAGTCTGGCATGACAATTTGATGCCAAGATATTCCATTGCCTCAGGTTGCCACTTATATGGGACTGATTGTTGGATTTTAGTTCTCATTTGTTGGGGTAAAGCTACACCCATGATGTTAGATTTGGAGTCATTTACTTTATAATATGAGACCGATTGAAAAGTATTCAGGACTTCTTGTATGTGGGAGAGGGATGAAAGGGGATTCGTGCAAGATAAAATAACATCATCCGCAAAAAGCGAGATGACATGTGAGGACTTACCAATTTTAACCCCACTGATCCCCGCGTGTGTTCTCACACTCTCGGCCAATGGTTCCATCAACATGACAAAGATGAGAGGGGATAACGGGCATCCCTGTCTCGTCCCGTTTGTTATTTGGAATTTGTCTGAAAATATGCCCTCGGTAAATACATATGCAGACGGGGAGGTATAAAGTGCCATGACCGCATCCAAGATCATTCCCCCGAACCCCAGCTTTAGCAGAACCTGGCGCAGGTATCCCCAGTGAATTCTGTCAAATACCTTTTCGGCGTCAAGGGACAGAAACACTGTGGGCCCATCCGAGGATTCAGCATAGTGCACAAGATCTATTAGTCTCCTAGTGGCATCTGTGGCTTGGCGACCCATTACAAAACCAACCTGATCAGGGTTTATCAGTGTAGGCAAAAATTTGGAGATACGGTTAGCCAGGATTTTTGCATAGACCTTAAGATCCACATTCAAAAGAGAAATGGGCCTGAAGTTCTGCGCTTTATCTGGATCTTTTCCTGGCTTAGGAAGCGTTATAACCGTAGCCTCTAGCATCGCAGATGGAAAGGATGCGGATGTGGTGGCCTTGTGAAATACCTTCAAGAGATATGGAGACAGCAGATCGCTAAATAATTTATAGTATTCTGCGGTGAACCCATCAGGTCCCGGAGCCTTGCCCGCTGGGAGGGATCTAATTACCGCCTGAATTTCTGCTAATTGAAGTGGGGAATTTAAGTCAGCTAAAGCTTCAGCATTGAGGCTTGGCAGTGTGAGGGATTGTAGGAAATCTTGGATAATTGCTGGAGATGGTTGAGGGGTACCCCCATCTTCCTTTAAATTGTATAAGGACCCATAATACTGGCTGAATGCGTCAGCAATGTCCTTAGGGTTAGATAGTCTGGCTCCCGAGGAATGATGTATTAAGTATGGGATATGCTGCTTGGAGGCCCTCACCTTTATCTGAGAGGCCAAGAGCTTGCCAGCCTTGTTACCATGAGAATATTGCCGAGCTTTTAGTCTGCGTAGGGCAGAAGCATGTTGTTTAATCAAAAGAAGGCGAAGCTCATTCTGGGTTTGGAAAAGTTGGTCTGATAGTGATGGAGAGGGAGATTGTTTATTAGCTAGTTCCAATTTTTTGAGGGTTGATAATAATTGATCCATTTTCTAGCTCCTTCTTTTCCTCACTGCCGCACCCTTTGCCATCAGGAGCCCCCGTAGGACCGCTTTATGGGTGTTCCAGAGGGTAAATGGGCATACGTCACTGGAGTCGTTAATGCGGAAGAACTCCTTCATTGAGGCGAGAACCTCAGAGGAGTCCTCCCGATCACCCAGCAGGTCAGCCACAAATCTCCACCTATTTGCCCTTGTAGTAAGGGCCACGCCCCCAATCTCCAAGGATATAGGGGCGTGATCCGACCACGTTATTGACCCAATTTCAGATTTCGTGACCTTCTGTAGGAGAAATTTATCAGTAAGAAAAACGTCAATTCTCGAATATGACCCATGCTTTTTGGAAAAAAAACTAAAGTCTCTTTCAGTGGAATGATAGCACCTCCATGCATCATAGAGGTTTGATTTCAATAAAAAAGCCGACAGGTCAGTACGGTGATGTCTTCTCCGTGACCCTCTCGATACATCCAGTTGATAGTTTGGAACTGCGTTTAAGTCACCACAGAGTATGAGGTGACCTTGTACGAGGGGCAACAGGGTTTTCCAGACTTTGTTAATGTAAGTAATTTGTCCAGTATTGGGTGCGTAAACGGTAATGATGGTGTAAGTAGTCTTGTTTATAGAACAAGTCACAATGAGGTACCTTCCATCGGGATCTGATGTTGTGGAAATCAGCTGAAAGTCTAGGGTGTAGTGTTGAGCGAACACGGACTGTATTATTCGTGTTCGTACCGAATAATTGGATTTTTTGTACCCGAACACGGACACGGACACTTTACTGTATGTTCGGGTAAAAATCCGTGTTCGGTCGTTTTATTTCCGGGTTTTGCATGCTTTGGCGCTCTTTTCATGGCGGGCTTTCAACAGCCAATCAACAATCGTTTAACTGGTGTGCCTTAAGCCATCCCAGCCATGCCTGCAAATGTCTCAGTAGCTGTGATTGGCCGTCTGAAGCATGTGACCAAGTCTTTATAAGTTCGAGGCAGCCGCAGCGGCGTCATTATGCTGCTTAGATTCAGGGACAGAGCACACATCAACGTGCTGGCTGCTGATTAGGGAAAGATAGGCAGGAAAAAACCATTTGTGTCCGGATAGAATTGAGGGACAGGTCGGAGTGTTTAGGCAGGGCGAGTTGTAGGCATTTTAGGGATAGAGTCTGCTGAATTATAGGGTCAGTGTCTTCTACAAACTACAATCGATATTGCTGTGTGGGGGGTGGGGTGAATCTGCACTCAATCCTGATCTACGATCTCTTCTCAATCCTGTTAGGGACAGAGTCTGCTGAATTTTAGGGAAACTGTGTTCTACAAACTACAATCGATATTGCTGTGTGGTGTGGGATTGGAGATAGGCAGGTGTCAGTGATCCACATCCATTTTTCTGTGTGTGAGCTGCAGTGAACACAATCTTTTTGGGCTGCAGTGAACACAATCTTTTTGGGCTGCAGTGAACACAATCTTTTTGGGCTGCAGTGAACACAATCTTTGTGGGGTACAGTGAACAGAATCTTTGTGGGGTGCAGTGAACACAATCTTTTTGGGGTGCAGTGAACACAATCTTTGTGGGGTACAGTGAACAGAATCTTTGTGGGGTGCAGTGAACACAATCTTTGGGGGGTACAGTGAACACAATCTTTGTGAGGTGCAGTGAACACAATCTTTGTGGGGTGCAGTGAACACAATCATTGTGGGGTGCAGTGAACTCAATCTTTGTGGGGTACAGTGAACACAATCTCATACTTCTGAAGGTTTGAGGGTGCTGCCTGTTCCATACTCCCCCTACTCCTCATCTAGCCTTTTAGGGGTACAAACAATAGTAATTGGGGCCTAGTGTGGTTGTGTACGTGTGATATACATACACTTTTTTGGGATCATATTTTCTATTCCGCTATTTAATCAAAAACCTTTGGGGATCAGTTAAATTGGGGGATAGTCTGTGTTGGTACGTGTGAGAGAGATCCACCTTTCCAAGTTGTTGGGGTTCATCTCATACTTCTGAAGGTTTGAGGGTGCTGCCTGTTCCATACTCCCCCTACTCCTAGCCTTTTAGGGGTACAAACAATAGTAATTGGGGCCTAGTGTGGTTGTGTACCTGTGATATACATACACTTTTTTGGGATCATATTTTCTATTCCGCTATTTAATCAAAAACCTTTGGGGATCAGTTAAATTGGGGGATAGTCTGTGTTGGTACGTGTGAGAGAGATCCACCTTTCCAAGTTGTTGGGGTTCATCTCATACTTCTGAAGGTTTGAGGGTGCTGCCTGTTCCATACTCCCCCTACTCCTAGCCTTTTAGGGGTACAAACAATAGTAATTGGGGCCTAGTGTGGTTGTGTACGTGTGATATACATACACTTTTTTGGGATCATATTTTCTATTCCGCTATTTAATCAAAAACCTTTGGGGATCAGTTAAATTGGGGGATAGTCTGTGTTGGTACGTGTGAGAGAGATCCACCTTTCCAAGTTGTTGGGGTTCATCTCATACTTCTGAAGGTTTGAGGGTGCTGCCTGTTCCATACTCCCCCTACTCCTAGCCTTTTAGGGGTACAAACAATAGTAATTGGGGCCTAGTGTGGTTGTGTACGTGTGATATACATACACTTTTTTGGGATCATATTTTCTATTCCGCTATTTAATCAAAAACCTTTGGGGATCAGTTAAATTGGGGGATAGTCTGTGTTGGTACGTGTGAGAGAGATCCACCTTTCCAAGTTGTTGGGGTTCATCTCATACTTCTGAAGGTTTGAGGGTGCTGCCTGTTCCATACTCCCCCTACTCCTAGCCTTTTAGGGGTACAAACAATAGTAATTGGGGCCTAGTGTGGTTGTGTACGTGTGATATACATACACTTTTTTGGGATCATATTTTCTATTCCGCTATTTAATCAAAAACCTTTGGGGATCAGTTAAATTGGGGGATAGTCTGTGTTGGTACGTGTGAGAGAGATCCACCTTTCCAAGTTGTTGGGGTTCATCTCATACTTCTGAAGGTTTGAGGGTGCTGCCTGTTCCATACTCCCCCTACTCCTAGCCTTTTAGGGGTACAAACAATAGTAATTGGGGCCTAGTGTGGTTGTGTACGTGTGATATACATACACTTTTTTGGGATCATATTTTCTATTCCGCTATTTAATCAAAAACCTTTGGGGATCAGTTAAATTGGGGGATAGTCTGTGTTGGTACGTGTGAGAGAGATCCACCTTTCCAAGTTGTTGGGGTTCATCTCATACTTCTGAAGGTTTGAGGGTGCTGCCTGTTCCATACTCCCCCTACTCCTCATCTAGCCTTTTAGGGGTACAAACAATAGTAATTGGGGCCCAGTGTGGTTGTGTACGTGTGATATACATACACTTTTTTGGGATCATATTTTCTATTCCGCTATTTAATCAAAAACCTTTGGGGATCAGTTAAATTGGGGGATAGTCTGTGTCGGTACGTGTGAGAGAGATCCACCTTTCCAAGTTGTTGGGGTTCATCTCATACTTCTGAAGGTTTGAGGGTGCTGCCTGTTCCATACCCCCCCTACTCCTCATCTAGCCTTTTAGGGGTACAAACAATAGTAATTGGGGCCTAGTGTGGTTGTGTACGTGCGAGATACATACACTTTTTTTGATCATATTTCCTATTCCGCTATTCAATAAAAACCTTTGAGGATCAATTGAATTGCGGGATAGTCTGTGTCGGTACGTGTGAGAGAGATCCACCTTTCCAAGTTGTTGGGGTTCATCTCATACTTCTGAAGGTTTGAGGGTGCTGCCTGTTCCATACTCCCCCTACTCCTCATCTAGCCTTTTAGGGGTACAAACAATAGTAATTGGGGCCTAGTGTGGTTGTGTACGTGTGATATACATACACTTTTTTTGGATCATATTTTCTATTCCGCTATTTAATCAAAAACCTTTGGGGATCAGTTAAATTGGGGGATAGTCTGTGTTGGTACGTGTGAGAGAGATCCACCTTTCCAAGTTGTTGGGGTTCATCTCATACTTCTGAAGGTTTGAGGGTGCTGCCTGTTCCATACTCCCCCTACTCCTCATCTAGCCTTTTAGGGGTACAAACAATAGTAATTGGGGCCCAGTGTGGTTGTGTACGTGTGATATACATACACTTTTTTGGGATCATATTTTCTATTCCGCTATTTAATCAAAAACCTTTGGGGATCAGTTAAATTGGGGGATAGTCTGTGTCGGTACGTGTGAGAGAGATCCACCTTTCCAAGTTGTTGGGGTTCATCTCATACTTCTGAAGGTTTGAGGGTGCTGCCTGTTCCATACCCCCCCTACTCCTCATCTAGCCTTTTAGGGGTACAAACAATAGTAATTGGGGCCTAGTGTGGTTGTGTACGTGCGAGATACATACACTTTTTTTGATCATATTTCCTATTCCGCTATTCAATAAAAACCTTTGAGGATCAATTGAATTGCGGGATAGTCTGTGTCGGTACGTGTGAGAGAGATCCACCTTTCCAAGTTGTTGGGGTTCATCTCATACTTCTGAAGGTTTGAGGGTGCTGCCTGTTCCATACTCCCCCTACTCCTCATCTAGCCTTTTAGGGGTACAAACAATAGTAATTGGGGCCCAGTGTGGTTGTGTACGTGTGATATACATACACTTTTTTTGGATCATATTTTCTATTCCGCTATTTAATCAAAAACCTTTGGGGATCAGTTAAATTGGGGGATAGTCTGTGTCGGTACGTGTGAGAGAGATCCACCTTTCCAAGTTGTTGGGGTTCATCTCATACTTCTGAAGGTTTGAGGGTGCTGCCTGTTCCATACCCCCCCTACTCCTCATCTAGCCTTTTAGGGGTACAACCAATAGTAATTGGGGCCTAGTGTGGTTGTGTACGTGCGAGATACATACACTTTTTTTGATCATATTTCCTATTCCGCTATTCAATAAAAACCTTTGAGGATCAATTGAATTGCGGGATAGTCTGTGTCGGTACGTGTGAGAGAGATCCACCTTTCCAAGTTGTTGGGGTTCATCTCATACTTCTGAAGGTTTGAGGGTGCTGCCTGTTCCATACTCCCCCTACTCCTCATCTAGCCTTTTAGGGGTACAAACAATAGTAATTGGGGCCTAGTGTGGTTGTGTACGTGTGATATACATACACTTTTTTTGGATCATATTTTCTATTCCGCTATTTAATCAAAAACCTTTGGGGATCAGTTAAATTGGGGGATAGTCTGTGTTGGTACGTGTGAGAGAGATCCACCTTTCCAAGTTGTTGGGGTTCATCTCATACTTCTGAAGGTTTGAGGGTGCTGCCTGTTCCATACTCCCCCTACTCCTCATCTAGCCTTTTAGGGGTACAAACAATAGTAATTGGGGCCCAGTGTGGTTGTGTACGTGTGATATACATACACTTTTTTTGGATCATATTTTCTATTCCGCTATTTAATTTAACTGGGCCTCCATGCGAGACCTGTGTGCCTTGTTGCGCTGTTTTGAGTACTCCACCAACATGGCCAGTGGCAATGACGCCGTTCTCAGCTTAACTATCCCACTTCTATGCCTCCTTGAAAAAACAATTCGGGCGATGATGGAAGAGGATGTGGCACAGGATGAGGAGGAGGAGGAGGATGAAGAGGTAACATTTCCAAGGCTTTCAGGGCAGTCATTCGCAAGGGGCTCCGAGGGTGGGTTCCTGCACACGCAAACGCCAGGGACGCAATTGTCCAGCAGGGGCACAGTTCTGGAGGATGAGGAGGATGAGGAGGAGGAGGAGCTGGAGGAGGAGATGGAACCATGTTCACAGCAGGGTGGCACCCAGGCCAGCTCATGGCCATCACTGGTGCGTGGCTGGGGGGATACAGAGGACACGGACGATACACCTCCCACAGAGGACAGCCTTTCGTTGCCTCTGGGCAGCCTGGCACACATGAGCGATTACATGCTGCAGTGTCTCCACAACGCCCGCTGAGTTGCCCACATTCTAACTTGTGCTGATTACTGGGTGGCCACGCTGCTGGATCCCCGTTACAAGGACAACGTACCGTCCTTAATTCACTCACTGGAGCGCGATCGCAAGATGCGCGAGTACAAGCGCACGCTGGTAGACGCCATGCTGCTGGCATTCCCATCTGACAGCGGGGCCACAGTGGAAGCACAAGGCAGAGGAGGAGGAGGAGGAGGTCGCCAACGCAACCAGGGCACCGCCAGCACCTCAGAAGGCAGGGTTAGCATGGCCGAAATGTGGAAAAGCTTTGTCAGCACGCCACAACAAACAGCAGCACCAGCAGCTCAGATGGAACGTCTTAGCAGGAGGCAGCATTTTACCAACATGGTGGAGCAGTATGTGTGCACACGCCTACATGTAGTGAATGACGGGTCTGCCCCCTTCAACTTCTGGGTCTCCAAATTGGGCACATGGCTTGAGCTTGCCCTTTACGCCTTGGAGGTGCTGGCGTGCCCTGCAGCCAGTGTATTATCTGAACGGGTATTTAGCACGGCTGGGGGCGTTATAACAGACAAGCGCAGCCGCCTGTCCAGAGACAATGTGGACAAGCTCACGTTCATTAAAATGAACCAGGCATGGATCCCACGGGACTTTTCCGTACCTTATGCAGAATAGCAATGGATACCGACCTTACCCACCCATTGTTCCATTTTTGCTCTTTCTCACTCTTTTGGGGTGTACCCTCATTTAAAATTTTTGAAAAGAAGCAGTGTTGGCTACCTCGTCCTCCTCCTCAGGGCCAGATTAATGTAGGGGCTATTGGAGCTGCAGCTCCAGGCCCCTACCTTTTATATAGGCCCCGGGTTGGCCATATTCACTGTTACCGCTCTTCTGTCACTTGTAAACACAGAAGTCTGGCTTCTATGCTCGCTTCCCCAGGCAGCACCCTCAGAACCTCCCCACACAGCGTGAAGGCCGGACAAGGAGGGACAGTTGGCGATGCATGGATGTGTTTATGGGCTTCAGAGACAGCATCCCATGTTGAATTAGGCATGCATGGCTGCACCCTTCCTCCTCTGGGTGCATGGCAAGGCACGGCCCTTAAGGCCCTTCAAAATCCTCAGCACCAAGCCCATGATGCTGTTAATCCGGCCCTGGTCCTCCTCCACCGCCGCTTCCACCTACACCGCCCATAGGTGTGCGCAGCCTATTGCATTAAGGTGTGCACCCCAAAGTTGAAATACACATGCATGTGTTTGCCAGCAGGGAGAGTAATGTATCGGGGCCATGTACCTGTAGGCAAGGAGAAATAGAGCAGAGCAGGTCCCAGGGAGATCTTTCCCATCTCCTCACTGGCAATGCTATGTGCCCTAGGTGATTAGGGTGTGCCCAGGCACACCCAGCACACCCTGTGCGCACGCCTATGTCACCGCCACATCCACCACCACCTCAACCTCCCTCCTACTCCATATGGGCCTCGTCCTTCAGAGATGAAGAAGAACATTGTTTTATTTTTCTGTTTTTTTTTTGTTGTTTTAAGTTATTTCCCTATCCACATTTGTTTGCAGAGCACTTGCCATGCTCTTAATTACGTTTTGCTGCCATTTGCAGCACTCTAGCCCTTTCCTTTGGTGTTTTAGAGCCATTTTAGTGCCTTAAAGTTCGAGTCCCCATTGACTTCAATGGGGTTCGGTGTCCGGGAAAAGTTCGGTAAAAGTCCGGGACACGGACCCGGACTTTTTTTTAAAGTTCGGCCGAACCCGTCGAACACGGACATCTAGGTGTTCGCTCAACCCTACTAGGGTGTCTTTAATCAGGATGGCCACCCCGCACCTCTTCCCTGAGCCATTGGACATAAAAACATGGGGAAATTGTTTCAAAGAGAGGCGAGGATGGCCCCCCAAGGCAAAATGTGTCTCTTGTAAGGCTGCTATATCGCAGCCATCTTTCTTCAATTCACGGTACAGCATATGCCTCTTATAAGGGCTGTTAAGGCCATTAACGTTTAGAGAGGTGATCCGAAAAGCCATAGTAGAGCTTGATATGTGTAGGACTATTGTGCGGCTACAGGACCAGGTTCACCTGGGTGTGATATGGTAGATATGTGGAGATGAAAGTTGGATTAACTCACGTGTCCAGACCCTGGTTGAATTACCTCCGATTGAGGTCGTCTGAAGATGGCAGGCAGGGTACCGGCGACGATGGCCTTTCTGTGGGTTGTATAAGGTCTCGCTGACCTTGTATATATTCTGTATAATAAGCGGATTCAAAAGGAAAGAAAAACACAGTCACACAGGAAATAGACTGCTTTGCAGGAAAAAGAAAACCAACTGCACTAACGTGTGCAGCACGTGATGTAGAACAGCAACAATATAAAAAAAAGAAAAGAAGATAAAAGCTAAAATAACGACAACCTTGCGATTGCCTGTGCGGCACTACTAGCCACTAAGGTGGGGGATAAAGTTCAGTGTTTAGCCGAACAGAACATCAGGAGCTTCCTATGCCGCAGAAACTTGATTGAGGGGGTCACTTTGCTGCGAGAGGAATAGAAGGAAGGTGGCGTGTCAGTCCTGTGGGGGTGACGGTGACGGAGTATTAAGACTGCTCAGGTCAGCGCCCTCAGGATTCAGGATACCCCACTTTTCCAAAAGCTGAATGCCCTCTTCCAAAGTTGACACCCGGAATTCTCTGTCTCCTTTAGTAATGACCAGAGTGGCTGGGTAATTCCATCTGTATTGTATTTGATGGTTCCTGAGCGGTTTCGTGACAGTCATGAGGTTGCGACGTCGAGTCATAGTATGGGCGGAGAGGTCCGCAAAGAAGGAAAGGCCCTGCAGTGCCTGTGGTAGGTTAGTTGATCTCCTCATCACAGACATAAATTTTTCTTTTACAGTAAAAAAATGTATCCTGGCAATGGTGTCTCTTGGCAACTTAGCCGGAATGTGCTTGGGCTTGGGGAGCCTATGAATTCTATCAATT
This sequence comes from Pelophylax lessonae, assembly GCF_965119305.1. Taxonomy (NCBI): domain Eukaryota; kingdom Metazoa; phylum Chordata; class Amphibia; order Anura; family Ranidae; genus Pelophylax; species Pelophylax lessonae. Next base: position 242,451,203 of record NC_138776.1, read on the forward strand.
GCCAAGTCACAGAGAGGGATGTCAGGGAGGACTTCCTGCATAATGGCTGTCAAAAATTCAGTTAGCTCCAGGGGCTTGACTGTCTCAGGTATGCCTCTTATCTTGATATTGTTCCGCCTCGAGCGGTCCTCGAGGTCCGCCACCTTTGACTTCAACCATGTAATGTCGTCATCATGCTCATTATGAGCATCTACCATGGTGTTAAACGTTTCAGCAAATTCACCCATTTTATCCTCTACATGAGCCACCCTGCCAGTGACCGCCTGCACTGCTGTATTACATTGAGTCATGAGTTGCAGCATGTCCGCATGTATTGCACTGCGGAGGGACAGCATCATGTCTTTGAGTGTGGAGTCCATAACTGGTTGATTTTTAGTGGGAAATGAGGCTATAGTGTCCTGAAACTCCAGGGTGTCATCAGCTGAACAGCCCTGTGCAGAGGAATCATCTGGGAGCTGAAGCTTAGGCTTAGATTTAGCAGGGCTGCCAGTTGTTGAGTCAGAATGTGAGCCATCCAGATACACACTGGAGTGGATAGCAGAGGATGCATTCTGTCCCCTTTGTCCTTTATTCTGCGGCTGCCCTGAGGATGAGTGAGGCTGTAGCGTGGCACGGCCGGCAGAGGGGCCGGCGCCATCTTGGCTGCGCGTCCCGCCGGCAGGGCGGAAGAAATCGATCATCTTACCAGGCTTGGTGCGGGACTTTCTCTTCCCCGGTATGTTGCTATGTGTGCCCGGCATGTCTGGAATGTCAGCGCTGCTTTGGATTGTGACCCCCGTTGCTGTAGATCGCTCCGTGACTTCTGTTTAGCAGAGAGCTGTGTTCTCACACGTCCATTGCTCTCGCTGGCCGGCTCCGCCCCCCGTGAAATTTATTTTTTAAATGTTAGATAATTGTCTATTTAGAAAAAAAATCATGATTCTCAATGTATCCAGAATCATGCAGCTCTAGAATGTTGTGTAGGTGTATTTGTAATTTTACATTTGTGTGTTTTAGATCTGATTCTACAGGAGGCAGAGCATACCAATATGGAACAACAGACAAGTCATGGAGATGAAGAAGAGCAAATCAAAGGTGATGACACTGGGCTGTCCTTATACCACAAAAAGCAGAAGAAATCCACTCATTTCAGCCCTGCTGCCCAGCTCAACCATTACCTGGACAATTGTGATGGCCAGAACTGCCTTTTGTTTTAGGGAATGAATAAGGAGAAAATGCCTTCACTGTTCCAAATGGCAATGAGGGCATTAGCTGTGCCTGCTTCAAGCGCACCTGTCGAGCGTGTGTTCAGTCATGGGGGATTATTATGCGGCCCCATCATTCACAGCTTAGGCTCCATGCACACAGGGCGTCATAAAAACGAGCTCCAAAGCTGTTTCTTGACGCCAGGAAAAAGCAGCTGTAAAAAGTGCTTTCAGTAGCTTTTTCCATTAGCGTTATTGCACGTTTGGCCACAGTAGCTTTTAGCAGCGTTTTTTCTGCCTCCAATTAAAATCAATGGTTCCCTATGGGAGCCTATTGATTTGAATGGAAGTCGCACCGCAAGTCGGATCAGGGTGATCCGACTTGCGGCACGACTTGCGCTGTGAGAATCTTGAGGGGGAACTCCACACCAAAATGGGGAAAAAAAGGGCGTGGGGTTCCCCCCCAGGTTCCAAACCAGGCCCTTCGGGTCTGCTATGGAATTTGAGGGTAGCCCCATGCCAAAAAAACGGCGTGGGGTCCCCCCCAAAATCCATACCAGACCCTTATCCGAGCATGCAGGCCAGGAAAGGGGAGGGGACCCTAAGGGCCTGGTTTGGAACCCCACGCCATTTTTTTCCCCATTTTGGCGTGGAGTTCCCCCTTTAAGATTCTCACAGCGCAAGTCGTGCTGCAAGTCGGATCACCCTGATCCGACTTGCGGTGCGACTTCCATTCAAATCAATAGGCTCCCATAGGGAACCATTGATTTTGAATGGAAGAAAAAAAAACATATGCACGTTAAGCAACGTTATTCAGCCTTTAGCAGCGTCAGATGTTTTTACAGCTTGACGCTGCAGTTCCAGAACGCACAGGTCCTGGGTTTTTTTTGGAGCTGTAAAACGCCTATGCCACTTGGAGCTCCTAAAAGCTCTAAGTGTGCATGAGGCCATAGAATAACATGGATGGGCGTTCTGCAGCTGCAAAAAAAAACGTCTGACGCTGCTAACAGCAGCTCCAAAAACGTCCAGTGTGCATGAGGCCTTTGTGCCATTGACTTGGCAAACCTTATTTTCTTTAAATTCAACACATTTTAGACATTTTAGTTAACGTTTTGTGTAAACAACACAATTTAATTTTATTTTCAGATATTTATGTAGCACAGATATGGTATGCATATTATTCATATATAACAAATGTATATACATAAAATATGTATACAAGTTCATCTTTTCTGTGCAAAAATAAAAATATTTATCGAAAAAATTTGCCTCCTATTTATTTTCGTACTGTGACTTGACTTGACTTGACACTTATCAGGACTCGACTTGTCTTGCTTGGGGTGAATCCTTGACTTGACTTGTCTTGCTTGATTTAGCTGAACTGTGACTTGAGACTTGACTCGGACAGGATGGTTATGACTTTGTGACTTGCCCCCACCTCTGATAAAATGTCACCCTAATAAGAGAGTATAGTACCTTTTTACTGGACGTATGAAGCACCCTCCTAGGTAGGTGATAGAGAGAGAGTATAGTTTTGGATCTTTTCTGCTTACCAGAAAGATTGCAGGTAAATCTATATTGTTCTCTGCCTACCAGAGAGTAGGATCTGCTGGTGAGGTCTGCTCATGGTGCTCAGCTGCAGCTCAGTTTGTCTGAAGTGTTTCACACTGGTCCAATAGGGAGGTATTATGGACAGTGGGAGGAAACCTGACAAATTAGTGCACAGGCATTTAGCACAGCCCTGGTTATTGGCAGAGGAAAGTGCATAGCTGCATGCCGGGATACTGTATATTTGGAAGGATTGGGAAACAGAGATTTCGGGCACAGGAGTTTTGTTAAAAAGATTTCTTTTATTCAACACAGAACTAAATATTTTAAAATCATAGAAAAATACAGGCAAATAATTGTGTATTAAGGACACAGTGAGACCACACAACAATGGTCTATGTTGTACAATATCTCAGTGCATAGAACTTATAAAAGTCGGTTTACATACAGTTCAAAGTACAAGATCATTAGTAGTCATATAATCCTTGGAAACGTATTGCTTGTTATCAGAAGAACCGCCGACGGACACCCAAACAGTATGGTGCCGGTCAGCAGGGTCGACTGAAAATATAAGTTAACATTCACCATGTAATATATGACCTTTGCTCGACATGTTTCGCTTTCTTAGACAAAAAAGCTTCATCTGGAGCATATCATTTCTTTTGTCTGTGTGAGAGATAACAATATTTAGATAGATTACATATATGTGTTACCTTATTTTCAGTATGTTATAATTACAATTGCATATCATTTATCTTTCCTTTTAATTACATATAATCGTCTTACACATCTCAGATAAGTCCTTCTATTTTTGCAATATCAACACAATATAACATTGGGTCTTAAGTTGCATTCAGACACTAGAGGAGTTTAGGGGAAAGAACGGAGGTTGCCAATAGTGAGTATATGTGGGGATCCATGCTGTAATTATAGTATAAGCATATATATCCTATTTGTATACCTGGTATACCTGGTAAATGGACAGAAAAATGTATACATACCTGTACATATAGTAATCAGGCACATATCTCAATTTCCATAGAGAATTCTTTAACGAGGAGGACCGTGCGTTTTGGGAAACTCAAAAAAAAAAAAGGCAATGTATAGTGACATAGTAGTGAGGGTAGTCACTCCATGTCTCATATCTGGGTGGATGAGAGCAGAAAAAATAATGTTTCTCAGAGTAGTAAGCGTTTTAATTCTATGATATCACTTTAAGGGAAAGCCCATAGGAATGCCAAACCATAAGCTCAAGTGTTCTAAAGTGGTAAAGTCTGTATGCCTACTGCTTGTTATAAGAGTGTGTAAGTACCTATAGAGCCCATAGAACATCTGCCCTAAAAGTGTACTTTGAACTGTATGTAAACCGACTTTTATAAGTTCTATGCACTGAGATATTGTACAACATAGACCATTGTTGTGTGGTCTCACTGTGTCCTTAATACACAATCATTTGCCTGTATTTTTCTATGATTTTAAAATATTTAGTTCTGTGTTGAATAAAAGAAATCTTTTTAACAAAACTCCTGTGCCCGAAATCTCTGTTTCCCAATCCTTCCAAATGTAATTGATCAATTGAAGATAGGGGCACACCCTAAATTGGATACGTCATGGCCAAGATGGCTGCTATCTGTGGACACATGACTTGTAAAATAAATCGGGATACTGTATAAATGCCAAGGGCACATGTGCTTGGGATCTTTCAGTTGGAGGGCTGGGTCCCAGAGGGAGGGTGAGGCTTCCCCTCCTCTGTATAAGTTTCCATGCTGCCTCAGGTGGTCGACCTGAGGACCTGAGAGTCAGAGAGGAGCTGAACCCGAAGGTCCTGCAGAGCTGACTGGAAGGGAGACTCTGGATAGGATCTGATTCTGCTTACAGTGAGTACAGATCTGTGTCATGGGGCCTGTCCTGAGAGGGCCACCCCTTCAGCTAGAAGAGTCAGTGGACGGGTGTCAGTCAAGGGAATGCTAGAGAGTGTCCTGAATAATATAGTTGCATCAAGTCTGCTGCTGGAGAGAGCAAGAAGACTTAACCCCCTTCCATACAAGTGGCAGTATGGTAAAAGCAGTGTGTCTGCTTCCACAACTAACCTGGTGAGGCCAAGTGAGAGTTGTCCTTATCTACTGTGAATAGTTCCAGTTGGAGTATCCCACTATTCCCTTCTCCCATCCAAGTTCCACAATAAATTTAAAACAAAAACCCCTGGACTGTGTATTGACTAATGATTCATTGGGAGTTAAGATGGAGGTGTAAATGTCTGCAGGTAATCAGAGGAGGCCCAAGAAGTCATCATACAGCAAGCCCTATGGGGACAGTAATACACATAGGACATCACAGGAAGGGAATCCTACGTCACAGTTCCTTGTACCTTTAGTAACTGAAAAAAAGGTCTGCATATACTATGATCACCTGGTCTCAGTTAGACATGGCTAGGTAGGCTTTATGGACCCCCCAGGAATTTTAGGTGGTTTACAACTGCACCACCAGTTCACTGTCACATGCTACTGGATGAAGGTTCATTAATTAAGCATTGTTACATTTGTTATTTTATATGTAAAAAGGAACTAAGTGTAGTCAGCATGGAAAATAACTGTCTCATTGTTATGATTTTAGATTATTCTGATCATTGTGGGCATCGTACACATTGGCATGGGTATTGGTCAAATCTTCACACCATCCTTATTTGCAATGATCATTGGAATCTCATTCTGGGGAGCTGTTTTTGTAAGTGAAAAAAGTACTTATAATGTTTGCAAGAAATCAACATTTTATGTTCTTAACTTGGGAGGTGTCAATATAATACATGCACTTTAAAACAATACATATCAGGTGCTGTCTCTGAGGAACTACCATACACACCAAGCACCTCCCCTGAGGAGCATCTGATATCCAGTTATATAAATGCACACCCACATAGAATAGAGACGATTTTTGGGTGAAAAGCTATTTAAAGTAAACCCTTGCCAAACAGAGAAAAAAAAACTCTACCTCTCCACCTATGCAGCCCATGAAATGCCAACTCAACAGTTGAGTTGCTGTCCAACCACAATCCAGTCCAAGAAATATAAAAAAAAAAACACTCTAGTCTGACTATGATCCTTTTTTACTTTATTGTTTAAAAATCATAGCTCACACATGTCAAACACAAGACCGGGGGGGCAAAGCCGGCCCTCCTGCAGCTGCGGCAAACCCCTTCATTGTTACCTCTACCTTGTTTTAGCTGTCAGCAGCAGGGAGGAGGACATAACTCCTCCACCAGACCCTTTACTTCTCCATGCAGTCACGGAGAGGCTCCAATTTCTTATCATCTAAAAAATGCAATCTGTCTGTCTCCCAGCACACAGCTTAGATCACTATACTGACCACGGATCCACCATTTTCCATTATGCTTATATTTTGCAGAATATTGTTGCAGGGTCTTTGTCAGTGGCCGCTGTATCCAAGCCTTGCTTGTGTCTGGTAAGTGAACCAATATAATAACTTCTTAGACAAAACTGAGTTCTGATTGCTTATATTGTCACAGAGCATGCTAAAAAGTCAGCACACTAAAACTGACATTGATGGTGGCTGAGCTATGGGTGTGTTGAATCTCCCTCTGGCCTCTTATATCTCCTTAAAACCCCAACTCTGAGGGCATCCCAATATATTTCATGTATCCACCCCTATCTTGGTGTGGGATCTCACTCCACATCTATCAGAAGAAGGATTCACAAACTTCAAGCATCATTCCAGCCAGATTACAATCTCCTGTAAGCATGTTCATTGTGTTTGACTGACAGCACTGTATAAAGCAGTAATGTGGTGGTTGTCTCAGAGCACTGACACCAGTACCGGGACAGGATCATCCAGTGCCCAGGGAAAAGATGCCAAACTGCGCCTTTTGCTTCATTATGTGTGAGCTTATGAGGAGGAGGGCGAGAAAGAGAGCACAGCCTGCACCTTCTCCCGACTCTCTCCTTGCCACTTCCAGTCCTGGGCTAACAGAAGCAGCGATGCCACTGTCACTACTCCTGTCAGCCTTACAGCAGAAGGAACTTGTGGGGCCACCACCCCTACTATACTTACTGGGCCCATGGAAGTTGCCCTTTCTGCCCACCCCTTGTTCTGGCCCTGACTGACACTCCCTCTTACAATTTGAGCACTGCTGTACATGGGGATTACAAGAATCTAAAAGAAAGACAGATTTGGGGGTTTTAACTAGCTGGCTTATTTTAAAAATCTGTTAAATGATTGTGTCTAGTCGGGGAGATTTCTCTTTACCTACTGTCCTGTAGACATCTCCCCAAAGTGAGAGAAATGCCCCCTTAGACAGCTGTCACCAACACAAGTGTCCCTATTAGAAGCTTTTCCCTGTATTCCTGTTCTAGTGAAAACTCAAAATTGTAGATTTACCCTCATGTTCAATCTGGGGGACAGTGGTCACTGAGATAAATAGAGAGGGGGAAACTCCCTAACTAGGACGAAGGTGGCAATCAAATCTTCAAAGGGATTTTAACTCATAACTGCTCTATCCAAAGCTAAAAAAAAAGGAAAACTTGACTTTAGATACAAATTTTATATTTTATTTCCTGACCAGCAAATTCACCATTGGAGTGACCAGGATATTGATCGTATAGCTCAAAGTATAAATTACCTTCTAGCTTCCATATCACAGTAATACTTACAGATGGGACACCCCTGAGTGGAAGCCATTACAGACCCAAATATACATTACGTACGTAGATTGGGTCTTTGGTTGGGTTGAAACTCTGGCCTTTAAGAAGATTCCCTAATGCTGACCTTATGCAGTCACCATGCTGAATATTAAAAGGAAGGGAATGTTTTCTATGTACCAAGATTTCTCTATAGCCACATATCAGTTTTAGAAGACCATATACAATGGTACCCCATTTAGATGCCACCATCCTTATACTGAAGGAAGCCAAACTTGACCATTTTTTTCCTGTGAATTTTTTGGTTAAGGGGGTCAATTGAGTCCTGGAGGTATTCATAATTATCCTAGTCTTTGCCCAAAATGAACTTGAAATTTTGAATGACAATTGCGTGGTCATGCAACACTGTACCTAAACCAAATTTATGTCATTTTTCAATTATGTGACTTTTTTTTTTATGTCAATTTATGTGACTTTTTTGGTTAAGGGGGTCAGTTGAGTTCCGGAGGTATTCATCATTATCCTAGTCTTTGCCCAAAATGAACATGAAATCTCTGGACAATGATCATCTAATGCAGAGGTGCCCAACCTTTTAAAGAGCGAGGGCTGCTTAACTACCTCAATACTGGGCACTTAAACCCCCCTTCCTTCCCAGACCAATTTTCAGCTTTTAGCGCTGTTGCATTTTGAATGACAATTGCGTGGTCATGCAACACTGTACCTAAACCAAATTTATGTCATTTTTCCCCCACAAATAGAGCTTTCTTTTGGTGGTATTTGATCACCGCCAGGTTTTTTCTTTTTTGGTGCACAAATAAAAAAAGACCGAAAAGTTTGAAAAAAAAAAAGTTTTTTTGTTTAGGTTATAAAATTTTGTAAATAGATAAGTTTTTTCCTGCACTGATGAGCACTGATGACGCCGCACTGATGAGGAGGCACTGATGAGGAGACACTGATGGGGTGGCACTGATGGGGTGGCACTGATATGCAGCACTGATGGGCACTGATAGGTAGCACTGATATGCAGCACTGATGGGCACTGATAGATAGCACTGATATGCAGCATTGGTGGGCACTGATAGGCAGCGCTGATGGGCACTGATAGGCAGCACTGATGGGGACTGATCGGCGGCACTGATGGGCACTGATAGGCGGCACTGATGGGCACTGATAGGTGGCACTGATGGGGGCACTGATGGGCACTGAAAGGCAGCACTGGTGGGCAATAATGGGCACTGGTGGGCGGCACTGATAGATGGCAATAACGGGCACTGGTGGGCAGCACTGATAGATGGCATTGGTGGGCAGCACTGATAGGGGGGCACCACTGGCAGGCTCTCTGAGCCCTGTTTGCCATCCCTGGTGGCCATGGTGGGCATCCCTGGTGGTCATGGGTGGGCATCCCTGGTGGCTCTAGTGGCACCCCCTCCCCCCAGGGCTGCACTGGTAATCAATCATCTGATTACCAGCATAGACCCCCCCTGTGATCAGTGAGTAATTAGAACTACTCACTGATCACCCCGGCTGCAGAATCGATCCTCTCCTCTTCTCCTCACTGACAGGATCTGTCAGGAGGAGAAGAGATCGAAGCCGTTATAACGGCTGTATTGACATTACATGACGGCTGTGATTGGACACAGCTGTCATGTGATCAGGAGGGCCAATCACAGGGCCCTCCTGCCGAGTCTTGTTGCTCTGTGTCCTAGGGACACAGGCACATCGAGATCGCGCCGCTGCGCGTGCCCGCGGCGGCGCGATCTCTCTCCTTCTGAAGGACGTTCCGGAACGTCCGATCAGAAGGACGAGTCTCCCACCCGGCCGTATATGTACAATGGCCCGGGTGGGAGGTGGTTAAACGACTTGGAAACCGGTCGTAGGCCACAATGAGTGGAGCGGGCAGATGACAGGTCTGTGTCCACTCTGCGTATGCAGAGAGGATACAGACATAGCCTGCTTTACTCTTTGGGTCCTCCAATCCAATCTGCCCAGACAGAAGGAGACAGATTCCCTTCTGTTTTTTTAGTGGCTTGGATTGGAGGTAGACGAATGTAACTGTCTGTTTACATCTGCTGCTACATAGAGGCGAAAGCACACCAAACCTGCAGGTACAGCAGTCTATGACTCAGTGCAGGTAACCCGCAGGTGCACCGGCAGATCAGTTTGAAAGCAGCCTAATAACCATTGCAGAAGGGACATGCCCATATATACAGTACACTGTGATTTTAGAACACATATTGTATTTCAAACACAAGGCCCTCTGGCCCTATCCGGCCCTCCAGACTTTTTCATGTGACCCTTGCACCTCTCCTGCAGCTGCAGTACCCCTTCGTCTTGGCCCCCACCTTGTTTTAGTGACATTGTGACAGCCGCACACCGATGCAATCACATTTATTGGAATTAATTAAAAATCCATACAACAACACAGAGGTACAGGAACAAGAAAGATGACATGTTTCACACCTTCACTGGTGCTTAGTCATAGCCATCCAGATTTCTTTTTATTCACACGCTATGCATGCTGACCCAGCACCACCTTTCTTTGCAGAATAAGGTGTACCAGTGGAAAACTCACCTGAGCGGTATCTCTTTAAACCTTGTCTTAGCAGTTGGCAGCAAAGAGGAAGACAGAACCCCTCCACCAGATCCAGAGCTTCTCTATGCAGCGGTGGAGAGGCTTGCCTCTCCCTGCCCTGATCCCCCTCCCCTCAGCAGTCGGCAGCAAAGATGAAAACAGAGCAACTCCTACAGATCCTGTGCTCTTTGTGAAGTCACAGCACCCCTTGTCTCTGCCTTCCCTGGTCTCAGCATTCGGCTGACTCCAGTCCTCCTCTGGTCCTCCTCCAGACCCTATTTCCCATCTCTGCCCCTGCTTCTTCCCGGCAGCAACACAAGGAGTATATTTATAGAGTCTTGTAGATACAACTAGCCCTTTTAGGCCAACCATCTTGCTGATGCATTCTATTCCAGAATCTCCCTTGCTACAGGTATTCCTGGCTGTTGCTCTCCCAGATGGAGTGCAATTGGTATCACTCTGCCTGTGACAGGAGCTGTCGCTATACAGGAAGCATTGGCTTATGTGGCTCTGCTCCTTCCGCTGCCGTGCATCCTCTAGCACCGGCTCCTTTCAGAACACTGAACCCACAATCTGGGCTTACGAACTGCCATACCAGAGCAGGAGATCGCGGGCCACATCACAGGACCAGTGGTTGGATACCCCAGATCTATTGTCTATATTTTGCAATAATGTAAACAAGCATGAAATCTGTCTACTAAAGCCCGGTGATGGAGTAAAACAGAATAAATAGATGGATGGAAACCCAAAACTATTTGTAGCGGCCTCCCCAACCTCCAGAGGCCTGGTGGTGACCTCCAGAGACAAGGAGGGCCGACATTCCTCCTCTGGGTGAAGGTTACTAGGCATGGTGAGTGGTGTACAAGGCAGAAAGATTCGCGCCAGTCACTTTCATGCTTGAACAAAGAGAAGTTTATTTCTCACAACAGAGAGGGGTAGGGCACAGGACACTCTTAGTCAAAAACAGCAACAGACTTGCAGTTCGGCAGTCTCCTTAGACAAAAATGTAGAAACGGTAGACAGCAGTACAAAAAATAGCCTTCAAGCTGGAACCAGCAATCTGTACATTGTAGCACAAGCTGTCTCCCATAGCAACAGTATTTTACTCAGGTGCAGGAACTCTGTGGATGATTCCATCTTGATGCTTTCCCAGGCTCTCCATGGGTCCCCGGTCCATGCAAGAGCCACCTTTGGTACTTCAACTCAGGTCTTCACCCTTTCCTTCATGCTTCCAGGTAGTGAGCAGGCTCTTCCTTATAGAGCCCTGAGCATATGGTTAGGCCTTAGGCTTCGGGCCTACCCAGCAGCAGCTGTTCCTCACACACCCGCAAGGACAAAGATCGGCCTGACTTCCTCCAAATAAGTACCTTCTCCCAGCATGCTCAGCAACCAGTATGATGGCTAAGTGAAGTATACATATTGATAACCTAGACTCACTGTAATTCATCCCACTAATGTCAAAGGTAACAGTGCCACCTATTGACAAAAGGGAGAAACCACAAAGGGCTAAACCAGGCTTAGGAAGAATATCCAATGATCACAAAGATGACAAAATAACCAGGCTAGCTACCACCTAACACAGCTAAATTTATTAGCAACCCTGTTTAGCAAAAGGGTGCTACATATACATTTATTATGTTAGGCATAATTTCTTACTGTATAATTTTCGTAAGCAAAAATATTTTTTGTGAATCTGATGCAAAGTTCCTTACCTGAAAATTCTGCCAATAACAGCACTTCCTGTTTCATGATACATGTAGTATAGATACCTGGCAGTATTACCCAGCCTGCAAGACCATCCCCTCCAAACCCCACTTAACCATAAAAGACACAACAACTTTTTGGAGTAAAATGGCCATCGCAGCCTTTTATTACAAAACAGCACACTTGTATAAAGTACTTGAAACCCATACTTGAGTAAAAGTACAAGTGCTCGATCAAAAAGTGACTTGAGTAGAAGTGGAAGTGCTCTATCAAAAAGTGACTTGAGTAGAAGTACTAAAGTATTCAACATTTTTTGTACTTAAGTATTGCAAGTAGTTTTTTTTAAAATGTTGCTACTCAAGTACTAAAAGTAAAAGTACCAGTAGTTTTTTTAAAAAAATTGCTACTCAAGTACTGAAAGTAAAAGTACAAGTACTGTGTTATGTAGTTATTAAAGAAAGAAGTCAAACATTTGAACATCATATTGTTTTTTATTATTTCAAATGATTAACCTAAAGGACAATCACAATTCCTTTGGCTGTAACTTTTTGTAAACAAAAACAGATAAAGTATGTCCCTCCCTTTCCCCTTTAAAGCATCCCTCCTTCTCTTCCCTGCATGTTTTTTTTTTCCCCATAGCTTATAGTTGCGCAAAATCTTATATAAACCAATGTGATATACAACAATATATTCCAATAATGAAAAAAAAGAAAGAGTGTATGAAATCAAAGTCAATAAAAAGTCCATATATATATATATATATATATATATATATATATATATATATATATATATATATATATAATGCCATAATACCATATACAGTATATGTGACAAAACAAGATGGATATATTTTCAAAGGTGCAAGAATCAAACAGGTGCTATCCAAATAATAGGTGCAGACTCCCACTACCTGGTGGATTTCCCCCTTACCCGGCGGATGAAGGTAAAGCCCCGTACACACGTAGCGATTGTCGGCCGAACGATCGGCCGTCTTTTGTCCGGTGCTGTCCTGTCGGTTGAAAAGTGCTAAAGACTGTACATGAATTTTGTCGGCCAACAACAGCCGACTGCAGGTGATGTCATGTGATGGTTAACTTTCCATGTGTTTTTCCTTCTCTGAGCATGCCCAGTCTTGCTCATCTGCTGTTTGTCGGCCGAATTCTGTACTGACTGAGGAACAATCGGCCGTTCTGGTGTTGGCCAACAAAAATTTTAAAGCCTGCACACCAGATTCTGTTCGCCCGAAAAGTCGCAGTCGGTTGTCGGAAGCATCATACTAACAAGTCGACAATAGGCCGATCGGTCGGTGGCCGAATATTTACGGCCGACAATCGCTATGTGTGTACGGGCCTTAAGTGCAAAATAATATCCAAATAGACTCTTCCAGTGAAACAAAACTGCAAAACCTGTGCTCTCAACTTCCAGTGAAAAAAGCAAAATCAGCCTCTTACTAGAAAAAAGGTCTATGTACGCTTGTGACTCTCCTTGGTTGGGGGAGGTTCTCTTTCCCCTCAACAGCAGATATGTAGACCATTTTATTTATACATACAGTAGCATTTATTTTCGATCTGATTTACACATGACATAATACACATGTTTTGAACTTCATGAAACCTGCCATCTACTGTTCTGGCAGTGGTAATTTTTATAATTGTAACGAGTAACTATGCAGCACAAAAAAAAAAAAAAATATCGGAGTAGAAGTATTGAAATCATTGAAAAAATGTAGTGAAGTAAAAGTGGAAGTAGGAGAAAAAAATTCTACTCCAGGAAAGTACAGATACCGCCTTTCGGTACTTAAGTACAGTAGTGAAGTAGTTCTACTTAGTTACTATACATCTCTGCAAAACAGCAATATCAAATAAATAACATAACATAACATTACTTTAAAACAGAAACTGAGAAATGAAACTTGGTGGTCTTTGAGGGCAACAACACAGAAACTTTTCACTGCGAAAACCTTTGCTTCCACATCGGCCTACAGCCGCAACACACAAGGCTCGGAGACAAAACTCCTTCGCATTAACCTCCATTTTACATATTCCGAGTTAAACCCCTCATTAATCGGAATGTACCTGGGAATCCCATACCATGATGGGTCTTGACCATTCTTATTATCAAGAATTCTCTCCTCCTCCAAAGAGCCACCACTGCCAAAGCCTTACCCTTGTGTGCCCCGCCACACACACACACACAGCGCTCGCTTAATACCCACCTGCAAACCTAGGGCCCACATATCGATCCCACAGCATTAAGGTTAACCCCTAAGGTACCGCCAAGTATCAACCTCCAACTCCCGATGCCGGATGACCAAAATCCCATTGCGGGTCACAAATCTACCCACCTCTTTGTTAACCTTAACACGGGCCTTGTTAATCCTATCCACTGTCCTGGCAAAACGCCAAGATGTCCTACCCACCATTTCGGACCATATAATCAACATGCCAGGAAACGCACTGCGTAGCCGCAAAAAAATCAAATTTCACATCCCAAATAATCCCAAATAAGTTCCCGCATGGACCTAGCCCCCATGTCATTACCACCCACATGTAACAACAGCACATCTGGAGCCCTGTCAAGCCTGGAAAAATGATGCACTTCCAGTACCACCCTGCTCCACATCATACCAGGCACCCCGATCCAGCGAACCTGAGCTACCTGCCTCGGGAAACCCAGTTGCCTACCATTAGGGTGGACATCAGCTCGCCTGGCCCCCCAAAAGACATAGGAGTGCCCCAAAATCCAAACGAGGCAGACTGTGCCACCTGTAAAGAAAACACAAACACAACACATAACATAGGCCCCAGATACGCTGCCCAAAACAGACACAAAGGTACCCCCCACTTAAGACTCAATCCCTTGTAAGCTGTGGCGGATGTACAGTTTAAACCTGTCAGAATCCTACTGACCAATACGCTTAATTGCCTCATCGTCCAAACCCAACCGGGCGGCCCCGATGCAAAAGGAGTGTGAGGCATAACACTTAGGATCAAAGCCCGCCGCCACCAAACACTCCTGGAATACAGAAATTAACTGAAAGCGAGATAGCGCAGAACCATTTGAATGTATCAGGAATGAACCCCCCAGATCCGGTCTGACGGAAAGAAAACCCTCCACTGAACTAACAGGACAAATAGGTGATTCCGGAATGTGAAACACCACAACCTGCATGCCCTTACCCCCTTGATCGGTCTTAGACCGCCGTATACACAAAGCAACAGAGCCACGAGAACAGGACACCTCACGCATCAAGAGGCCCCCGGCGGCAGTTTTGGAAGGGCTAACTAACTCACTCACAATGCCCCGAAAAACGCCAGTGCAAATGCAGCCCGATACAACAAGCATTCATAGTCGGAGGAGCAAAGCTGGTCTAGGCAGACAAACAAGTCCTGCAACATGGCAAAGGAAACCGGGCGTCGACCATCCAGGCGCTTATGTGCTTTCCTATACATCTTAAGGGCTGCCTAACCCAAAATTCCTCAGTGTGGTCCCTGCAGCCTTGAAGCTTGAAGAAAAAGGCTAAACCCGCCAGTTTCCGATCAATTGTTGCAGTCGAAACCCCACGCTCTAAATGCATCGAAAGAAAAACACAGGACAGCATGTTTAACTTTCGAAACCTCTGGATCCACCCCCATCTGGTGCAGAAATTCCAACTACTCCCGCCATACCTTGGAATATGCTGACCAAGTAGCCGTACTCACTGAGCTTTGTATGCACCTCACTGAGACTCCAATGCTATGCTCCACAGGTAGCCCAGATAAGGAACCCCGTTTTGCTCCGCCTCCGGTGCCAACTTTTGGAACCTGTCCCACTGAAAGCGAGACAAAGCGTCAGCCAAAGTGTTTTCCATCCCAGGAAGATGAATAGCATAAATTAAAGAGTTCAACTGTAGACAACGCAAAACAAAGTGCCGGAGAAACGTACCACCGACTGTGAAGCTGCTGTAAGACGATTAACCACCTGCACCACACCAAGGTTATCACAATTGAACCGAACCTTGGCATTCCGGAAGAAATCCCCCCAAAGTTCCACCACCAAGACGATGGGAAAGAGCTCCAAGAGTACCAGATTCTTCAAGAATCCTGCATCCCGCTATGCTGAGGGCCAAGGCCCAGTGCTCCATTTACCTCCACAAAATGCCCCATATCCTGCTGAACCTGTCGCATCAGTGAAAAGCTCCAAATTGAAGTTGCTAATGGGCCCAGACATCCACAAAGAGAGTCCATTGAACGATTCGAGAAAACTGTGCCACACCAGCAAATCCTCCCGATGGTCCTTGTGCAAACTCACAAAGTGAGTAGGCGATTTGACCCCAGAGGTGGAGGCCGACAGCCGTCGGCAAAACACCCTGCCCATTGGCATAATCCGGTATGCAAAATTCAACTTCCCCGACAGTGACTGCAATTGGCAGAGCTCAATCTTGCGCTTCCAAATGGTCCCATGAAATTTGGCTTTGAAGGGCCTCGAGTTTATCTGCGGGCAATCGACACTCCATCACCTGGGAATCCACAACGATGCCAAGGAAACAAAGAGACGAAGTCGGCCCGTCTGTTTTTTTCAGAGTCAAAGGCACCCCAAAACGGCCAGCGATATGCTGCAGGATATACCCAGCAAGATAGAGCAAACATTGGAAGACGGCGGACTAACACACAAGAAGTCATCCAAATAATGAATTACCGAGTTGATTCCAGAAACGACCCGCACCACCCATTCAAGGAAAGAGCTAAACATTTCAAACAGCATGCAGGATATAAAGCAACCCATCGGCAAGCATCGGTCCACATAGTACCCCCCTGCCAAGAGCAACCGAGCAATCGAAAACTGTCTGGGTGAACCGGCAGCAAACGAAAATCCGATTCTATATCGGCTTTCACCATAAGTGCTCCACGCCCATAGTGGCGCACCCAGGAAACTGCTGCATCGAAAGAGGTATAGGTCACTGCACACGCCTCAGGGGCAGATGGGGAAAGGACAGATGGTGAATTAACCTGAACTTGTTTGCCCCCTTCTTTGGGACCACACCAAGCAGGGACACCACCAAATCCAGAATTGGCAACTCAGCAAAGGGCTGGCCATGCGACCCAATGCCACTTCCTTCTCCAGCTTGGAGGAAACCACGCTTTAATGTTGCAGGGCCGAACGCAAATTCTGGGAAGTCGCTGGAAAGGAGGACAGAGAACACGGGATGTGGAAATCACTAGCAAAGCCCTCCTTCAACAATACTGCAGCTTGCCTATCGGGATACCTATACAGAAAGGGAAGCATTCTTTCCACCCTCACCAGCGTCATCCCTCTTACCTGAAGACTCTCTGGTATGCCCTTTGCCGCGTTTGAAGCAGCATGACAGCGCATGGGATCCCCCGCAGCCAGAGAAATCATGTTTAAAGCGGCAGGCCAATCCAAACTTACAGCCTCCCTTGTACTGCCAGCAATAGCCCCGATGTTTCACGGTCGATTGTCCCAAAGTGGAAGAACCACCGACCCCTCCTGGAAAAAAATGGTTGGGAGCCTGCACCGACGTCATCAACCTCATCCAGAGACTAATGTCCTTATGATCCCACCTCAAAGATGGTCTGATGACCATGCTTTGATGAAACTGCTTGTCGTAACGCAACCAGGCCACACTTGGTGGAATCCGCCAAGGGGATCGGATCAACCTTCTTGGCGCTGTCACCCGTCGCTGCAGGCGATTCAGCTGTTGTGGCACTCCCAGGATTCTCCAATCCCAGACCACTCCCAGATGCTGGACTTGCATCTAAATGCACTGATTGCCCACTCGCACCGCTGGGTGAAGCTACAGGTGGGGGGGGGGGGGGGGATCGACTGCGCGCACCGGCACACACCCAGGCGAGACCTATGCCGCCGACGTCGACACCCTAGTGCTCGCCCCTGTCTCAAACCGGCTGACTAAATCCCGCAAACCTACCAACAATTCCCTGACACCCCCATCTGAACCCTCAGAAGCGGAAATGCCCTCCGCTGCCTGTGGCACAGAAGTACCCATCACCACCCCACTATCCTGCACAGGGGTCGACAACCTAACCCGGCCTAGCAAATCCTGCAACACAGAGTGTACAGATAAAGAAGACAAATGAGAATGACACTTACCGGGCCAGATATCCTGAGCCATGATCAACATCAGACCTGGACAGTTCTCCTTCCGACCGAACATCTGTCTCCGCTGGCTGAATGATCACTGGCCTGGATGCCGAGGGCCTGTGCCGCTGGTCACTCTGGCTGCTCCTGGGATGAACACCAGACCCGTCAACCGACCTCCTAGATGAACTCCTGGCGCGCTCCCCGCTGCGGGTGCTGGCCCTGTGATGTCCTCTGGAGTTCCGTCCTCTTCCCGGGCTGGAGACCACTGAAGATTGAAGAAGGGGGACCACTGGCCACCACAGGAACCTGGCCAGCATCCGTCTCTGATCTCCCCCGCCGAGCCACCTGCCTTCTCCGGACATCAGCATAGGCAGTGGCTGTCTGCTCCACACACTGGCCACGAGCAGGAGGGGAAGACAGTGGTGAGATCTCTCTCTCCCCTCCAGCTGAGCTCCACCCATGCCGGGATTCCTCCCAGGCTCACCTCCAGAGGAAGCAGTGGCACGCTTCTCTGAGGCGCCTGGAGGGTCCCTCACAGGTCTCCCACTTTGGTGCTGAGCTCGGGGGACATAGTCCGGGCTGAAGCACTCCAGAGGCCGTGACCTCTGAACACGAGGGATCTCTGACCAGTGTTGGGGTAGTTACTCAAAAAATGTAACTAGTTACTAGTTACTTCTGTAAATTGTAATGAGATCACTTTACTAGTTACTGCATTTGAAAAGTAACTTCACTACTTATTACTTTACTTTCCTCTTTCTTAATTGACCGTGTAGAAGAAGATACATGACACTCTTTCCGCATTGAGTTTATTGTATAAACACAGGCTTTGGGAAACATGAGAACAAAACCTGAAAAAACAGAATAAAACATAAAGTGCAACAAAAAGTCATAAACTTCATCCCTCTCTATTCTTAGAAATAATGATTGTATCGCACGGCTTGGGTAACGCAGGAAAGCGCATTCCTATAGCCTAGTAAAGTAGTGTAGTTACCTCCTATAGCCTAGTAAAGTAGTGTAGTTACCAATATTAGTATTGTAACTAGTTACTTTACTTAGTTACCAAAAAAAGTAATGTAGTTACTGTAATTACGGTAGTTACTTTGTAACTAGTTACCCCCAACACTGTCTCTGTGTAACGTTCATGCGTTTTTGTTAGTGGATGGATTTACAGCTACAGAATTATTACACTCAGTAGCCTTGTAGAGAATCTGTTGAACAAACATATCCAACTCTCAGGACTTCATCACTGTGTACAGCCTGTTATATACCATATATATTAATAGATGTTAATGGAGGGATAGAATATATGAGGATATATAGATGAGAGACAGACTATTGTATGGTGAGCACTAGAAGTAGTATTAGGAGAGTTTGCAGGTGATGGTAAAGCAGATAGGTTCTGATGTCAAGTATAGTGCAGATGGTAAGAGGACACAGATGGAGTATACTTAGACAGAGTAACCTACTGCAAGGATAGTTGAAGGTAGTCCCAAGAGCTAACAGTCTATGCAGATGATAGTGAATAGATAGATACAGATAGTCTTGGTAATTGCAGTAGATGACAGTAGGAGATTGGTTAGTAAGAATCCCCTGCGGGGTACTTATCACTTAGATAGGTTTAGGAGTAACAGTGTCCATTGGAGAGGGGTGATCCCGTAGCGAGATACGGATCACCAGCGAGGTTTCCGGCTTCAGTTCAGCAAGGGAGAATGTCAGCAGCTCCGACTTCACAGGAGTAGGTGCGGTGAACATGCGGTTTGAACGAGCCATGAGTGAGAGCAAACCGGCGATTGAAATAGCCGCTCATAGCGGCGCTTTGCAATGATGTCATCCGGTCTTAAAGGTATATGCATCCCTTGTTACACAAGATGGGACGCAATTAGGAAAGGAGAAATATGGAGACAAGGGTACCAGAGGTACCAGAACATTACACTCTGACACCCCCCCCCCCGGCAGGTGACATAGCATCTGGTTCCCGCATCAGCACCTCCACCTGAGACTGGAGCCAGCCCGCAGCTGTGATAACAGCTGATCAATCTCCATAGCTCGCAGGTTACCTTGAGTCATATGGCACGAATCCAGCAGCCGGGACACAAGTCTCTCTTCCTGCAAGGGCTCTGCACGCTAAAGCTTCTCTCCTCGTGCCTGCTCCCGACTGGCCCCCTCACCCTTGCTATCTCATCCTGACCTCTTAGTCACCCCTCCCAGCCACAGGATGCCTGCCCCCCCAAGGTTGGCCAGCACACAAACCAAAACTTAACCCTTCCCTGTCTGTACCATACCCACCTGTCATGCCGTCCCTCCACTTATTTGTTTATTTTTTGCTCTGGGACTCCTTGACTGACAACAATAAGCCACTGCTTCACAATTAGCAGTAGCGTTGTCATCCTGCCATGCACACTCATTGGTCTGCCTAACAGATCTGCGGAAGGCATGCACAGTCTTGATAGGATGCCCAAGGACTAACTAAAGGAGAATGTGCCGTACAGTGACAATGATGCTACAGTGACAATGATGCTGCTAAAAATTATGCTCTACCCCCTATCTGCAAAACTTCCCTCCCTTTTATTTATTCATCTATCCAGGAAGACCTCCTACAATGGCAACATTTGAGCAGCCCCAGAAATTGGTGTCCTTACTGTTTATAAACAGAGACAAGTACAAATACATAAGGGGTCCATATATTGAACTTGGTGTTGAGTTACTCACTTTAGGGTCATTACATAGGACAAGGGGGCATTCTTTACGTCTAGAGGAAAAGAGATTTCATCTCCAAATTGGGAAAGATTTCTTCACAGTAAGAGCTGTGCAATTTTGTGGAATAGACTCCCTCAAGAGCTGGTTCTGGCCAGTTCAGTAGATTGCTTAAAAAAAAGGCCTGGATTCTTTCCTGGGTGTACATAATATAACTGGGTACTAATATTTATAGGTAAAGTTGATCCAGGGAATATCCGATTGCCTCTCGGGGGATCAGGAAGAAATTTTTTACCCTGCTGTAGTAAATTGGATCATGCTTTGCTGGGGTTTTTTGCCTTCTTCTGGATCAACTGCGGGTATAGGATTGTGGATGTATCACCCTCCTAGTTAGGTAGGTGCTAGGCAAATCATCTATTGCTCCTTCTGCCTATCAGGGGAGCCTGATCTGTTAGGTTGCCTGTTGCATGTCTCTGTAATGTTCTGGTACCTTTGGTACCCTTATTCCACTTTCCAATTCCGTGTATGCGTCCCACCATTCTCTTCTGGTAGGTGCTCATACACCTTTAAGACCGATGCTGTCATCACTGAGCGCCGCAGAGCGGCTATTTCAACCGCCGGCGTTCTCACTCACATCGTTCGTTCAACCTGCCGTGAAGCTCATATGCTTACAAGCGTACCTCGCTGTCGGAACCTCGCTGCTGATCCCTGTATCCCGCTACCGGATCACTTGCTCATACCGAACCACTCTACTACTGCTTGCCATTAGTGATAAGTACCCCGCAGGGGAATCCTCCATAACCTTCCTACCAAGCTTACACTATTTAGCTCGGCATACTAAGGACTATTACTATCATCTGCACTATTTAGATTGCTAGCTCTTGAGCCTACTAACATCTATCCTTGCACTGGGTTAGTCTCTCTTGTATGTCATCTGCTATCCTACCACCTACTACCATACATGATTGCTAACCTATCTGCATCCCACCTGCTACCATCTATACTCTCATGAACATTCCTCTCAAGTGTTTGTCTCCTGTTGTCTCCATTCAAACCTGTCTCTCTAGCTCATCATCACTATACTGCAATATACATATATCACTCTAGGAACATCTTATTGAGTGTGTATATTTGTATGCTGAATCAGACAGACCACTGTGATGAGTCTTGGGAGTTGGGATTGGTATTTCAACATATCCCTGCATGACTACTGAGTGGAGTTTTTCTGCAGCTGCAAATCCATCTTGTTCAAAAAATGCAGGAGCGTTACAGTCTCCAAGTGTGATTCACTGGGTCTGAAAGAGTGTCTCCATTGTATCCAATGAGGGAGCTTATTGGACAGTGGAGGAAACCCAGCCAGTGACACATCAGGTTTTATGGCAGTCCCAGTGGGAAGGCACCACCGCAGTGCATCCTGGGACTGACCTGAGTGGACATGTGACAGGGCATCTTTGGTGGGAAGCTGAGTCCCAGGAGGAGGTGGACGGCTGTCTCTCCTCCTGCAGGTGTGAGGAAGGTGGTCTTAGACGGTCAGCCTAGTGAACCGGGTGTGGAGCTGAGAAATAAGTAAACACGTATTTGCTTGTCACATGATTGGGAAATCAAAATAAAACTTTTCATTTTATTGTGTGAACATTCTCAAATCCTTAGTAAATCAGCCTCAAAATGTCTTAGTGTGTGCAGAGAAGTGAAATACTCTAGAGCAGCCTTTCTCAACCTTTTCAACACAGAGAAACACTTGAAATAAATTTCTGGTCTCTGGGAACCCCTGCTAAAAATTTAAAATCTACAACTCATCATGAAACATTAATGTGATGATCAGTGGGAAGAATGCTCCTTACTCTTGTCATCATTTTGAAGAATTACCCCCCTTACAGATAGCTAAAAGGAACAATGGGGTCAGTTGGAATTTATCTGAGGCAGAAATTGCCCATTTCTCAAGGAACCCATAGCAACCTCAGGAGGAACCCTGGTTGAGAAACCCTGCTCTAGAGCAAGAGTCTCCAAACTTTTTACACAAAGGGACACTTTACTGTCCTCCAGACTTTAGCTGGGGCTGAACTGTGACCAGTGGGAGTAGAAAATGTTCCAACGTTAGTGGGAAAAAATAATGCCTCAACGTTTCTGTGGAAGTAATTGTGCCCTATTATTGGTGTCAGTGGGAAGAATTGTACCCTATTGTTGGTGTTATTGGGATGAATTGTGCCCCATCATTGGGGTCATTGGGAAGATTTGTTTCCCTGCAGTTCGGAGACCACTGCTCTAGAGCCAGGTTCCATACTGTCTGATGGACCTGATGTTGCTGCTTCTACAGTGCAGATCAACAAAATGCAGCACATACAAGCTAGTAAAAATGATTTTGTGGTTCTTCCAAGAAGAACATTGTCTGTTTACTTGGTATTATAAGAATATAACTAGAAGTTGACAGTGTGTATACAATATAATGTACAATAAGATTAAGATGAGCTTTTAAGCAAAGTGTCTTCATGTTTTCTTACAGATACAAGGCTCCCTGGGCTTGAGCATTGTAATATCCATTTTCTCTCTTCTTGGGCTCATACTGAACATTGTGGATTACTTTAATTATTATGACTATTATGGTTTTATTGTAAGTATCTGTCTGTCTGTCTCTCTCTCTCTGTCTATCTATCTATCTATCTATCTATCTATCTATCTATCTATCTATCTATCTATCTATCTATCTATCTATCTATCTATCTATCTATCTATCTATCTATCTATCTATCTATCTATCTATCTATCTATCTATCTATCTATCTATCTATCTATCTATCTATCTATCTATCTATCTATCTATCTATCTATCTATCTATCTATCTATCTATCTATCTCACAAGCTAGTGAAAATACTTTACTAAAAACTGGCAATAGTTCAAAAGAATACTTCCAGGTTTACACCAACCTTAAAAAAAAAAAAACATTTTGGCGTTAATATTAGTGGGGCAAGTTCAGGATTTTTTTAAAGACTCCCCAGACCAGGAACTTAGCCCCTTACACTACCCTAGTAGTACCTCCCCCCTATAGGTTTTTACCTTCTGCTTACCTCTGTTCGAGGCTCAAAGGACTGTAGTCCAGTCAGGGCTGACCCATAACATTTTGCTGCCTGAGCCCAAGATTAAAATGCCCCCCCCCCCCCCCGAAAAAAAATCAGGCCCCCACATCCATTATTTTAAATAAATATAATCTTATAATATTATCTTCTTCCATAGCTCACCACCGGACCGGTCCACCAAACCCCCACTGTTAGCCTCCTGTTACTCCTATGTCTGCCGTGCCAACCACTCTAGAACATCCAGCCTGCCCTGTTTGAGATGGAGTGTGCTGATGTCTGACGTCATTGCGCACACCTCCTCATACTCATCAGTTTGCACTATGGGCGGCAGTATGAGATGGGGAAATTCCGCCTGTAACGCTGATAACAAACTGATGACACACAAAACTGCTGGAAAAAAAAATCTTGGGAGTCAATTTGCCGCCTCTCTCCAAGTGCCGCCTGGGTCCAATGGACCCAGCGGGACCCACGGAAGGGCCGGCCCTAAGTCCAGTCACTTACATACAGTGGATTTTTGACTACAATAATTTTATGTCCAGTCCGTGATACATACAAACCTCAAAGGAGGCAATCCAGTCGAAGTCCCCTTCAATTATGCATGTCAGCCTTCCCCATCCCCAGGTTTATTATCACCAGTGTAGCACCCCCCCCCCACCTTCTTATTTTCACCAGTTTAGCGCCCCCCACCATCTTATTTTCACCAGTTTAGCGCCCCCCCCCCGCCTTCTAGCTGCAAGCACACATGAAAGTTCACAAACCAGGTCAGACTCGCAATGTCCCAAGAACCAACTGCCATCCAGCTCCAAAATGACACTTTTCATTGAGGGAGACAAAAGATCCTTCTCCAGACCAGAAGCATTGTTTATCTCAAAAAGTCACATTTTAGTGATAGAAGAACCAAGGTGGTTTCAGCCAGATCCTGGCTTCCTAAAACTGAGGTTTAGCTAAAAAAAAAAAAAATCCCTGTATCTTTAGTTACATCGTATGCCTGTAATAAAGGATGCCCACATTGTGAAGGCAGCTGGATCCTGCAGAAATCTTTACTGTAGGGATATCCCATCCTCTTCCTGGCTCTGAATTTCCAGTGCTACAATGGTTAACCACTTGCCGACCAGCGGCTGCAGTTATATGGCGGCAGGTTGGCAGGTTCCCGCGAATCGCCGTACCTGTACGGCGGTCCACGAGAGCGATCCTAGCAGGAACACAAGATCTCTATCTTCTCCCCTGTCAGATCGCCGTTCTGCCTATCCCAATGCAATTGGGGGTGGCAGGTGGACATCGGAATCTGAAATCGGCTGTGGTGCTGACCTCTCGGGCTCCCTGGACACGTAAGTGTCTATATCTTAAAAGTCAGCAGCTACAGTATTTGTATCTGCTGACTTTTAACTTTTTTTTCCCCAGCTGGAACCCCTTTTTTTAACCATTGCAGCACAAGAAGTTCAGAGACAGGAAGAGGACAGGCATCCCTGCAGTGAAGATTTCTCCCAGATCCAGTTGTCATCACAAGGGACATACTTCATTGTAGGCAAGTGATGTTACTAAAGCCGTAGGATTTTTCTTTTTTTTCTCTAAACTTCAGCTGTAAATCTCTTATGTGCTCCAAGAGTTGTTTTTGAGGAGTTTTAGGCCCTATTCACGCCTGAGCTTTTGTAGTTGGAAGCTTAAAGCTACAAAGTGCTAGAGGAGAAAAAAATCAATGATTTTCTATGGAGATGGTTCACATTTCCACTCCAAGTCGCCTGAAGCTTAAAAAAGTTCTGGATCATTTTTTGTTTCTTGAATTGGGCAAATTCGGGCATTTGTGACACGTTTTTATTTCCATAGAAGTACATAGAAACGCATGATTTGAATGCTTTTACGTGCTTTTGTGCATTTTGTTGCGTTTTTCTGACCCAGGAAGTGGATGAATAACGTAGCAACAAATGATGAAACAAATGGTCTTTTATCTATTGGCTGATAAAAAAAATGCCCAGGAGCAAAAACACTGCATAAAACACGCACATGAAAACGTGCCAAAGTCGGTCATAAACACGTGCCAAAATCGATTATAAAACTGCGCAAAGACGCAACGCTCAGGTGTGTTTCAGCTATTCCTGCTAACATCTCTATATTCTAAGTCCTCAAGAGATAGAAGACTGTCAAGTGGTGTAACTTTAGAGCATCTACCATAAACTCTGAAATATCAGATTTGGGTGGACTCAATCTTTAACCTGTTTATTTGCATGTACAGGTTGCAGGCCATGTCCTCCGTGGATGTTTCATTCTTACGTATCTGCTGCAGTTCTCTGTTTCCATTAGTCTTTCTGTGTTTGCCTGCCGGGCTGTTTCAAATCCAACACCACCCATTCAGGTAAGTGCCAGAGAAATCATATCTTTTTAGGTTGGCAGAGCTCTAACACAAAGTCACAGAGGCCTGGTGCAAAAGCAGTGGTGCGTTGTGCATGTGCCACTCATTTTAACCACTGGGTCTCCCATCCTGACTGGGCATCCTATGACGTCCTGTCAGGATGCGCCGATCACGCGGCTGTTAGGATTGCCACCTCATCCCTTTAAACCAGGACACACATTAATTACACAGGTTCTGTGGATGATTAAGGTGGTAATTAAACTCACTTAGTGCCTTATGTGCATTATATTGGCCTCAGAACCTGTGTAATTAATATGAGTCCTGGTTTAAAGGGATGATGTAGCAACCCTAGCAGCTGCACATTGGCGCGATCTGTCACCAGCCGCATCCACGGGACATGGCCAATGACTGACCCGAGTACCAGCTCGCTGCCGGTACCATGTGACCACCGTGATGTACAGTATCTCACAAGATAAACTTATTTGGTTCAGGGTGTGTGGCAGCAACCAGGTGAGGAGTACAAAGACAAGTTTGTCTTGCCTACAGTCAAGCATGGTGGTGGGAGTGTTATGGTCTGGGGCTGCATGAGTGCTGCCGACACTGGGCAGCTACAGTTCATTGAGGGAACCATAAATGCCAGCATGTACTGTGACATACTGAAGCAGAGCATAATCCCCTTCCTTTGGGGACTGGGCCGCAGGGCTGTATTCCAACATGATAACGACCACAAACACACCTCCAGGATGACCACTGCCTTGCTAAAGAAGGTGAGGGTAAAGGTTATGGACTGGCCAAGCATGTCTCCAGACCTAAACCTTATTTAGCATTGGTGGGGCATCCTCAAACAGAAGGTGGAGGAGCGCAAGGTCTCTAACATCCACCAGCTCCGTGATGTCATCATGGAGGAGTGGAAGAGGACTCCAGTGGCAACCTGTGAAGCTCTGGTGAACTCCATGCCCAAGATGGTTAAGGCAGTGCTTAGAAATATTGGAGGTCACACAAAATATTGACTTTTGGGGCCCAATATGGACATTTTAACTTAGGGGTGTACTCACTTTTGTTGCCAGCGGTTTAGACATTAATGGCTGTGTGTTGAGTTATTTTGAGGGGACAGCAAATTTACACTGTTATACAAGCTGTACACTCACTACTAGGGTTGAGCGGACACCTGGATGTCCGTGTTCGGCGGGTTCGGTCGAACTTTAAAAAAAAGTCCGGGTCCGTGTCCCGGACTTTTGCCGAACTTTTCCCGGACACCGAACCCCATTGAAGTCAATGGGGACCCGAACTTTCAGGCACTAAAATGGCTCTAAAACACCAAAGGAAAGGGCTAGAGTGCTGCAAATGACAGCAAAACGTAATTAAGAGCATGGCAAGTGCTCTGCAAACAAATGTGGATAGGGAAATAACTTAAAACAACAAAAAAAAAAAAAACAGAAAAATAAAACAATGTTCTTCATCTCTGAAGGACGAGGCCCATATGGAGTAGGAGGGAGGTTGAGGTGGTGGTGGATGTGGCGGTGTCATAGGCGTGCGCACAGGGTGTGCCTGGGCACACCCTAATCACCTAGGGCACATTAGCATTATCGCTCTGTTTGCCAGTGAGGAGATGTGAAAGATCTCCCTCGGACCTGCTCTGCTCTATTTCTCTTTGCCAGCAGGGAGAGTAATGTATCGGGGCCATGTACATGTAGGCAAACACATGCATGTGTATTTCAACTTTGGGGTGCACACCCTAATGCAATAGGCTGCGCACACCTATGGGCGGTGTAGGTGGAAGCGGCGGTGGAGGAGGACCAGGGCTGGATTAAGAGCATCATGGGCTTGGTGCTGAGGATTTTGAAGGGCCTTAAGGGCCGTGCCTTGGCATGCACCCAGAGGAGGAAGGGTGCAGCCATGCATGCCTAATTCAACATGGGATGCTGTCTCTGAAGCCCATAAACACATCCATGCATCGGCAACTGTCCCTCCTTGTCCGGCCTTCGTGCTGTGCGAGGGAGCTGCCTGGGGAAGCGAGCATAGAAGCCAGACTTCTGTGTTTACAAGTGACAGAAGAGCGGTAACAGTGAATATGGCCAACCCGGGGGCCTATATAAAAGGTAGGGGCCTGGAGCTGCAGCTCCAATAGCCCCTATGTTAATCTGGCCCTGAGGAGGACGAGGTAGCCAACACTGCTTCTTTTCACAATTTTCACAAATTTTAAATATGGGTACACCCCAAAAGAGTGAGAAAGAGCAAAAATGGAACAATGGGTGGGTAAGGTCGGTATCCATCGCTATTCTGCACAAGGTACGGAAAAGTCCCGTGGGATCCATGCCTGGTTCATTTTAATGAACGTGAGCTTGTCCACATTGTCTCTGGACAGGCGGCTGCGCTTGTCTGTGATAACGCCCCCAGCCGTGCTAAATACCCGTTCATATAATACACTGGCTGCAGGGCACGCCAGCACCTCCAAGGCGTAAAGGGCAAGCTCAGGCCATGTGCCCAACTTGGAGACCCAGAAGTTGAAGGGGGCAGACCCCTCATTCAGTACGTCTAGGCGTGTGCACACATACTGCTCCACCATGTTGGTAAAATGCTGCCTCCTGCTAAGACGTTCCATCTGAGCTGCTGGTGCTGCTGTTTGTTGTGGCGTGCTGACAAAGCTTTTCCACATTTCGGCCATGCTAACCCTGCCTTCTGAGATGCTGGCGGTGCCCTGGTTGCGTTGGCGACCTCTTCCTCCTCCTCCTCCTCCTCCTCTGCCTTGTGCTTCCACTGTGGCCCCGCTGTCAGGTGGGAATGCCAGCAGCATTGCGTCTACCAGCGTGCGCTTGTACTCGCGCATCTTGCGATCGCGCTCCAGTGAGTGAATTAAGGACGGTACGTTGTCCTTGTAACAGGGATCCAGCAGCGTGACCACCCAGTAATCAGCACAAGTTAGAATGTGGGCAACTCGGCGGTCATTGTGGAGAC
The DNA here is from genome assembly GCF_965119305.1 of Pelophylax lessonae. Taxonomy (NCBI): domain Eukaryota; kingdom Metazoa; phylum Chordata; class Amphibia; order Anura; family Ranidae; genus Pelophylax; species Pelophylax lessonae. Next base: position 242,480,034 of record NC_138776.1, read on the forward strand.
ACTGCAGCATGTAATCGCTCATGTGTGCCAGGCTGCCCAGAGGCAACGAAAGGCTGTCCTCTGTGGGAGGTGTATCGTCCGTGTCCTCTGTATCCCCCCAGCCACGCACCAGTGATGGCCATGAGCTGGCCTGGGTGCCACCCTGCTGTGAACATGGTTCCATCTCCTCCTCCAGCTCCTCCTCCTCATCCTCCTCCTCCTCCAGAACTGTGCCCCTGCTGGACAATTGTGTCCCTGGCGTTTGTGTGTGCAGGTACCCACCCTCGGAGCCCCTTGCGAATGACTGCCCTGAAAGCCTTGGAAATGTTACCTCTTCATCCTCCTCCTCCTCCTCCTCCTCATCATCCTGTGCCACATCCTCTTCCATCATCGCCCGAATAGTTTTTTCAAGGAGGCATAGAAGTGGGATAGTTAAGCTGAGAACGGCGTCATTGGCACTGGCCATGTTGGTGGAGTACTCAAAACAGCGCAACAAGGCACACAGGTCTCGCATGGAGGCCCAGTTATTGGTGGTGAAGTGGTGCTGTTCCGCAGAGCGACTCACGCGTGCGTGCTGCAGCTGAAACTCCACTATGGCCTGCTGCTGCTCGCACAGTCTTTGCAGCATGTGCAAGGTGGAGTTCCACCTTGTGGGCACGTCACATATGAGGCGGTGAGCGGGAAGGCCGAAGTTACGCTGCAGCGCTGACAGGCAGGCAGCAGCAGGGTGAGAACGCCGAAAGTGCGCACAGACGGCCCGCACTTTCTGCAGCAGCTCTGACATATCGGGTAGTTTTTAAGGAACCTCTGCACCACCAAATTCAGCACATGCGCCAGGCAAGGGATGTGCGTCAAACCGGCTAGGCCCAGAGCTGCTATGAGATTTCGCCCATTATCGCACACCACCAGGCCGGGCTTGAGGCGTGCTGGCAGCAACCACTCATTTGTCTGCTGTTCCATGCTCCTCCACAACTCCTGCGCGGTGTGTGGTTTGTCCCCCAAACAGGCAAGTTGTAAAACTGCCTGCTGTCGTTTACCCCTGGCCGTGCTGAAGTTGGTGGTGAAGGTGTTACGCTGTCCGGATGAGGAGGCGGTAGAGGATGAGGAAGCGGAGTAGGAGGAGTTAGGAACAGGAGGCAAACTGAAGCGCCCTGCAATCCTCGGTGGTGGAAGGACATGCGCCAAATTGCTATCCGCCTCAGGCCCATCCACCACTGCATTTACTCAGTGTGCCGTTAAGGAGATAACGCCCCTGACCGTGCTTACTGGTCCACGTATCGGTAGTTAGGTGGACCTTGCCAGAGATGGCGTTGCACAGTGCACACCTGATTTTTTCCCCCACTTGGTTGTGCAGGGAAGGGATGGCTTGCCTGGAAAAGTAGTGGCGGCTGGGCACGACGTACTGTGGGACAGCCACCGACATAAGGTTTTTAAAACTGTGCGTCTCCACCAGACGGAATGACAGCATTTCAAAGGCCAAGAATTTTGAAATGCTGGCATTCAGGGCCAGGGATCGCGGGTGGGTAGGGGGGTACTTCCTCTTCCTCTCAAGTGTTTGGGAGATGGAAACCTGAACGCTTCCACGGGACATTTTGGAGATGGTTGGTGACCCAGGTGGTGGTGTTGCTGACAGATCCTCTGTTTGCGGGGTGGCAGGTGCCGGTATCACTACAGATGTGGCTGGAGCGGCCGAGACTGCAGCCGAAGAGGAAGCAGGATGAGCCAGAGACGTTTCTTGGTTTTGAAGGTGTCTACTCCACTGCAGCTCGTGCTTTGCACTTAGATGCCTGATCATGCAGGTTGTGCTCAGGTTGAGAAGGTTTATGCCTCGCTTCAGGCTCTGATTGCACAGGGTGAAAACCACTCGTGTCCTGTCATCAGCACATTTTCTAAAGAACTTCCATGCTAGAGAACTCCTTTGAGCTGACTTTGGTGCGCTCGTTCCCTTGCTGCGTTGGGCAGTAGAGGGCGTAGTGTCTAGGGCACGGCCGCTCCGCTTCTGCACCCTGCTCCCTCTTCTGCTGTGCTGGTGGCTCTGTGCGACCACCGCCTCTTCCTCCAAACTACTCAGGTCACCTGCATGACCTTCATTCTATGTGGGGTCGAGGACCTCATCGTCCTCCACATCATCTTCCACCCAGTCTTCACCCCTGCCCTCCTTGTCGGTCTCCACAATGCTGAACGCCACAGCAGTTGGCACCTGCGTTTCGTCATCATCGGAGACGTGCTGCGATGGTCCTTGCATGTACTCATCTTGAGAAATAAGTGGTTGGGCATCGCTGCACTCAATCTCTTCAACTTCTGGGGCAGGGCTAGGTGGATGGCCCTGGGAAACCCTGCTGACAGAGTCCTCAAAAAGAAGAAGAGACTGCTGTATGGATTGGGGCTCAGACTGCTTGCCTGATTTCCAAGGGGGTGTGGTGAAAGACGGTTGGACATTGGCTGCAGGTGCCAACTCTGACCTTTCTGCAGTAGACTGGGTGGGAGACAATGTGAAAGAACCGGAGGCACTGTCAGCAACCCAATCTACTATCGCCTGTACTTCTTCAGGCCTCATCACGTCTAGAGGCGCATGATGCCCTACCAAATACTGATGCAGGTTCTGTCGCCTACTCACACTTGTGGAAGGTGTTTCACTTGTGCGTGTAGCTGGCACAGATCGACCACGTCCTCTCCTTGCAACAGGAGCTCTACCAGCAGCACCACGACCCAGGCCACGCCCCTATTTGACGGTCTCCTCATATTTCTGTAATTTATGATCTTGCCCTAGAAAGGTGTTTATTGAATAGCGGAACAAAACAACAACAGTATCGCACGGGTGTATCTCACAGTCAAATATGCAAACTATGCCGCAATTTAATGTTTTTTACCCCAAAAGGGTGTATATTGAATAGCGGAATAGGAAAAAGGATAAAAAAACGGTGTATCTCACACGTACAAACACAGACTAGGCCCGAATTCAAATTTTTTGTACCCTAAAGGGAGGATGAGGAAGAGGAGTAGGAGGAGTTGGGAACAGGAGGCAAACTGAAGCGCCCTGCAATCCTTGGCGGTGGAAGGAGATGCGCCAAACAAATTTAAAAGGTGTATCTCACACGTACCGATACAGACTATGCCGTAATTTAATTTTTTACACTCAAACAGGGTGTATATTGAATAGCGGAATAGGACAAATTTTACAAAACGGTGTATCTCACACGTACAAACACCAACTAGGCCCCGATTACAATTTTTTGTACCCTAAAGGCAGGATGAGGAAGAGGAGTAGGAGGAGTTGGGAACAGGAGGCAAACTGAAGCACCTTGCAATCCTCGGCGGTAGAAGGAGATGCGCCAAACCAATTTAAAAAGGTGTATCTCACATGTACCGGTACAGACTATCCCGCAATTTAATTTTTTACACTCAAACAGGGTGTATATTGAATAGCGGAATAGGACAAATTTTACAAAACGGTGTATCTCACACGTACAAACACCAACTAGGCCCCGATTACAATTTATTGTACCCTAAAGGCAGGATGAGGAAGAGGAGTAGGAGGAGTGGGGAACAGGAGGCAAACTGAAGCGCCCTGCAATCCTCGGCGGTAGGAGATGCGCCAAACAAATTTAAAAAGGTGTATCTCACATGTACCGGTACAGACTATCCCGCAATTTAATTTTTTACACTCAAAGAGGGTGTATATTGAATAGCGGAATAGGACAAATTTTACAAAACGGTGTATCTCACACGTACAAACACCAACTAGGCCCCGATTAAAATTTTTTCTACCCTAAAGGCAGGATGAGGAGTAGGAGGAGTTCGGAACAGGCAGGAGGCAGACTGAAGTACCCTCAAATCCTCGGCAGTATGAGATGCGCCCCAAAAATTGGAAAGGTGTATCTCACACGTACCGACACAGACTATTACGCAATTTAATTGTTTATACCCAAAGGTTTTGATTAAATAGCGGAATAGAAAATATGATCCAAAAAAAAGTGTATGTATATCACACGTACACAACCACACTAGGCCCCAATTACTATTGTTTGTACCCCTAAAGGCAGGATGAGGAGTATGGAACAGGCAGCACCCTCAAATCTTCAGAAGTATGAGATGAACCCCAAAAACTTGGAAAGGTGGATCTCACACGTACCAACAGAGACTATCCCCCAATTTAACTGATCCCCAAAGGTTTTTGATTAAATAGCGGAATAGAAAATATGATCAAAAAAAGTGTATGTATCTCACACGTACACAACCACACTAGGCCCCAATTACTATTGTTTGTACCCCTAAAAGGATGGATGAGGAGTAGGGGGGAGTATGGAACAGGCAGCACCCTCAAATCTTCAGAAGTATGAGATGAACCCCAAAAACTTGGAAAGGTGGATCTCACACGTACCAACACAGACTATCCCCCAATTTAACTGATCCCCAAAGGTTTTTGATTAAAAAGCGGAATAGAAAATATGATCCAAAAAAGTGTATGTATCTCACACGTACACAACCACACTAGGCCCCAATTACTATTGTTTGTACCCCTAAAAGGATGGATGACGAGTAGGGGGAGTATGGAACAGGCAGCACCCTCAAATCTTCAGAAGTATGAGATGAACCCCAAAAACTTGGAAAGGTGGATCTCACACGTACCAACACAGACTATCCCCCAATTTAACTGATCCCCAAAGGTTTTTGATTAAATAGCGGAATAGAAAATATGATCAAAAAAAGTGTATGTATCTCACACGTACACAACCACACTAGGCCCCAATTACTATTGTTTGTACCCCTAAAAGGATGGATGAGGAGTAGGGGGGAGTATGAAACAGGCAGCACCCTCAAATCTTCAGAAGTATGAGATGAACCCCAAAAACTTGGAAAGGTGGTTCTCACACGTACCAACACAGACTATCCCCCAATTTAACTGATCCCCAAAGGTTTTTGATTAAAAAGCTGAATAGAAAATATGATCCAAAAAAGTGTATGTATCTCACACGTACACAACCACACTAGGCCCCAATTACTATTGTTTGTACCCCTAAAAGGATGGATGACGAGTAGGGGGAGTATGGAACAGGCAGCACCCTCAAATCTTCAGAAGTATGAGATGAACCCCAAAAACTTGGAAAGGTGGATCTCACACGTACCAACACAGACTATCCCCCAATTTAACTGATCCCCAAAGGTTTTTGATTAAATAGCGGAATAGAAAATATGATCAAAAAAAGTGTATGTATATCACACGTACACAACCACACTAGGCCCCAATTACTATTGTTTGTACCCCTAAAAGGATGGATGACGAGTAGGGGGAGTATGGAACAGGAAGCACCCTCAAATCTTCAGAAGTATGAGATGAACCCCAAAAACTTGGAAAGGTGGATCTCTCCCACACGTACCAACACAGACTATCCCCCAATTTAACTGATCCCCAAAGGTTTTTGATTAAATAGCGGAATAGAAAATATGATCCAAAAAAGTGTATGTATCTCACACGTACACAACCACACTAGGCCCCAATTACTATTGTTTGTACCCCTAAAAGGCTGGATGAGGAGTAGGGGGAGTATGGAACAGGCAGCACCCTCAAATCTTCAGAAGTATGAGATTGTGTTCACTGTACCCCAAAAAGATTGTGTTCACTGCACCCCAAAAAGATTGTGTTCACTGCACCCCACAAAGATTGTGTTCACTGCACCCCAAAAGGATTGTGTTCACTGCACCCCAAAAAGATTGTGTTCACTGCACCCCACAAAGATTGTGTTCACTGTACCCCACAAAGATTGTGTTCACTGCAACCCACAAAGATTGTTTTCACTGCACCCCAAAAGGATTTTGTTCACTGCACCCCAAAAAGTTTGTGTTCACTGCACCAAGATTGTGTTCACTGCACCCCACAAAGATTGTGTTCACTGCACCCCAAAAAGATTGTGTTCACTGCAGCCCACATACAGCAAAATGGATGTGGATCACTGACACCTGCCTATCTCCTATCCCACACCACACAGCAATATCGATTGTAGTTTGTAGAACACACTTTCCCTAAAAATCAGCAGACTCTATCCCTAACAGGATTTATAAGATCGTAGATCGGGACTGCACCCCACCCCACACAGCAATATCGATTGTAGTTTGTAGAACACACTTTCCCTGAAATTCAGCAGACTCTCTCCCTAACAGGATTGATAAGAGATCGTAGATCGGGTGACTGCAAACCCCACCCCACACAGCAATGTCGATTGTAGTTTGTAGAACACACTTTCCCTAAAAATCAGCAGACTCTCTCCCTAAAATGCCTACAACTCGCCCTGCCTAACACACTCCGACCTGTCCCTCAATTCTATCCGGACACAATTTTTTTTTTTTTTCCTGTCTGTCCCTAATAAGCAGCCAGCACGTTGATGTGTGCTCTCTTTCTGATCTAAGCAGCAGAATGACGCCGTAGCGGGGCTGCCTCGAACTTATAAAGACTTGGTCACATGCTTCAGACGGCCAATCACAGCTACTAATACATTTGTAGGCATGGCTGGGATGGCTTAAGGCACACCAGTTAAACGCTTGTTCATTGGCTGTTGAAAGCCCGCCATGAAAAGCGCGCCAAAGCATGCAAAACCCGGAAATAAAACGACCGAACACGGATTTTTACCCGAATATACAGTAAAGTGTCCGTGTCCGTGTTCGGGTAAAAAAAATCCAATTATTCGGTACGAACACGAATAATACAGTCGGTGTTCGCTTAACCCTACTCACTACTTTACATTGTAGCAAAATGTCATTTCTTCAGTGTTGTCACATGAAAAGATATCATAAAATATTTACAAATATGTGAGGGGTGTACTCACTTTTGTGAGATACTGTATCACAGCAGGTCACATGACAGTTAAACACAATGGGTGGCTTCCTTTTAAGCCATCCAATGTGTACAAATGTGTGGCTAGATGTGATTGGTCAATTTGATCACATGTTACAGACAGGGCCATTCACAGCCCATCTGTACCATGTGATTAGCTTTGACCAACCACAGCTAATCACAACAAAACAGACTGAATAAATCAGTTTCATTCAGTGAAATGCTTGCTTATAGCTATGGGAACATTATATTGCTCAGGTCACAGTGTGTTAAAATAAATCGTAAAAAAGAAAAAAAAGAAAAACTGAAATAAAAAAAATTAAAATATTTTTTTTTTTCCATACTGTTACCAGTCGGTGTCCCTGATCACTGCCACACCATTTATATGATCATGCTGTACTGCAATGGTGAAAGTAGCACAATCAGCATTGTTGTACATAGGCACACTATACTGTCAAAAGTATTGGGACACCTGCCTTTACACGCACATTAACTTTAATGATATCCCAGTCTTAGTCCATAGGATTCAATACTGAGTTTGCCCACCCTTTGCAGCTATAACAGCTTCAACTCTTCTGGGAAGGCTGTCCACAAGGTTTAGGAGTGTGTCTATGGGAATGTTTGACCATTTTTCCAGAAGTGCATTTGTGAGGTAAGGCACTGATGTGGTCGAGAAGGCCTGGCTCACAGTCTCCACTCTAATTCATCCCAAAGGTGTTTTATCGGGTTGAGGTCAGGCCTCTATGCAGGCCAGTCAAGTCCCTCGATCCCAAACCCACTCATCCATGTCTTTATGGACCTTGCTTTGTGCAGTAGTGATGGACGAACTTCGGCCGGGGCGGTTCGCGAACGTCAGCCGCAAATTTTCTCAAAAGTCCACGAACCGCAAGTTCGCAGCGGGCCCCACTGACTTTAATGGGAGGCGAACTTTAAAAACCTTTAGGTCATATTTGCAGCCACAAAAGACATACTAGCTGTGCACAAATAGTCCCAGCACATGGACAACGTCATAACAGAAGTATTGCAATTGGAAAAGTTGCCCTAAAATTTATTTATTTTTTTTTACAGCAAAATGTTTTATTTTTTTTTTTCATAAATCAGAACTGACAGCAGCTGGTAAATACATGTCAAATACATATAGGGTCCATTCACACATCTGTAAAATGGGTCCGCATCCATTCCACAATTTGGCAAAACCTTTACAGACCCATTGATTTTCAATTCCAGTCTGAAAAATTAGGCATTCACAGGATAATTAGGCATTCACAGGATAAGGAAGTAAGTGTCGGCCATTCCAGGCCCCAAAAATTAGCCCAAATGCATTTACCTGACAGCAAAGAACGTAGTATTCTGTGGCTGAAGGTACATTAGGCATTCACAGCATAAATAAGTAAGTGTCGGCCAGTATTGGCCCCAAAAATTAGCCCACATGGGTTTACCTGACAGCTAAGAACGTTGTATTCTGTGGCTGAAGGTACATTAAGCGTTCACAGGATACAAAAGTAAGTGTCGGCCAGTATTGGCCCCAAAAATTAGCCCACATGGGTTTACTTGACAGCTAAGAATGTAGTATTTGGTGGCTGGAGGTACATTAGGCATTCCCAGGATACAGAAGTAAGTGTCGGCCAGTATAGGCCCCAAAAATTAGCCCACATGGGTTTACTTGACAGATAAGAACATAGTATTTGGTGGCTGGAGGTACATTAGGCATTCATAGGATACAGAAGTAAGTGTCGGCCAGTATAGGCCCCAAAAATTAGCCCACATGGGTTTACCTGACAGCAAAGTACGTAGTACTGTATTTGGTGGCTGGAGGTACATTAGGCATTCATATGATACAGAAGTAAGTGTCGGCCAGTATAGGCCCCAAAAATTAACCCACATGGGTTTACCTGACAGCAAAGAAAGTTGTATTCTGTGGCTGGAGGTACATTAGGCATTCACATAAAAAATAATTGTCGGCCCTGAAAGGCCCCAAAAATTTGCCATTCAATGGACAAGAAATACCTTTTATGCCACTGTATTTAGAGAAGACAAGGACCAGGAATTGTTGTGGGTGGATGGCGGTCTGGCGGATATTTGTGGCCTGGCATGAGGAATTTCAATAAAACATGGTCTACTGGTCACATGTGTTGAATTCCTCAGAGATCAATGCCTCATTCATTTTTATAAATGTGAGGTAGTCTACACTGTCATGAGCTAGGCGAGTGCGCTTATGTAATGCTCCTGCGTTTTACGTATGATGTGGATTTTCAGCTGCAGAAATATTCCACTTCAGTAGTCATGTAGAGAAACGCTGAGACACCATTCCCAACTCTCAATGACTCATCATGTGTGGATGATCTCAATTCAGCAAGTAAATACACACACTCAATAAGATGTTTCCTAGAGTGACTTATGTATATAGTAACACAGTGATGATAGGCTGAAGAGACAGGTTGGGTAGAGATGGTAGATGACAGACACTTGAAAGGAAATGTTCTTGAAAGTAAGATAGTAGCAGATGGGATGCAGATAGGTTTAGCAATCATGTATGGTAGCAGATGACAGAGTAGCAGGTGGACATACAAGAGAGATCAACCCAGTGCAAGAACAGGTGGTAGTAGGCTCAAGAGCTAGCAATCTTAGATAATGCAGATGTAGTAATAGTCCTTAGTATGCAGAGCTAGATAGTGTAAGCTTTAGTATAAAGGTTATAGAGGTTTCCCCTGTGGGGTACTTATCACTAATAGCAATGTAGCAGAGGAGAGGTTCGGCAAGAGCGGATGATCCGGTAGCGGGATACAGGGATCAGCGCAGTGTGGTTTCCGACAGCGAGGTATGCTTGCAAGCATGAGAGCTTCAAGACAGGTTAGCATCAAGGCACAAAGCAGTTTGAACGAATACATGTGAGTGAGAGTCGGCGATCTAAATAGCCATCCAGTCCGGCGCTCAGTGATGACAGCATCAGTCTTAAAGGTGTATGCGCACCTTACCAAAAGAAAATGGTGGGGCGCATACACTTATGAAAGAGTAATTAGGGTACCCAAAGGTACCAGAACATTACAGCTTATCAGTCATGATCCCCCCTGCTGCCCTGAACGTCCTTTCAGACAGGACACTGGACGGGGGCAAGCCAACATTTCCATTGCAAATTCTACAAGCTCTGGCCAGAGGTCAAGCCTGCCCACCCAGTAGTCCAGGGGTTCATCACTCCTCAGAGCGTCCACATCGGCCGTTAACCCGATGTAGTCGGACACCTGTCGGTCTAGGCGTTCCCTCATGCTGGATCCGTAGTACAGCTGTCGATGGTTCGGCTGAAAGAAGGATCTCATATCTGAAGTGACCAAGACATCTTCAAACCGCCCTTTTCTTGCAGGCGCTGTTAGATTGCAACCCACAACTGTCTCTGTGACTGGGAATTCCTCTGCCAGCGCACACAAAAGCAGAATGCAGCATTTCCCGCAGCAAGGACTGGAAGTGCTGCATTCTGACCGCCCTCTGTGATTGTGGTAACATTTCCGTCATTTTTTGTTTGTACCGGGGGTCTTAGTACGTTGCCACCCAGTACTGGTCCTTTACCTTTATGCTTTTTATACGGGGGTCCCCCTTAAAACACTGGAGCATGAAGGCCCCCATTCGCACTAAACTGGAAGCAGTGTAGTGGCCTGCTTCCAGCTCATCATCCAGGATAATGTCGTCCTCGTTCTCCTCCCCCATCCACGGATAACACCAGGGATCCCAGAAAGGTTTAAAGCATGCTTTTCTTGCTCCTCCTCATCTTCCCCCAGCACCATCCTCCTCTGACTCCTCTTCAGACTCCTGCTGTTGACTTGTCTCAGATGGAGTAGCACCCACTGGGAATTCATCCAACGCGACTTCTTCATCTTCCTGCTCCTGCTCCTCGACAGCTTGATCAATGACATGATGCAATGCACGCTCCAGAAAGAAGGCGTAAGGTACAATGTCACTGATGGCGCCCTGGCCGTGACTGACCAGTTTGGTGATCTCATCGAATGGCCACAGAAGTCTGCATGTGTCCCGCAAGAGCAGCCACTGGCGAGGTGAAAAAACCCAAGCTTACAGGTAGTCGTTAACTGCACGTTTCTGCTGGAGCAGCCTATCAAGCATATGTAACTTTCCATCGCGTCAAGCAGTCACAAATAAGATGCCTGATGGGCAGGTTGTGTCGCGGCTGAATGTCAGGAAGGCGAGCCATGGCTGGGTAAGATCTTCTGAAGTGGCCCGAGATTTTCCTGGCCTGCCGCAAGACGTCCTGGACCCCAGGGTATTTGGCAAGGAATCGCTGCACCACCAAGTTCAGGACGTGTGCCATGCATGGCACGTGTGTTATTTTGCCCTGTTTCAGCATGCTCAGCAGATTGGCACCATTGTCGCACACCACTTTACCAACTGTCAAATTAAGCGGTGTCAGCCACTGATCTGCCTGTGAACGCAAAGCTGAAAGGAGTGCAGGACCAGTGTGGCTCTTGGCTTCCAGGCACAACAGACGCAGCACAGCATAGCAACGTCTCACCTGGCATGTGGAATAGGTTCTGGGGATTTTGGGTGGCGCAGCGGAAGAGACGGTAGCAGCGGAAAAGGAGGAGTCAGCCGAGGAGGAGAGGGAGGATGGATGAGGAGAAGAAGAGGCAGGCCTGCATGCAATCCGTGGCGGTACAACCAAATCTACACTGGTGCCATGGGTTACATGCTTGACGGCCGTCAGAAGGTTCACCCGGTGGGCAGTAAAATTTATATACCTTCCCTGCCCGTGTTTGCTATACCATGTGTCTGTGGTCAGGTGTATCTTGGCACCAACACTGTGTGCCAGAAATATATTCACTTGCCGCTGAACATGGCCATACAGCTCTGGAATGGCCTTCTGCAAGAAATATTTCCTGCCTGGGACCTTCCATTGTGGTGTTCCAATGGCCCCGAATTTACGAAAGGCCTCCGAGTCCACCATTTGATATGGCAGTAGTTGGCAGGCTATCAGTTCCGACAAGCCAGCAGTCAAACTTTGGGCAAGAGGGTTATCCGGCGGCATCATTTTTTTCTGCTCCAACAATTGGGCCACAGAAACCTGCCTGTTTCCAGAACAACGTGACAACGGCATCATGGAAGGTGGAGTGGAGGACAAATGTGAGGAGAGAGAAGGAGAAGAGGCTGGACAGTGAGAGCCTGGAGTGTGGCTTTGTGGGTTCTGACGGTGTTGCTCCCACTGGGCTCGGTGATGGGAGTTCAGGTGCCTTCTTAAGGCGGTTCTCCCTAGGTGTGAGTTGGGCTTACCACGATGTATGCGTTGACTGCAAAGGCTGCAGATGGCAACATTGTTGTCAGCAACGGATACATTAAAAAAAGCCCACACTGCGGAGCCATGTAGCGGCGTCCTGGGAGCGCCAGATGTGACTGTACATGGTTGATGGCTCGCTCCTGATACATTTGCAGTCTGCTTTGTACCTCTTGTGCAATGCAAGTTCTGCCTGCCTCTCCTCCCTATCTGCCGGTCCATCTCTCCCTCTGAACTCCCCTCCTCCTCCTCTTTTTTGGGCACCCACGTGACGTCCATAGACACATCATCATCCACGTCACCTTCCCCACCACTAACAATCGAGATCTTGGAGTAGGCAGCAACAGCGGGGACCAACCTCCTTGGGCTGATCTGGGTACTGAGTGGCGGCTGTTGCTACCTCCTCTTACTGATCCAATGCCAACAATGGCTGCGCATCGCAAATGTCTTGTGATGGATCAGAAAATAATTCCAGTGACTCAAGCAGAGGGTATGTGGTGGTGTCTTTGGGGGTGCACACAGCAGAGAGTGAAGAGGGTGCAGATAGAGAGGATGAGGAGGGTGCAGAAGAGGAAGGCTGAGTGAGCTACTCAACCAAGTCTGGTGCATCCTTTGACGTAATTGCATGCGCCTTCTGAAACTTCACACTTTGGCTCTGGCCTACTGCTCCTGCCCTACCCCTACCACCCCTGCGTAAGTGTCTGCCTCTTCCTCTGCCTGTCATGTTTTTAAATGACCCTGTGACAAAATTCTCTAGAGAATCGCAGTATATCTGGAAAAAGGTATATAACACCCCGCTTCAATCTGTGGTATTGGGGGGCCACAGGTTTATCACACCAGTTCTACAAATAATTGGCCAGTAACTGTTATCACTGTGTGTAGCACAGTTAACACAGCAAAAGAGGCCACATTTTTGCAGGACTAAAATACACTCTTAGAAAAGTATAATGTTAAATAACACCCCACTTCAATATGTGGTATTCGGGGGCCACTGGTTTATCACACCAAAATTGGCCAGGGAGTTTGGCACTGTGTGTATCAGAGTTAACACAGCAAAAGAGGCCACATTTTTGCAGGACACAAATACACTTGTAAAAGTATACTCAGATAACACCCCGCTTCAATCTGTGGTATTGGGGGGGGGGGGGCACAGGGTTATTACACCAGTTCTACAAATAATTGGCCAGTAACTGTTGTCACTGTGTGTAGCAGAGTTAACACAGCAAAAGAGGCCACATTTTTGCAGGACTAAAATACACTTTTAGAAAAGTTTACTGTTAAATAACACCCACTTCAATATGTGGTATTGGGGGGCCACTGGTCTATCACACTAGTTGTTCAAAGATTGGCCAGTGAGTTTGGCACTGTGTGTAGCAGAGTTAACACAGCAAAAGAGGCAATATTGTTGCAGGACACAAATACACTTGTAAAAGTATACTCAGATAACACCCCACTTCAATATGTGGTATTGGGGGCCACTGGTCTATCACACTAGTTATAATACATTGAAAGGAGAAAAGAGGTGCGCGAACCTTAGAAAAGATGAAGGTAGGTGAAAGCAGCACTGCTAGACAAATTAATTATGGAAAAGCGGTAATGTATGAAACAGAAATTACCAAAGTGCGCTATACAAAATAACGAGAACGAAAGTTCATAGGTGATGTCTGTGAGGACACCAATAGACATAAAAACTCAATAACAAATGGTGCAAACTGTAAAAAGTCTTTCAATCCAAAAAATAAAGTGAAGGTTGGGGAGTGTTGGGAGGTGGGTGTGGCCTCGTCCCAAAATAGTGATCCAAAGTGATTCTTAATAATCTTGAATACACATGTGAACACCCAGTGATAGGAGTGGACTCTTACCACAATGTGGAGAGATGTGAGCATGTACTGTATTACATCCAGAGGTCCCAACTGATCGGCTGAAAGAGGTGATTCTTGGAATAAACCGGATAATACATTAAAAGTGCTTTTGTCACTGTTTTTAGTATTGCTGCAGCAACGCTCAGTCACCACACCAGTCACAATGCTGCACAGTGCACAATACAAATTCACTATAATATGCTTTCTATATTACAAAGTATATTATACCATGGATTACACCCCTATATAGTGCACTGCACACCAATACCAAAAAAATTCCAGCCCTTTAAATGACTTTTGTGGACATTAACAGAGCAATATGTGTCACTGCAGATCTGTCCCTAGAGCACACTGGATACCTGTCCCTAAACTGAACAGAAACTGCACACCTATACCAAATAAATTGCAGCCCTTTAAATGACTTTTGTGGACATTAACAGAGCAATTTGTGTCACTGCCGATCTCTAACTGTCCCTAAAGCACAGAATGGATACCTGTCCCTAAACTCAAAACAGACTGTAGTAGACCTATACCGAAATACCAGCCCTGAAAAGGACTTTTGTGGATCTTAACAGAGCTATTTGTGTCTGGCAATCTCTCCCTCATGAACACAGCAGACCTTTCCCTACGCTGACAAAAAGCAGATTGTGAAATGGCCGCCTGCTCTAGTTTATTTATAAGGTAGGGGGCATGTCCATGTGCTGAAATGTTTCAATTGGCTGTCCCGTTCCACCTGACGGCTGTGTCATAGGTCAAAGTTCTTCCCAATGTAAACTAATATGGCGGCCGTGAACAGCGCCATGTGTTCGCAAAATTGGCGGGTAGCGAACAAACAAAATTTGCCGTGAACCGACCGCCGGGCGAACCACAAGGCCATCTCTATTGTGAAGTGGTACATACTCAGTTTAGAACAGTAAGGGGCCATCCCCAAACTGTTCCCATATAGTTGGGAGCATGAAATCATCCAAAATTTCTTGGTATGCTGACACCTTAAGAATTCCCTTCACTAAAACTAAGGGGCAGCCCAACCCTTGAAAAACAACCCCACACCCTAATCCCCCTCCACCAAATGAATTGGACCAGTGAACAAAACAAGGTGTGTGACCGACCAGGTGTGAGTGTGTGAGTAACCCGGTGCTAGAACCCCCCCCCCCCCCCAGAAGAAAAAGCGGGTGGGCGGCGAGCGGGTCGGTAACCCCCCCTCCCTTGTTGCGGGCGGCGAACGGTGCAGTAACCCCCCCCCCCCCTTTTGTGGTGGGCGGTGCAGTAACCTCCCCCGGACAGAGAGGGAGAAGAGGGGACTAGCAGAACAAAGGCTGACCAGGAAGTGACAGAGGGAGGCGGGTGCAGAGAGGAAGACTGACCGACTGAGGGAGGAACTGCAAGTGACAGGCTTAAAGGGACACACACTAGGTAAGTAAGACTGGTGACTGGTGACTGAGATTAAACACTGACTGAGGGTGTAGTGTAGTACCTGAGTATCTGTGAGTACCTATTATTACCTGAGTGCCTGTGAGTACCTATTACTACTGTGAGTGTTGTGCGACTGACCGGGCCGTGCGTCTGTGAGTGTTGTGCGTCTGTGAGTGTTGTGCGACTGTGAGTGTTGTGCGGCTGACTGGGCTGTGCGTCTGTGAGTGTTGTGCGACTGTGATTGTTGTGCGACTGACCGGGTGGTGCAACTGTGAGTGTGGTGCGACTGTGAGTGTGGTGCAACTGTGAGTGTGGTGCGATTGTGAGTGTTGTGCGACTGAGTGTTGTGCAACTGTGAGTGTTGTGCTACCGTGAGTGTTGTGCGACTGAGTGTCAAGTGAGTGTAGCGGAGTGCCAGAGGGTGAGAAGGTAGAGTTAGGAAGCCAGGAAACAGCCACACAGGATAGACTTAAATTACTGAATCCCCATTAGATTAGATTAGTAGATACAATGCCTGGCGGGTGTGGAGATGCGACTCGGTGTACATCTTGTGATATGTATGCGTTCCTCGATCATGCGATTGAGGGCGAATACAAATGCGCAAAATGTAAGCACGTTGCTTCCCTGGAAGCTCAGGTCCTGAATCTAGGGAAGCAGCTGGCAACACTGAGCCAAATGTAAAAAATATACTGTTGTATATACCCCGCGCCAGGTGTATAATATAAATATATGAATAAATATATGAAAATTAGTGTATAAAAATAGTGAATAAAAAATTGTGAATAAAAGTGTTAAATTTGTGTATTTGTAGCAGCTGCTATAGAAATAAACAGTGTTTGCAGGTGAGTAGTCTAGGTGGCTACCTATAGCGCTTGCTTTAAATATATAAATTAATATAAGTGATTATAATACATTTCATAAACAGATATTAGTGACAAATATAATAATTATTGCAAATAATATATTCCATATATATATAAACATTATTCCATATACCACTGAAGGTTATAAATGTAAACACTCCAAGATTAAAAGTCCAATAAATAATGCAGTATCAGGTGAGTCTTTGTGCAAACGGTGCCAAAATCCAAATAAAAAGTGCAAGTGCTCAGTGCGATGATTGCTCAATCCACTCAGTAGTAAACCATATAGTTATAATGTCACCGTAACGATGGTAAGATTCAATCACTTACCGGATGGCAAGGGTCATGTGTGCCTTATAGCACCACGACCGATCGAGCTTGGATAGCCTTCCAGGCTAAGATGGAATCTCCTTATGGCTTGCTCCAGGTGGATAAGATAGTGGGGTTTCCCTTTCTCTCTTCTCCCCTCGTGCCACAGGATATAGGGAAAAAAGGAGCTCCAGATAGTGTAATATCTTTGATATAAATTTATTTTCCCATTTGTGTAAAAAGAAATATTTACAAAGCAATGTGCCAATATAATAAAAAACAGAGTAAAAAAAGGGGTTTAACCCGAATGCTGGCCTATTTTGTCCGCTTGTGACCGTGAGTATCGGCGCAAACCGATGACGGGGAAGCAAGCGGGAGAACTTCCGGCTTGCGTTCCACCTGTGTCTCACGTCACCACGCTGTGCGTTCCAATCTGAGATCCAATCCAATCTTATATATATGGAATATATATTTTTTGCACTCATTATTATATTTGTCACTAATATCTGTTTATGAAATGTATTATAATCACATATATTAAATTATATATTTCAAGCAAGCGCTATAGGTAACACTGAGCCAAATGTCCATACCGAGGGAGAGCTGGGATCGTACCCGTCAGGCGCAGGCAGGGGCCTGCACAGAGGTGGGCGGAGTAATGGAAGTGCAGGCATCAGAGCAGAGTAGAGGGGTGACAGTTAGGAGGGGTAGAAGGGGACAAGGCAAGGAGGCCAGTCCTGGGCTGGAGCACCCCAATAGATACGCCCGTTGAGTGATGTTGGGGAAACCAGTCAGGGACCAGCATTGCTGTAGCAGAGCGACGCCCCTAGCTGCCAGGGGAAGAACTCTTCCAGTGAGGCCGGGAGAAAGGGAAAGGAAAGACCGTGGGCTCCGAACAGTCTGTTGTTTACCGGGCGCTCGGGTTTGGCACATCGTGGATCGGGTGGACAGATTATTGGGTGGGGCTGGGGAAGACCCAGCTGTCATGGTACACGTGGGTACCAATGACATAGGCAAAGAAAGATGGAGAGTCCAAAATGATTTCAGGGACTTAGGCGCTAAGTTGAGGAGTAGGACCTCCAAGGTAGTATTTTCAGAAATACTACCTGTACCTCGAGCCACACCAGAGAGGCAGCGGGAGATTAGGGAAGTTAACAAGTGGCTGAGGAGCTGGTGTAGTAAGGAGGGTTTTGGGTTCCTGGAGAACTGGGCCGACTTCTCAGTCGGTAGAGACAGATGGTAGGGACAGATTGCACCTAAATGGGGAAGGTGCAGCTGTACTGGGTAGGAAGATAGCCGAAAAGTTAGAGGGGCTTTTAAGATGTAGAATTAGCCAGTGGTAAGCAAGATTCAGAGGGCACAAATGGGGACATTAGCAGTAGGGTGCTCCTAAACCCAGGGTGGGTATGGGGAAAAATCACAAGAGCAGCCTAAAAACATCAAATGAGGATATATGTAAACGGCCAAAATTACAAGGTTTGTATACCAATGCCAGAAGCCTGGCCAACAAGATGGGAGAGCTGGAGCTGCTGATGTTTGAGGAGGACTTAGATTTTGTGAGTATAACAGAGACTTGGTTTGACAACTCTCATGATTGGATGGCGACCATTCAGAGGTATTCCCTTTATCGCAGGGATAGAAGGTAAAAAAGGGGGAGGGGTATGTCTGTATATTAAGAACAGTGTACAGGTAAATATGAGGGATGATATTAATAATGGAGCTATGGATGAGGCAGAATCCCTATGGGTAGAGCTTCAAAGGGAAGGCACGGTGGGGAAGGTAATATTGGGCGTATGCTATAGGCCCCCCAACCTGAGGGAGGAGGGGGAGGCGCATCTCCTTTTACAGATAGGATTGGCAGCAAGGATGGGAAATGTCATTATAATGGGGGACTTTAATTATCCAGATATAGACTGGGCAGAAGGAACCGCACACTCAGCCAAGGCTCGGCAGTTCCTCAATGTTTTGTAGGACAATTTCATGGGTCAGATGGTGAACGCACCGACAAGAAATAATGCGGTACTTGACCTTCTGATTACAGACCTGCTCACGGATATAGAAATACGGGGCAACTTAGGAAACAGTGACCATAGGTCAATTAGTTTCAGTATTAATCATAGTAATAGGAAACATAAGGGTAATATAAGGACACTGAATTCCCAAAACTGCGCTCTCTGCTAGAAAATGTCAAATGGGATGGAACCCTGGGAACAAAGAACACAGAGGAAAAATGGGAGTGCTTCAAGAGCATACTAAACAAAGGGATTGACCAGTGCATTCCAAAGGGAAATACATTTAAAAGAGCAAAACTAAACCCTGGGTGGCTAAACTCCAACTTAAAAATGCATATTAATGCTAAAGAAAAGACCTTCAAAAAATACAAGACTGAGGGGTCATTGGCAGCATTCAAGCATTACAAAGAGTGTAATAAGAAATGTAAAGACAAAATCAGGGCGGCTAAAATAGAACACGAGAGACATATAGCGGAAGAGAGTAAAAAGAACCCCAAAAAACTCTTTAAGTATATAAATAGTAAGAAAGCAAGGCCAGAACACATTGGCCCCATAAAAGACGACAAGGGAGATTTGGCCACAGAGGAAAGAGAAAAGGCGGTAGTGTTAAATAATTTCTTCTCTTCAGTCTTCACAAAAGAATCGGGGGGCTACACTAACCCAGCTTGTAAGGCCAAACTAAACAATACACCTCAGGAAGTACCGTCATGGCTAACAGAAGACAGACTTAGAACTAAACTAGAGAAACTTAACATAAATAAATCCCCGGGACCGGATGGCTTGCACCCGAGGGTTCTTAAAGAGCTCAGCCAGGTGATTGCCAGACCATTATTCATGATTTTTAAGGATAGTTTACAGATGGGTATGGTGCCAGCTGACTGGAAAAAAGCCAACGTGGTACCAATATTTAAAAAAGGGCTGAGATATATCCCGGGTAACTATAGGCCGGTCAGCCTAACATCAGTAGTCTGCAAGATTTTGGAGGGGATGTTAAAGGACCACATACAAGACTTTAGTAATGAAAATGGTTTTATTAGTAGTAATCAGCATGGATTCATGAAAAATCGTTCTTTCCAAACCAATCTATTAACCTTCTATGATGAAGTGAGCTGCCACCTAGATAAAGGTAAGCCTGTGGATGTGGTGTATCTGGACTTTGCAAAGGCCTTTGACACCGTTCCCCACAAACGCTTACTGTTCAAACTAAGGAAGGTAGGTATGGACCATAAGGTGAGTACATGGATAGAGAACTGGCACCAGGGGAGAGTCCAGAGGGTGGTGATTAATGGGGAGTACTCGGATTGGGCGGGTGTGGAAAGTGGGGTCCCCCAGGGTTCTGTCCTGGGGCCAATCCTGTTTAATTTATTCATAAATGATCTAGAGGAGGGGATATCGAGTACAATCTCAGTATTTGCATATGATACTAAACTAAGCATGCCAATATCTTCTATGCAGGAAACCTTACAAGCGGTCCTGAATGAAATAATGGGTTGGCCAACTACATGGCAGATGAGGTTCAATGTTGAAAAATGTAAAGTAATGCACTTGGGTGCCAGAAACCAGAAAGCAAGCTACTCACTAGGGGGGAAACCTCTGGGTGAATCTAAGATGGAAAAGGACCTGGGGGTATTGGTAGACAACAGGCTTGGAAGTGACATGCAATGCCAAGCCGCTGAAAGCAAAGCCAACGGAATACTGGGATGTATAAAAAAGGGGATTCACTCCAGAAATAAAGAGATTATTCTCCCGCTCTACAAGACTCTGGTCCGGCCACATCTGGAGTATGCTATCCAGTTCTGGGCACCGGTCCTCAGGAAGGATGTGCTGGAACTGGAAAGAGTCCAGAGAAGGGCAACAAAAATAATTAGGGGAATGGAGGACATCAGCTATGAGGAAAGACTACAAGCACTGAACTTATTCTCTCTGGAGAAGAGACGATTGAAGGGGGATATGATATCAATGTACAAATACTGTACTGGCGACCCGAGCATAAGGAACAAACTATTCAGAGAAAGGGAATACAATAAGACACGTGGCCACTCACTAAAACTAGAGGAAAGGCGATTTAACCTTAAAGTATGTAGGGGGTTCTTTACTGTCAGAGCAGTAAGGATGTGGAATTCTCTTCCGCAAACAGTCGTATCAGCAGGGAGCATCGATAGTTTCAAAAAACTATTAGATGGACACCTTAAAGACCACAACATACAGGGGTATACAATGTACGGTTAACCGCAAACACACACAAACATCATAGGTTGAACTGGATGGACCGATGTCTTTTTTCAACCTCACTAACTATGTAACTATGTAACTAAGGCTCATAAAGACATAGATGAGCGAGTTTGGGGTGAAGGAACTTGACTGGCCTGCACCTCAACCCAATAGAACACCTTTGGGATGAATTAAAGTGCAGACTGCGAGTCAGGCCTTCTCGTCCACATCAGCGCCTGACCTCACAAATGCCCTTCTGGAAGAATGGTCAGACATTGCCATAGACACACTCCAAAACCTTGTGGACAGCCTTCTTAGAAGTATTAAAGCTGTTATAGCTGCAAAGGGTGGTCCAACTCAAAATTGAACCCCACGGACTAAGACTAGGATTCCAATAAAGTTCATGTGCGTGTAAAGGCAGGGGTCCCAATACTTTTGAAATATAGTGTATATATTCATGAATAGCCCCATGTGGGCATACTGTCCAGTAGGCTTATGACAGTGTAATCAATGTCAGTGCTAACAGGCCTTTTTGTTGACCAACCTAAAGAAAAGCTATTGATCTGCTTTTCCAGGAGGTGCATTTTAACCTAAATGAAAGCTGCATATACAGTAAAGAATTTTTATCAGTTCCAACGCTGTAGAACTCTGGGGAAAGCATTTGCTGTACACATGAGACATCTGCACATTGTGGCAGAATTATGTCTCCATGTCACAATTCCCCTCACCGCTTCATCTACCATCGCTGCCATCTTCTCTGCAGCTTCGTCTGCATCCAATTTCTTCTTTTCTTTAGCCATTGGGTGGCCTCTGACGATGTAAAACCTACGCATGCGCTCTGGAGGTACATTATCTTGGCACCAGCTTCCATTCTTGACATTTCTAAGACCAAAAGTGCACATTGTGCTTGTGCTGTAACATTTTGTCAGAAAATTAAGCAAAGTCTCTTTAAAAAAAAAAACTTTTTTTAGTTGCTAAATGGCTTTTTAACCACTTAAGCCCCGGAAGATTTTTACCCCCTTCCTGACCAGGGTTTTTTTTGCGATTTTTTTACTGCGTGACTTTAACAGACAATTGCACGGTCGTGCGACGCTGTACCTAAACGAATTTCACGTCCTTTTTTTCCCACAAACAGAGCTTTCTTTTGGTGGTATTTGATCACCTGTGCGATTTTTTGATCATGCGCTATAAACAAAAAAAAGAGCATAAATTTTGCAAAAATAACAATATTTTTCACTTTTTTTTATATGAAATTCCCCCCCAAAAAAATGTAAAAATCAAAATTTTTTAACATTTTCGGCCAATTTGTTTTATGCTACATATGTTGGGTAAAAAAAAATCGCAAAAAGCGTATTTTGATTGGTTTGCGCAAAAATTATCGCATTTACTAATAAAGGGAAAGATTTTTGTAATTTTTGGTGTTTTTTTTTTTTAACGAGTAATGGCGGCGATCTGCGATTTTTTTTTTTTGGCGGTACTGTGACATTGCGGCGGACAGATCGGACCCTCGACTGACATTTTTGACACTTTTGGGGGTACCAGTGACATTACTGCAGTAATCAGTGCTATACATATGCACTGTTACTGTAAAAATGACACTGGCAGGGAAGGGGTTAACTGTATTGGAGAAGGAGGGGTTAAGTGTGTCCTAGGGGCGTGTTTCTAACTGTGATGGGACAGGTCTCCTATTGTAAAAACTGATCTCCATTTTTACACAGGGGAGAATGACAGGCGGCTTGTTTACATAAGCCGCCCGCCTTTCTCCCGCTCTACCGACGATCGTAGTGGGACCGGCGGACATCGGGTCCGCCAGTCACACGCGCGGACTCCTCTGTGAACGAGCCTCAGTGGGCGCGCGCTCGCCCGCTATTGGCTCAAAAGCCGGTCCCAGGCTAGCGACGTAGACCTACGTCACTCTGCCTGGCCGGGGCTGACTGCCGCAGTAAATATACTGTGCGCAGTCGGCAAGCGGTTAATATATAGTAAATGAAAAATATTGTTTCTGATTATGGTTGAAGCATATTGAAACAAGCTAAGTAGAGATTTAAAAGTCAGTCTTGTCAAAGTGCTGTATGGGCATTGTTTTTTTTCAGATGGAACTTGGTGGAACTCAGTACCAACACCAATGGCTCAGGCCCTCTTCTCCCAGCTCACCACTATCACTTGTAAACCCAGAATTCCAGCTTCTGGGTTTACTTGTGCCAGCTTGTCTCCCAATGGCTCCCACAGATCTGATCTCCCGAGCTGCTCCCACAGGATGTGCAGGATGGGGACAAGGTAGATTCAGGTGCCTGGGGTGCAGTGCAGATACCATCATCCCCACTGGATGATCTTCCTGCAAGTGAGAAAGTCGGAGTCACCTACAGAGTGTTCGTAGTTGAGTTCCTGCACCTATTTTCTGAGAAAAAAAGCCCTGTGTATGAGTATATTTACTGAGTAAAGCTGGCACAAAGAAAACTGATAACAAAAGTGATATTGTTACCTCATTGACCAATTAGATTTAATATTTTATTCTCTGGAAATAGACAATTGAGTACTGTCCGTGATACTTTTTTTATTTGCACTAACATACAATTTTTCAGGACAAGCTTTCGGGGTATGTCCCCTTCATCAAGATCCAAGCAGTACTCAATTATGAGTACTGCTTGGATCTTGATGAAGGGGACATACCCCGAAAGCTTGTCCTGAAAAATTGTATGTTAGTGCAAATAAAAAAAGTATCACGGACAGTACTTAATTGTCTATGTCGCAAGTGCACTAATACGGCTACAATGACCTCAAGCATTCTCTGGAAAAAAATCTAAGAATATAATCTGACTGATTATGATGATCAATATCTTTTAAAACATTTTTGTTTCTATTTTTTTCTCAATTTTTTAAAAAAAAGTATTGTTATTCGTTAGAGATATATTTTAGATGGGGAGAATTTACTCAAAGCATTGATAGCTATTTCTATGCTGCACCTACTCTGCAATACAACTCTCTGTGCTTGTTACATCTATGCATCTAATGTATTATTTTTATTTTTATTATATATATCATTTTTTTCCCAGGTATTTGTGTTACAGAACAGTGCTCCGGTTTTGCAACCATCCACATTTCCTGGAACCTATCCTACCTACCCTCCTCAACAACCACCCCCCAACACGACACAAAGTGAGATGGGGGGTGGACCAACATCATAATAGAATTCCTAATCTTAGGAGACACTACTTTCTTTTATTCCTTTGTTTGACTACCCCTTCCCCCTCATAAAAAATGTGTAAATGATTTAATTGTTGCCCATTTGTAACGATTATAAAGGAAACAAGTTGCAATGGACCTACAAAACAACTAAGAAATTTTTGGGAAACCAGGATAATTCAAAGAGATAATAATCTTTTTCTAATGACAGCTGTAGAAAACGTGTAAGTCTTTTAGAGCCAGAGAAGAAATGTTCTTGCCTTAGCTGCATTTATTTTTGAAAATATACATTTAATAAAAAAAGTTACTTTTTATTTTAATTTATTGTGTCTTGTTATGAATTTTTCTTTAAGGTGTTGAAGGCTGGGGAGAGAGGAGTTACTGCTCTGTAGCATCTACACCCCTTCCACAGACATTCCTCACTCTGCAGTGTCCACATCCCCTCCACAGACATTCCTCACTCTACAGTGTCCACATCCCCTCCACAGACATTCCTCACTCTACAGTGTCCACATCCCCTCCACAGACATTCCTCACTCTACAGTGTCCACATCCCCTCCACAGACATTCCTCACTCTACAGGGTCCACATCCCCTCCACAGACATCCCTCACTCTACAGTGTCCACATCCCCTCCACAGACATTCCTCACTCTACAGTGTCCACATCCCCTCCACAGACATCCCTCACTCTACAGGGTCCACATCCCCTCCACAGACATCCCTCACTCTACAGTGTCCACATCCCCTCCACAGACATCCCTCACTCTACAGTGTCCACATCCCCTCCACAGACATTCCTCACTCTACAATGTCCACATCCCCTCCACAGACATTCCTCACTCTACAGTGTCCACATCCCCTCCACAGACATTCCTCACTCTACAGTGTCCACATCCCCTCCACAGACATTCCTCACTCTACAATGTCCACATCCCCTCCACAGACATTCCTCACTCTACAGTGTTCACATTCCCCACTCTACAGTGTCCACATACCCTCCACAGACATTCCTCACTCTACAGTGTCCACATCCCCTCCACAGATATTCCTCACTCTACAGTGTCCACATCCCCTCCACAGACATTCCTCACTCTACAGTGTCCACATCCCCTCCACAGACATTCCTCACTCTACAGTGTCCACATCCCCTCCACAGACATTCCTCACTCTACAGTGTCCACATTCCCTCCACAGACATTCCTCACTCTACTGTGTCCACATCCCCTCCACAGACATTCCCCACTCTACAGTGTCCACATCCCCTCCACAGACATTCCTCACTCTACAGTGTCCACATTCCCTCCACAGACATTCCTCACTCTACTGTGTCCACATCCCCTCCACAGACATTCCCCACTCTACAGTGTCCACATCCCCTCCACAGACATTCCTCACTCTACAGTGTCCACATCCCCTCCACAGACATTCCTCACTCTACAGTGTCCACATCCCCTCCACAGACATTCCTCACTCTACAGTGTCCACATTCCCTCCACAGACATTCCTCACTCTACTGTGTCCACATCCCCTCCACAGACATTCCTCACTCTACAGTGTCCACATCCCCTCCACAGACATTCCTTACTCTACAGTGTCCACATTCCCTCCACAGACATTCCTCACTCTACAGTGTCCACATACCCTCCACAGACATTCCTCACTCTACAGTGTCCACATTCCCTCCACAGACATTCCTCACTCTACAGTGTCCACATCCCCTCCACAGACATTCCTCACTCTACAGTGTCCACCCCCCCTCCACAGACATTCCTCACTCTACAGTGTCCACCCCCCCTCCACAGACATTCCTCACTCTACAGTGTCCACCCCCCCTCCACAGACATTTCTCACTATGCAGTGTCCACACCCCCTCCACAGACATTCCTCGCTCTACAGTGTCCACATTCCCTCCACAGACATTCCTCACTCTACAGTATTCACACCCCCTCCAATGAAATTCGTCCCTCAGCAGTATTCACACCCCCTCAGCAGACATTCCTCACTCTACAGTGTCCACATCCCCTCCACAGACATTCCTCACTCTACAGTGTCCACATCCCCTCCACAGACATTCCACACTCTACAGTGTCCACATCCCCTCCACAGATATTCCTTACTCTAGAGTAGTGATGAGCCAAACACCCCCCGGTTCGGTTTGCACCAGAACACCGCGAACAGAGGAAGAGTTTTTTTGAACAAACGAACCCCATTGAAGTCTATGGGATTTGAACCTTGAAAATCAAATGGCCTAATTTTGAAGGCTTAAATGCAAGTTATTTCCCCAAAAAAGTGTATGGGGGTCCAGGTCCTGACCTGGGGAACATGTAGCAATGAAAAAAAAAGTTTTTAAAAACTAGGAGCACTGATTTACTGAATTTAATGAGGCTTAAAGTGAAACTATAAAATTTAAAAATTCCTTCAAATATCGTTCCTGGGGGGTCCCCTGAATGTGCCTGTAAAGTAGTGCATCTCTACGATGTATGTAGCCTGCTGCAGCTATACTGACATTTCTAAAGCAAAAAATGTCATATACAAATATACATACAAATTTCAAATTGCATGTACTTGTCATACGGGTGCAGAAAAATTGGGCCTTAGTTGTTGATGGTTTGATGGTTCCTGAACACCGTAACCCTGCTGCTAAAAAATCTATACGAATTTGAAAAAGGAATGTACTTGTCATACAGGTGCCAAAAATCGGGCCTTTGGTGTTGCTTGTGCCTGAACACCGTAACCCCTCACAGTTACTCTTGCTGGGTGCAGGAATGGGACCTGCTGGTAAGAATTCCATGCAAATTTGAAATCGCATGTGCTATACAAGTGCCAAAAATTGGGCCTTTGCCGTAGGTGGTGCCTGAACATCGTAACCAAGGCCTCGCAGTTACTCTTGCTGGGGGCAGGAACGAGACCTGCTGGTAAGAATTCCATAAAAATTTGAAATCGCATGTGCTATATAAGTGCCAAAAATTAGGCCTTTGCCGTAGGTGGTGCCTGAACACCGTAACCAAGACCTTGCAGTTACTCTTTCTTGGTACAGGAATGGGACCTGCTGGTAAGAATTCCATGCAAATTTGAAATCGAATGTGCTACACAGGTGCCAAAAACTGGGTCTTTGGTGTTGGTGGTGCCTGAACACCGTAACCCCTCAAGCAGTGCCCTGTCCAAGGCTTTTCATCCCCATTATGCACCCAAATAAGGCCCTTATTCAACAGTGTATGGGAGGAGTGAGAGCAAATGGACTTTATTGGCACTGACAACCAGAAAAGTGATTCTGTGTTCCCTCAGTATGTATGATAGATCATGACAACCCCAGGATATCCAAGTAGCCTGTAGAAAGGTGATTTGCTGTTGGGCAGGCAACCCATACTGGTAAGTAGGGCGTCAGTTCCTGTAGGACTGCCCAAATTGCACAAATGTATCAGGGTTAAGGTGCTGGCTGGAACGGCCGTGACCTCCGAAGGCTCTATCATACATACAGAGGGAACACAGAATTACTTTTCTGGGACCTATTTGTGACTGCATCTATGCATCACAATGTTTAGCTACACCTCCCGTGACCTCATCTACACCTTCTAGGCTGAATTGGATTAAGGATCGTTATCCTAAATATTGCCCCACCTCCTTTTCATACACCCCCTTTTTCGTTCGGGGTGTTATTTGGCACACATTCGGACTTTCGCCTTTGTTGTCTGCCCCACGAACACAGGCATCGGCACCTAATGAACAAAAACAGTGCCTTTGCACACTGTGCTACCAATATTGCTACATTGAATTGTTTCAGCCTTCATATAAACTCCTGAAGAAGCGCTAACCGCGCGAAACATGTAGAGTTTGCCTTTGACCGGAATATAGTACCAAAATACCAAGCCTCCCTAATTTTACCGCCAATGGAATTTCTCAAAAGCTCCATGTTGCTATACCAGGAATAGCCTCAGGGCTGCCCCAGTACTTCCAGTCTTTATAGTTCCATTACGGTATATTTTGTCCATTTAGGTGGTTATAGAGGCTATGGTTATTTAGGTTATATATGACTTTTAAAGTTGTGTTTTTTTATATGAATGTTATTGTTTTTTGATCTGTTTTCATGTCTTGCACTTGTGGTGATACACATATGCATATATGTTTTTTAACAATTTCTAAATAAAATATTTTTATTTTACGACGTAACTGTCTGCTTGTCAGTGCCAATAAAGTCCATTTGCTCTCACTCCTCCCATACATATTTTGACTAGGACGTGGCACATATTACTTCAAGTGTCCACAGCGTCATCCTGTGTTGACACTATCCCCTTTTGACCTTATTCAACAGTAGTACACAGCTCTTACTCTGATTCGACAGCCTCTGATCCAACCTCCCGTACATGAAAAGACTCCAAATACATCTCCAAAGAACTAACCCATTCTCCTCCCACCACCTCATTCACACAGAAAAGCAGCCACCCCTGGTTTACCAGCAGTTCCTCTCCAGAAAGGGTGCTATCCCAAATAGAGAGAGTAGATTAGATGTTGGGCACACAACCTAAAGAGGGGAAGATTCCTTAATTAGGTCCAGCCCCGCCATGGAAAGACTCCATTAACCATTACTCTAGTTCACCACATTTAACATTTTCAAAAATATGATCAAAAGCTTAATTCATTTTAAAATTTGAATGTAACTAGTCCCATTGTCTGATGTTACATAAGAGGTGCTCTGGTACTCATGAAACTGACTTGCAATATTTTCACAAGATCATTGTAAGCCATCAACGGTGTTTCCGATCACTGTCACATCAATGACAATGTCACTAGGCCTGTACAGCAAACAACAATGTTCCTGATCCCTAGCCACACCAGGGACAGTGTCGCTAGAACCAGTGCAGCCATCAACAGTGCCCCTAATTGCCACAAAACCGGTACAATTTTACTTCTACAAGCTGCCTGGACTGACCCATCTGCACATTCCACTGACTAAATTCCTGTGAGACACCAGTCCACGCCATCTCCTGCAGACAACTGCACTCCTGGAATCATAGGAACTCTTTTGTTCTTCCTTTCTTCAGCCTGCTGTACTTCCTAGCCAATTAACATGGCATTACTGGGGGCAGCCATGAACCAGTAAGCTAGGCTTGCATGGATTACAGGAATGGGGACTGTTATAAGTGATGCTACACTAAGCTATATTCCTTGACAACTCATACAGACATACATACGACCATTACAGTCCAGAAAATTACAACTGGTTGATTTTTGTGAAATATAAGATACAATGTCAGGTAGATAATCGGTCTCAAAATTTAAAACCTCTCACACACGTGGTATCCCCATACTCTGGAGTAGTAGCAAAATGGGTTTTGGGGTTAGAGTCTAACTATACCTATGCTATATGTAAAAAATATCTGACAACTTTGTGTTTTTTTTTGTAATTTTCTTTTTGCATTCTAAAAAAATTTGTGGCAAAAAAAAAAGAAGTCTTTGAAATACTCACTATGCCTCTTAAAAATACCTTAAAAATACCTTGAGGTGTTTGCTGTTTAAACTGTGGTTATTTTGTGGTTGTTTCTATCGTCCTGGTGCTCCAGGTTCTTCACAACTGAAAGGTAGTCAGACAATTAGATGCCTAATTTTTGCCCCTTGAAAGTCGAATACAGGGTAACCACATTTTTTGGAGGTTAAGGAAACCTAGATTTTACAGTAACAGGCATTAAAACTGAATTCCAGTTAATAGAAGAAAAGTAAACTTTGCAGTAGAGGCAGCTCCATGCTGCAAACATTAAATGCGTATTTTGTCTAGACTCTAGAGGATGATAAACAAGGTTAAATACTTACCTTATTTCTAGTTCGCCTAACAGACAGCCATCTCTGGAGCTCTTCTTCGATGCCACTTGGATCTGGGTGAGCTCTAGGGCATTGTCATGAACAATGCAGGATCACAGTGCTTTTTATTCCATTTGGCCCCAGGTAGGTTATCCAAGGAGACTACATTTTGGTTTCCTTGGATACGTTATATTTATTGAATTTATTATGATGTAATTTAGAATCAAAATCAATTTTTGATTGATCTTTGTTCCTGTCATTCTTTGTTTCACCCATTAAAAGAAAAATGATTGGTTTCCTCCAAGCCTCTCCTTTTTTTTGTTGAAAGTTAACATAACACAATTTTTCGTATTTATTAAGTTTGCAGGCTCTTCTATCAGTAAAGTTTCCAGTTATTCTGGTTAGATTCCACTAGAGAGTATACTTTTTTTTTTATCCAAGAAAATTGTATTAAAAAACATGAGAGATGTACAATACAGTCGCATAAACAGGCATGAAACATATGCGAATACAACACAAAAAAGTTAACAGAGAACATCAAATTTCAGCAAGTTCAAGGAATTGCAGATTCAAGTTGTGAAAAATACAGGGCCAGAAAGCAACAATCAGGTGGAATGTAATACTCTGAAGATGGTTTGTCTGCTGTCTGAGACTAAAATGTATCTCAAGTAATGCTAGGTAGACAGCTTAACAAGTGAGAAGTGATGGGTACCGCAAGGGTATGTAACAGATGGTAAGTTTTGACGATCATTCACAAGTACCCATAGGTAGCAGAGCCATATATTCGTATTCTTTGCGTTAAAGAGAATTCAGAAGGATGGTGGTATTTGCCTAAGAAGTAGAAGAGGGTGTGTGGTGGGGGGGAAGGGTAGGGACCAAAGGAAGAGTGGGAGTAAAGGAGAAAAAGAAAGAAAGAAGAAATAGAGAGAGGGGCAAAAGTCAAGCGAATGGGGGGGGGGGGTTGATGAGTAGCTAGGAGAATTCAAGTAGCTCAAGGAAGCTGGCAGGAGGGGGGTGGGTCTCACTCCCCAGTCTCCGACCCCACCCAAACACGATCATGAGCAGTGTGGAAGCAGGAGCAGTGAAGTCAGAAGCTGAACCTTAGGCTGCACATTGCCTAGAATGAGAGTATCATACTTTATGTACGGATCCATGACTGTTGAACTTTGGGACAGTTCTGCCAAATATAGGCCGATGTCCCATTTTCATCCTCTGAGGCATTTTGGAGAGGCGTATAAAGAAAATCTGGCTACTTATTCTGGGGGCATATATCCCATCATTTGTATGTTAAAGAAATGTTCTACAGCCAGGGCAATTATTGATTTTTGGAAGTGTCTTTACAAATTTCACTCCAGTCAGTCAGTGTTTAACCTGGATCTTTTTCCCATTTATGTATAAAGCCAATGTAGTTTAATTGTTTTAAATAATTTGTATCATTACACAGTGGAAATGGAATCTGTGCTCGAAAATTTGTTACTACCAAGAGGGTTTCTATTTTGCCCTATGTAATGAGAGTGACATAGTGTTTCAGTTTAAGGTATCTGAAGATTTACAAACTTGGTGCCCCCAAATTGTCTTTGAGGAGTTGGAAAGTAATAATGATATTTGCTATATATACAACTCAAACTCTTAACCAGTTCTGTTGCGATTATTTATAAATCATAATAATCATAAAATAAAATTATTGTTCAACATACAATTCCAACTCCTAATTCTACCACCTCTACTACATCCACAACAGCGATAGTTGTGTCGATAATGAAGATATTAATATCATTATCAATATTATTACTGTATGTTTTCTTTATGTTGTTCACTGTTATCAAAGTTACTTTCTCTTTATCTTTTGGATGTACAGTAGAGGATCCTTTTGAATTATATACTCTGATTGATGGACTGATACATCCTTTGAAGTTTGCACTTTTGCACGTTGCACTTTATATATATATATATATATATATATATATATATATATATATATATATATAAAGAGATTCTATTATCACTTATAAGGACATTTCACATATTTTGTATTCCAATTCATTTTTCTACCTAAATTTCAGCTTTTATCTTTGCACTATTACATGGTGCACTTTATGTAAGGTTTCACATTAGCTACAATGGAGGGGGGCAAAGTGGGACTTTAACGGTGCAAAATGATGGAGAAAAATCTGAATTCTCAAAAATTGTACATTTTATTACACATAGGAAGTGAGGACAAGACAGTACATCAATATAAAATGATAAAATCAAGAAAATGCACTCGAAAATATCAACTCTACATGTTTCGCCATCTTCATAATAGCTTCTTTAGGAGTTTTCATAGACATTTCTCGAGAGTGAACATTTCTTAAGATGACCTGAACCCTTTCTTATGCCGAAGGTGGAGGCAATAAAGGTGACGCCACCCAAGCGAGCACAGAGGGGGAGGGGAACCGAGACATCCAACCTCTTAAAGTTGACCCATAGAGAGGGTGACAGCCAAGCTGATTATAATGAATGTGCAGTTGATTCACTAGGTACCCCAATGTAAAAAAGCAGGGAGGGAAAACAAAGTTTCCTTAGTATCCCCAAATGGGAGGTATCCCCAAAATTGGCAAAATTGGGCACATGGATTATCATGCAGTATTCAAAAGTTCACCGCCATTGTAATTGAACAAATTTTCCAATAGTACGCTCAAAATGAAAGAGACGCAAATGGTCTCGAAGCTCATATGTCGTTCCCCGGTGGTCTAGACCACCGGGGAACGACATATGAGCTTCGAGACCATTTGCGTCTCTTTCATTTTGAGCGTACTATTGGAAAATTTGTTCAATTACAATGGAGGTGAACTTTTGAATGTCTATGAAAACTCCTGAAGAAGCTATTATGAAGATGGCGAAACTTGTAGAGTTGATATTTTCGAAAGCATTTTCTTGATTTTATCATTTTATATTGATGTACTGTCTTGTCCTCACCTCCTATGTGTAATAAAATGTACAATTTTTGAGAATTCAGATTTTTCTCCATCATTTTGCACCGTTAAAGTCCCACTTTGCCCCCCTCCATTGTAGCTACTTTAAACAAAGGGATGTGGTGCTTTCTACTTCATCTCTAGCAATATTTCTTTAAAATTTAAAGTTTCACATTGTTTGCACTTTATTATTTATTCTTGATGATATATCACGGTTAATGCTTTTTATGTTTATTTAAGATCTTTTGATTTATCGTCCAACATTTTGTTTGAAACACGTTGATTTTTTTTTTTTTTTTTATGAATCTTTTTTATTTTTTATTGATAGGAAACATAACAAACTACAATACAAAACAAAACTTCAACAAACAAACAATAAGACATGGGCAATATGTCACAGTGCAGCAAAGCAATAAAGGACCTATGATTATATAATACATACATTACTCGGTCAAATACAGACGAGCGAAATAACATAAAAGAAAACAAAAAACACCATCCATAAAATCAAGCATCTGAGGACATATCGGAAGCTGGCGAAGGTTCCACTAGCCACTTATACCATACTTTATCATATTTCTTCGGACATCCCCTGTGAGTGTATGTATCTTTATAAAGTAGTAGATTTTTATTTACAAGCTGTTTCCAGAAAGAAAGGGAGGGCGGAGAAGGTCGTTTCCACTGCATTGTAATAGATTTTCTGGCATAGAAAAGAAGGCCAATCAAAGTGCGCTCCATTCCAGTCGGTGACAAGGGTTCAACCATGAAAAAAAAACAAAGAGCTGGGGGACACACCCTGAATATGCATTTCTAAAGCTGGTGCAGCTATGAACCAAGCAACATGCATATTTACAGAGAATAGCACACACAAGGGTTCAACCATGCCCAATATATAGGCCTCCATTGTAGGTCTAATGGAAAGAGACGTGACTAAATTAATTAAATCTAAAACCTCACTCCACAAACAGACTATTTTCAGACAAGACCAAAAAACATGGGAGAAATCTCCTGGGGTGGCCCCACATTTCCAAAAGTCATAAGAATGGGAAGAATTTATTTTGTGGAGTCTGTAAGGGGTAAAATAAGCCCTATGAGCTATTTTAAATTGAACGAGGCGGTCTCGCAAGGAGACCAAGATCTTAAGGGGAAATCCCAGATATCATCCCAATCCTCGTCATCAAGTTCCGGAATGTCCTGTTGCCAGCGAGATCAAAGTCCAGCTAGAGGGGGCAGGGACACGGAGATCAGATGAAAATAGAGATGGGAGGAGGGCTTAGCCCCGCACTCCAAGCGGAGCACCCCCTCCAGGGTAGATTACGCAATGTGACCTGGAGAGCGTGAAAACTGAGCTTGAAACACGTTGATACTTTTGAAATACTGATTACACTTACTATTGAATTCAATTCTATATTAATTCAAGGGTAGCGCAACACTATTTTTTGAAATCATCATAAAATAAAATTGCTGTTCAATATACAATTCCAACTCCTAACTCTACCACCTCTACTACTTCTACAACAGCGATAGTTGTGTCGATAATGAAGACATTAATATCATTTTTATTATTATTATTACTGTATGTTTTCCTTATGTTGTTCACTGTTATCAAAGTTTCTTTCTCTTTTGGTTGTATAGCTTTTATCTTTAGTTTTTACATCTTTTTCTGCCACACGTCATTACTGTGTACTCTGAAACTACTTAACCGTGTATCTAGTGACGGTTGTAAAATTGTGTGAATACTTCCGTTAGGGCACTGTACCAAGTGACTCATTCATCAAGTGAACATTGCACAGGTACGATACTATATTGCTGTATATGAATAGAAGGACAAGGTATTATAATTCATTTTACCAAATATGTAAAAGGGTTTTGTAACTTTTTTGAAAATCATATTTTAGCTTTGAATTACATTTCATTTTTAAAACCAGTATATACATTGTATTCGCTACCCTGAGTTTCTCAATTGTTCTCCTGAGCCATCCAAAATCTCTTAGGAAAAGCTAAGAATTGGAACATTTTTTGTATCCTGTTAGTTAGACAACAGCATGTAATCAGGATTTCACACAAATTGGAGCATCATGTGACGGGGTAATGTGTTTTTGTGTACATTTTTTCTTAAGGACTTGTTTGTTCTTTCAGTCATCCATGTAGCTTAAACATTTCTTTTCTCAGACTGCTTATGGACTTTGCAAATACTTTACAAGAGAACTATAATAGTTGTGGGTCAATGTATTTTTTTTTTTTTAAGTTCAATCAGTAAATCTCATGCTCCAAGCTAAATGAAGAGCTGTAACTTTGATTTATTATGTGGAGGAGTGTTGAACTTCTAGAGAGAAACCACTTCTGCCGCAACAGTCCTTCTCTACAGCATACTGGTCGGGTTTTCTACTAACGCTGTGGCTGCTTTCTAAAGAAAATAAAGTGTAAGACTTTGCACATTGTTTGGTATTTAGTGGACCTTGAATGTATTTGGCTATTTAAACCTGAAGTTCAGTTGGTCTTTAATTATGAAAAAATAATTGGCAGTATTCCAAATATACATGACCAAGAAAAATAATAAATTTATTTTTTTTAGTA
Source organism: Pelophylax lessonae (assembly GCF_965119305.1). Classification (NCBI taxonomy): domain Eukaryota; kingdom Metazoa; phylum Chordata; class Amphibia; order Anura; family Ranidae; genus Pelophylax; species Pelophylax lessonae. The sequence goes on from NC_138776.1 coordinate 242,515,292, forward strand.
GTGAACATAATACAGTTGTAAATAAGTAAAATATATTATGTAAAAATCTTACACAACCCTTACAAAGAATATATCTTATCAATATGTAGTAGTATATAAAAAGCAAACCTATTTTTTTTATGTACAATATATAAGGCTTATATACAATGGCTTAAAAATTGCAGCTTCTACGGAAGTTTTGTCCAGAGAAGCTGGTGGTTAGACTCTGCCTATGCCACATCCCTTGTATACTATAGAAGAAAGAAAATTCCCCTTAGTGTTGGCACTTTTAAGGCATTGTATATTGGATCATGACAAATGAAAAAAAAAAAAAAAGATGTAAATAAAACAAATAATTGTAAATCCATAGAAAAGTAAAAAAAGATTATAAAATAGTTACACATGCAAGTGAAGATACAAAAATTGCATAAGATACATAACAGTGTAGATACAGCACAATAGCAATGAACTAAAAATGCACCGACTGGTGGAGGGCGCAGTAATGAAATTGTGACTTCCTCCACCCGACGTGTTTCAGAGAAAGAGCTATCCTTCATCAGGGAATTGGAAGTTATCATTGCAAGTCAATCACAGAGCAAGACATGTGGATATTGCATGTACCTTCTGGTATTTCTGCCTGTCCACCCAATATATGACACGCTGTATCGAGGATCGTTAAGAAATAAGACAGGTGCATAAGGTTATAATCTTATAATGTTCCTCGGATTTTCTGTGGAAAAGCCACAAATCAGGAAAATAGGTATCACTGAGACCCAAAAGGACTCCGTTCCTGGAAGTCCAAAATACTGATGTATATGTACCGAAACTATTACACCTATGAAATGCAACGGAAACCCACCGATGTCAAAATGGTATATGATGGGGTGTCATCTGCTGGAAGTCCAGGCTCAGGAGATGGTATCAGTATGGATACAATATCCACATGTCTTTCTCTGTGATTGACTTGCAGTGATACCTCCCATACTCCCTGATGAAGGAGAGCTCTTTCTTGGAAACATGTGGGGTGGAGGAAATCACAATTTCATCACTGCACCCTCTAAAGTCGGTGCATTTTTAGTTCATTGCTATTGTGCTGTATTTCCACTGTTATGTATCTTATGCAATTTTTATATCTTCACTTGCATGTGTAACTATTTTATAATCTTTTTTTTATACTTTTCTATGGATTAATAAACATTAGTTTTATTTACATATATATATATATATATATATATATATATATATATATATATATATATATATATATATATATATATATATATATATTTTTTTTTTATTTTTTTTTTTATTTGTCATGATCCAATATACAATGCCTTAAAAGTCCCAACACCAAGGGGAATTTTCTTTCTTCTTCAGAAATTTTGTGTTCTGCTTGTAGAAGCAGCTCAATGTTATCCTATGTGTCCAAAAGTGATAAAGACTGCGCTCAAAATGAATTCTTCATCGATTTTTCATGTGCACCTTGGAGAGGGTGGAAGTCTCCTTCTCTTCCTCTTCACACCTCCCTGAGTTCTATGATGGCACTGAGTGGACTGTTGTGACCCGCTACAAGGAGATATACAAGGGGCATTTATTATCTGGTTCTGAGGGGATCGCTGGGATTAACATCTACTGCAATTACCCTAGAGGCATCTGGTAAGTGGGCTGTGCATGTGGTGTTGGTGGAGGAGTGCACAAAACCCACGACTGAAGTAGTGACCTTGAGCTTAGGGGTCCCACGCTTACTCCTAGGAATTATTTTGGCACAATTATTTGTGGACATGATATTCATTCACTATTCACAGCGTATAAGATTATTGGTTTTGAGCGTGGTCTTTATCACTTTTGGACACATTTTCAAGCCTTGTTGCTTTTGGACGAGCCGCTCAGCACGACTATTATTTGTATATTTATTAATATGTATGTATTGATATATATGTAATTATTTATTGATATAATTATTTATATATTCACGTCTACCCAATTATTTATTCACATTCACATATTTTATTTTAAATTTTTCACAGTTATTGGAATAATTACGTTTTTTTTTTTTCATATATTTATTTAATTTATACACTTTACTCCTGTGCGCAATTGCATCGGTGTATCATACACAATTTTTTATTCAATATTATCCTATGTGTCCAATGCACATTAGGACAATTAGAGGCATATTTTGAGCTCAGCGTTTAGAGGCTGGAAAAAAAAAAAAAAACTTCTGATACGCGTTTCTGATTGAAGCTTTCTGGCAGAAAAAATTCAAAACTTTCCTAGAATCGTCTATACATTGTACAAAAAATGCTCTATGAGTTTTTTTTCTGCCAAGGGACCTGGCATTTTGGCCATACATTATGCAATTTTCTTGTACAATTTCTTTTTAGATTTAGCAAAACCACGTAATATGAGGTCAGACCTAAACACTTTTAACCACTTTACCACTAGAGCATTTTGCTGTCTTACGTCTGGGCCACTTTTTGCGATTCGGCGCTGTGCGACTTTAACTGACAATTGCGCGGTCGTGCGACGCCGTACTCAAACGAAATTTACGTCCTTTTTTTCCCACAAACAGAGCTTTCTTTTGGTGGTATTTGATAACCTGTGCGATTTTTTACTTTTTGCGCTATAAACAAAAAAATAGCGTTTATTTTGAAAAAATAACAATATTTTTAACATTTTTTTATATGAAATTCCTCCCAAAAAATATGTAAAAATCAATTTTTTTTTAAATTTTTGTCCAATTTGTTTTCTGCTACCTATGTTTGGTAAAAAAAAATCACTATAAGCATATTTTGATTGGTTTGCGCAAAAGTTATTGCGTTTAATAACTAAGGGAAAGATTTCTGTCATTTTTGGTGTTTTTTTTTTTTTTAACGAGTAATGGCGGCGATCTGCGATTTTTTTTGCGGGACTGCGACATTGCGGCGGACAGATCGGACCCTTGACCGTCATTTTTGACACTTTTGGGGGTACCAGTGACATTACTGCAGTAATCAGTGCTATATATATGCACTGTTACTGTAAAAATGACACTGGCAGGGAAGGGGTTAATTTTATTGGAGAGGGAGGGGTTAATGTATGCCTGGTGCTTACTAACGTGTGGGGGGGGGAGGTGACTGAGTGACACAGGGACAGATCGCATGTTCAGCTATGCTGAACCCTGCAATCTGTCACTCCCTGTCACTTAGGAGATCCAAACTAGATTCCCCAACGATCGGGGAAGAGCGGCGGCGATCGCCGCCGCTCCTCCCCTGGCCCGACTCCCGCTGTGAATGAAAACAGCGGGAGCGCGCCTCCGGCGGCGCGCGAGTGCCGACTACAGGGGGAGGAGTCCAGCGACGTAGGTCTACGTCGCTGGACGATAACGAGCCACTGTGCCGCAGTAGAGGCACAGTGGCCAGAGGTAAAGTGGTTAATTTGTATGCAATCAGGCAGGCCCTTGCACTTCATAGTTGAAGGTAAATCTAAAGGAATTTGAATAAGAAAATTGTATCATGTATAGCCAGCCTAACTGTATATATACATGGGGCACTCATGTTTGCTAATTAGATACACAGCAGAACAAAAACACTAAACTCGACCATAATAGGTTAAAGTACGCGATCGCAGAAAACACACATGTTCACTTTTTTTTAAATTCCAGTATTTATGTTTGTTGCTAAACTTTGATCATGTAATAAAGAGCTGTTAAATAATGTGAACAGATTGATCAACCAACAGAATTGCAAAGTTCTATTAACCACTTCCCGCCCGCCCTATTACAAATTGACGGCGGGAATGTGGTTGAGTTATCCTGACCGGACGTCATATGACGGCGGCAGAATAACACCGCTCTGGGCGCCCCCCGGGGGCGCGCAGAGCGGCGATCGGTGATGCGAGGTGTCAGTCTGACACCCTGCATCTCCGATCTCGGTAAAGAGCCTCTGACGGAGGCTCTTTACCATGTGATCAGCCGTGTCCAATCACAGCTGGTCACATCGTAAACAGGAACAGCCGTTGATCGGCTTTCCTTAGTTCGTGCCTGACAGGCACGAGTAAAGGAGCGCCGATCGGCGGCTCCCCTGACAGGGGGGGGTCAGCACTGGTAATCAGATCATTGATTACCAGTGCAGACCCTCGGGGGGGGGGGATGCCACTAGATCCAGGGATGCCCACTATGACCCCAGGGATGCCCACTAAGACCCCAGGGATGCCCAATATGGCCACCAGGGTTGGCAATCAGGGCTCAGGGAGCCCCCCATTGCCCTCCCCATCAGTGATGCCCACCAGTGTCCTCCCTATCAGTGCTGCCCACAAGTGCCCATCACTGCCATCCTTTAGTGTCGCCCACCAGTGCCCATTATTGCCCACCAGTGCCGCCTATCAGTGCCCATTAGTGCCCATCAGTGCCGCCCGTCAGTGCGGATGAGTGCCGCCCATCAGTGCCCACCAGTGCCTCCTATCAGTGCCCATTAGTGCCCGTCAGTGCCACCTATCAATGCCCATCAGTGCCACCTATCAGTGTCCATCAATGCCGCCTATCAGTGCCCAGCAGTGCCGCCTATCAGTGCCCACCAATGCTGCATATCTGTGCTACCTATCAGTGCCACATATCAGTGCCTATCAGTGCCGCATATCAGTGCCGCCTATCAGTGCCACCCCATCAGTGCCACCCCATCACTGCCACCCCATCAGTGCCTCCTCATCAGTGCTCATCAGTGCAGGAAAAAAATTATTTATTTACAAAATTGTATAACATAAACAAAAAAAAATTATTTTTTTTTTAAACTTTTCGGTCTTTTTCTATTTGTTTAGCAAAAAGTAAAAATCGCACAGGTGATCAAATACCACCGAAAGAAAGCTTTATTTGTGGGGGGAAAATGACATAAATTTGGTGTAAGTACAGTGTTGCATGACCGCGCAATTGTCATTCAAAATGCAACAGCGCTAAAAGGGGAAAATTGGCCGGGGCAGGAAGGGAGGGAAGTGCCCTGTATTAAAGTGGTTAAACTATAAAAAAAAACTTGTAGCACCTGTAAATAAACTGTAACAAAAAAAAGTATTGATTGACAATGCACATTATCTTAAACTGGAATGATAACACACATTTTCCTTGATAACTGAGGTTCTTTGGTGACACAGGTTCAAAGGTTGCACTCTGTGCAAACAGCAATGAGTTACTGATTGTTAACTGCTGTAGAATAATACATACCGTACATGCCTGGTAATTTGTGTGGATAGCTGGTAGCAGGAGGTAAACCTTGACAGATCAACCAAATATGGCCCTCTGACCAATTCCCTTTGGCCTCTTTCACACATGAGTAACATTATGTAGGAATAAGACCCCAGGGGGCCAGTTATAAACTTGCTGGGGTTGGACCAGGGGTGGACAATGGCCTATCAGTGTCCCGGTTGAGGAAAAGTAGGCTTAACAATAAAGTGCTAGGTGCTATTAAATAAGTTAAATAGTGTGAAGAAATACCATATAAATATTGACGTGAATGGATGGATGGCAGTCAAATGGCGTAAATAGCATAAAATATGATCACATAAATACTGTCATAATAAAAAGACATTAGTAGTGCTTCAAGTGCAAATGTGCAAATAAATGACATAAATTATAATCAAATAAATATTGGACATTAATGGTGCTTCAAGTGCAGTTGCAAATGTGCAAATAGTAATAGTCCAAATAAAAGTTCATTAGTGACTAGGGTGAAATTAAATAAGTAAATAGATCTTGGGTGTCAAATAAGGAAAGTGCAGGTGCTCTGTGCTGAATCCTCCAGTAATCCAATGCTGGTACTTATGGTGTCACCGTGAGGAAATATTAGGGGATTGCACTCACCAGACGTAGTGGGTCTTAAATACTGTACGGCATTAAGACCTGTATGCGCTTAATGGCCGCCAGGGCCAGGAAGGATACTGCTGGGCTTTGTAGTACCACAAAGATCCGGGGTCCCTCTCCTGGTTGAACTAGGTCCTCAGGGTCCTCCTTCCACCACACCCTGCAATGTCTTCTCTCTACGTCTACTAAATGGAATGTCCTGCCGAGGCCTGACTTATTTAATAGCACCTAGCACTTTATTGTTAAGCCTACTTTTCCTCAACCTGGGACACTGATAGGCCATTGTCCACCCGTGGTCCAACCCCAGCAAGCGCTATAACTTGTCCCATCCCCCCTGGGGTCTTATTCCTACATACTTACTAATTATTCCTTATAGCAGCTGCATTCCTCCCCTTTACCCCTTCACCCACCCCTTGGAATATCCTAGGCGCGAGGGATATACATACCATTTATTTGGAGTATATATACTTTCTCATGAGTGACATTATATATGCATGTAGCACCACTCCCAAGGGAGCTGCTGAGTGTGGGTCCCCCCCCCCCCCCCGGGTTACCGCTAGCAACAACAGTACCTTTAGGCATGTTTTTCAAGTGTGAGCACCTTAGACAAGAACCAGTCCAGTTTCTTTGGTTTTTTTGAGAACTTGGATAGGAGAAGGGAGAAGTGGGATACTCCAACAACTGAACTATGCACAATTAGGCAGGGACACTGTATAATGCTGCTTGACGCTATTTAGCGCTTCACTGACACTGGTTAATGCTTCTCTGATGCCAGTTAAAGCTGCCTGATGCTGGCCTCAGCAAGACCAGTTACTAGAACTTCAGCTCTGACTTTGGGACCTTTGAGCTCCCCAGAATACTCCTTTCTGAGGTAGCTGACATTAAAGCAAACTGTATTGCTGAACACTTCAGGGCCCTTCCTGGCACCCCCTTTACTCCCCAAACTTCAGGGCTTTGCTACTTGGCACCCCCTTTACTGTACAATTCTGGTTAGCTGGCTCCTGGATCCCATTTGACCTCACTGGAGTGGTCCCCTCTCCTAGGCAGACACCTGGGTAGATCTTGAGTACTCACAACACTGGTTTTCCTATAGATCTCTGCCCAGCAGTTCCACTCGGTTAGCAACTCTGGATCCCTTCAGCTCAGCTCAACCTCCAGTCCCTAGGCCAACTGCCTAGACCACTTTTTCACTTTTACAGGAGGAGAGACAGCCGTCACCTCCTCTTGGGACTGATGCGCCGCCAAAAGCCACTCTGTCACATGCTCCCTCAGGATTTATTTCCAATCCCAGGATGCATTGCAGCAATGCCCTCCCACTGGGACAGTCATAAACCTTGGTGTGCTATTGGCCAGGTTTCCCCCACCATCTGACGAGATCCCTCATTAACCACTTACCGCCCGCCCGCCGTCATATGACGGCGGGACGGTGCGGCTATTATCCTGGGCGGACGTCATATGACGTCCGCCCATTCAAGCACGGCAGGCGCGCGATCGCGGGCGCGCCGCCGTGCACTGCCGGTGTCGGTGTGTCCCCGGGACACAGGCGGTCACCGGCAGGGGGGAAACAGCCAATAGGCATGGCTGTTTCCCACGTGATCGGCTGTGTTCCAATGACACAGCCGATCACAATGGAGGCGGCCGGGAGATGACCGCGCATGCGCGATCGGGAGCGCGCAGCGCGGTCATGTCGGTGGCACTGTGTTCCGTAGGAACACAGCTGTCACCGGCGGTAGTAAACAGTCACTGACAGTGACTGTTTACTATGTGATCGGCTGTGAATCCATTCACAGCCGATCACAAAATGTAAACACAGAGCAGTAACTGACTGTTACTAGCTCTTCTCTCCTCATACAGTTTCCAGTATGAGGGGAGAAGAGCTAGAAATAGTGAGTTACTGCTCTGTACACATGTACAAAGTAAAATCACACTAAAATCACAGTAATAAAGGTCCCCCCACACAGTCCTCAGCCCCCCCCAATGTCACCTGTCACCCAACAGTCACCTCATCAGTGCCCAGAAATTGACACCCATAACGTTCACATGTGAGCGCAGCGATCGCGGGCAAAATCACCGCGATTCTGCCCGCGATCCGGAAATCATTGCAAATTGCGGGACGCCTGTGCGTTGCCCGTGATTTGCAATAGCACCCCAAACGCTGTGCGATGTTGCCGCCATTTCCGCCTGCCGAATCGCAGTAACATCGCGCAAACATCGCATGACGCCCAAAAAAGTACAAGAGTTTCTTTGGGGCGTCATGCGTTGTTTGCGTGATGTTACCGCGATTCGGCAGGCGGAAATCGCAGCAACATCGCACAGCGGGCAACGCACAGGCGTCCCGCCATTTGCAATGATTTCTGGATCGCGGGCAGAATCGCAGTGATTCTGCCCGTGATCGCTACGCTCACATGTGAATGTAGCCTAAAGTTCACCGGTCACCAGAGACTGCCATCAGTACCGCCGTGCACCATCGCCCGTCACCTGTCACCCATCAGTGACCATCGCCCCGTCACCTGTCACCCCATCAATCACCGTCACCTGTCACCCCATCAGTCATCGTCATCTGTCACCCCATCAGTCATCGTAACCTGTCACCCCATCAGTCATCGTCACCTGTCACCCCATCAGTCACCGTCATCTGTCACCCTATCAATCATCGTCACTTGACACCCCATCAGTGATCGTCACTTGTCACCCCATCAATCATCGTCACATGTCACCCGGTCAGTGATTGTCATCTGTCACCTCATCAATCATCGTCACCTGTCACCTCATCAATCATCATCACCTGTCACCCCATCAGTCATCATCACCTGTCACCCCATCCGTCATCGTCACCTGTCACCCCATCAGTCATCGTCACCTGTCACCCCATCAGTCATCGTCACCTGTTTGCCATATACATGCAATCACTTACTGACCGCCTAACGACTATATGCGTCGGCCATTAAAAGCTAAATACTGGGGTTATGGCAGAAGATAGCCCCCATAACCCCGGTATTTTTTGAAACGGCGGGCGGTCGGCTTTCAGATAAGGGTGGTCCCAGTGGCGGATTCGCCGCGGAATTACCCTTACGGTGCAGGGGAAGAGGTGCCCCCCCCCCCTCCTGCCGCGTCCCAGACGTTTTCCCAGCTTACCGGACCCGCCGGCAGCGGGGAAAACTATCCGGTCCCGGATCCTCAGAGACAGGAAGTCGAGTGAGGGCAAGATGGCCCTCACTCAACTCTATGGTCTTGGAGGACCGGAGCTACGTCAAAAGACGTTGCCTAGCAACCGGTTTAAAGGGCCGCTTTTTTTTTTTGCTTTTTTTTTTTTCCTCTTTCAACAATTTTTCTTTTTTTTTTCTTTTTTAGTGTAGTTGTGAGGTGTGAGGTCTTTTTGACCCCAGATCTCACAATAAAGAGGACCTGTCATGCCTATTTCTATTACAAGGGATGTTTACATTCCTTGTAATAGGAATAAAAATTATCAAAACATTTTTTTTTTTTAAACTGTGTAAAAATAAAAAAATAATAAATAAAATAAATAGGAAAAAAAAAAAAAAAAAAAATTAAAGCGCCCTGTCCCCGTTAGCTCGCGCGCAGAAGCAAACGCATACGCAAGTCCCGCCCACATATGTAAACGGTGTTCAAACCATACATGTGAGGTATCGCCGCGATCGTTAGAGCGAGAGCAATAATTTAAGCCCTAGACCTCTTCTGTAACTCTAAGCTAGTAACCTGCAGAAATTTTTAAAATGTTGCCTATGGGGATTTTTAAGTACCAATGTTTGGCGCCATTCTGTGAGCATGCGCAATTTTGAAGCATGACATGTTGGGTATCTAATTACTCGGCGTAACATTATCGTTCACATTATGGAAAAAAAATTTGCTAAATTTACTGTTTTCTTATTTTTTAGATCAAAAAAGTGATTTTTTTTCAAAAAAATCGCATTTGGAAGACTGCTGCGCAAATATGGTGTGATAAAAAATATTGCAACGATCTCCATTTTATTCTCTAGGGTCTCTGCTAAAAAAAATATATAATGTTTGGGGGTTCCAAGTAGTTTTCTAGCAAAAAAATGATTTTAGCTTGTAAACACCAAGTGTCAAAAATAGGCCCAGTCTTAAAGTGGATAAATGGACAACTTTGTGTAAAGCGCTACTTGGATGTTAGGCCTATGTATGTGGCCAGGCTGTGAAAAAGTGTTACATATGTGGTATCGCCATACTCAGGAGGAATAGCAGAATGTATTTTGGGGTGCAATTTTTGCTATGTACATGCTATGTGTTAGAAATATTGCATAAATGGACAGCTTTGTATAAAAAAAAATGTGTTTTCATTTTCTTTCCACATTTTCCAAAAACTTGTGGAAAAAAATGACATATTCAAAAGACTCATTATGCCTCAAAAATTATACGTTGGGGTGTTTGCTTTCCAAAATGGGGTCATTTTATAGGGGTTTCCATTGTCCTGGTGCTCCAGGGCCTTCAAAAGTACGATAGGTTGTCAGGAAATTATATGTGAAATTTGTGCTCCTAGAATGCCGGACGGTGCTGGTTGGATGTTAGGCCTCTGTATGTGGCCAGGCTGTGAAAAAGTCTCACACATGTGGTATCGCCATACTCAGAAGGAGTAGTAGAATGTGTTTTGGGGTGTAGTTGCAAGTATACATGTGCTGTGTGAGAGAAATAACCTGTTAATACGGCAATTTGTAAAAAAAAATAAAATAAAAAAAAAAATCTTCATTTTGCAAAGCATTGTGGGAAAAAATTACAACTTCAAAAAACTCACCATGCCCCTTATTAAATACCTTGGAATGTCTACTTTCCAAAAAGGGGTCATTTGGGGGGTATTTGTACTTTCCTGACTTTTTAGTGTCTCAAGAAATGAGATAGGCCTTCAGTACATCAGGTGTGATCAAGTGTGATCAATTTTCAATGATTCGCACCATAGCTTGTGGACTCTATAACTTTCACAAAGACCAAATAATATACACTTACTTGGGTTATTTTTACCAAAGATAAGTAGCAGTATAAATTTTGGCCAAAATTTGTGAAGAAAAATTACTAATTTGCAAAATTTTATGACAGAAACAAAGAAAAATGCGTTTTTTCACAATATTTTCAGTCTTTTTTTATTTATAGCACAAAAAATAAAAAACCCAGTAGTGATTAAATACCATCAAAAGAAAGCTCTATTTGTGTGAAAAAAAGGACACAATTTTTGAATGGGTACAGTGTTGCATGACTGAGTAATTCTCAGTCAAAGTGTGAGAGCGCTGAAAGCTGAAAATCGGTCTGGGCAGGAAGGGGGTGAAAGTGCACTGTAGGTAAGTGGTTAAATACAGTCGGGAGACTCCCCAGACTCAACAGACCACACCTGGAAGCATGTGACAGATTAGCTAACAGATTAGGCCCCCCTGATAAGCAGACATGGCCACATATATGCTTTGTCCTAGCACCTACCTAGGAGGGTGCTACATGTAGGTAAGTGTAAATCCAGCAATATAAGAAAGCAGAGTTCCAGTCTGTAAAGTTCAGAGACAGATATATGGAGGATTCCTCAGTGAGTATATGAAACGAGGATCAGAGTGTTGATATCAAATATGTGTGAGGACTCCTTAAGTTCTCCTACATTTCCATCACCAAGGTTTTATCTGCCTCTTACCTCCAGACTTAGACCCCCACAGGGTCAAACAGCATAAAATCAGAAAGCTCCCGTCCTCATACACTGAAAAATGGCTACTTCTGGACCTCTTCCACAGAATGCACATGTAGGGGAAAGGAAGCAGACATCTCTAGACTCAGACCCCTCAGGATCGCTGATGAAGTCCCGCCCACACAGGATGTAATGCATTCGGGGGGAAACCACGTGACCCGCTGCCATCTTTGTACACCAGGAAATGCAGCCGTACGCCCTGCTCGCTACATGCCTGTATTTCAGCCTGTTTTACAGCGTTTTTATGTAAGTGCATCTTCGTTTTACAATTAAAATCCTTCATTTTACGGAAAGCACTAGATGTCTGCTTCCTTTCCCCTACATGTGCGTTCTGTGGAAGAGGTATAGAAGTAGCCATCTTTCAGTGTACGAGGACAGGAGCTTTCTGATTCTATGCTGTTTGACCCTGTGGGATCTGGGTCTGGAGACTTAGACTCCACAGGGTCAAACAGCATAAAATCAGAAAGCTCCAGTCTTCATACACTGAAAAATGGCTACTTCTGGACCTCTTCCACAGAACGCACATGTAGGGGAAAGGAAGCAGACATGTAGTGCTCTCCGTAAAATGAAGGATTTTAATTGTAAAAAGTAGATGCACTTACAGTCAGGTCCATAAATATTGGGACATCAACACAATTCTAATATTTTTGGCTCTATACACCACCACAATGGATTTGAAATGAAACAAACAAGATGTGCTTTAACTGCAGACTTCAGCTTTAATTTGAGGGTATTTACATCCAAATCAGGTGAAAGGTGTAGGAATTACAACAGTTTGTATATGTGCCTCCCACTTTTTAAGGGACCAAAAGTAATGGGACAATTGGCTGCTCAGCTGTTCCATGGCCAGGTGTGTGTTATTCCCTCATTATCCCATTATCCCATTTACAAGGAGCAGATATAAGGTCCAGATTTCATTTCAAGTGTGCTATTTGCATTTGGAATCTGTTGCTGTCAACTCTCAATATGAGATCCAAAGAGCTGTCACTATCAGTGAAGCAAGCCATCATTAGGCTGAAAAAACAAAACAAACCCATCAGAGAGATAGCAAAAACATTAGGTGTGGCCAAACAAACTGTTTGGAACATCCTTAAAAAGAAAGAACGCACCGGTGAGCTCAGCAACACCAAAAGACCCGGAAGACCACGGAAAACAACTGTGGTGGATGACCAAAGAATTCTTTCCCTGGTGAAGAAAACACCCTTCACAACAGTTGACCAGATCAAGAACACTCTCCAGGAGGTAGGTGTATGTGTGTCAAAGTCAGCAATCAAGAGAAGACTTCACCAGAGTGAATACAGAGGGTTCACCACAAGATGTAAACCATTGGTGAGCCTCAAAAAACAAGAAGGCCAGATTAGAGTTTGCCAAATAAACATCTAAAAAAGTCTTCACAGTTCTGGCACAACATCCTATGGACAGACGAGACCAAGGTCAACTTGTACCAGAGTGATGGGAAGAGAAGAGTATGGAGAAGGAAAGGAACTGCTCATGATCCAAAGCATACCACCTCATCAGTGAAGCATGGTGGTGGTAGTGTCATGGCATGGGCATGTATGGCTGCCAATGGAACTGGTTCTCTTGTATTTATTGATGATGTGACTGCTGACAAAAGCAGCAGGATGAATTCTGAAGTGTTTCAGGAATATTATCTGCTCATATTCAGCCAAATGCTTCAGAACTCATTGGACGGCGCTTCACAGTGCAGATGGACAATGACCCGAAGCATACTGCGAAAGCAACCAAAGAGTTTTTTAAGGGAAAGAAGTGAATTGTTATGCAATGGTCAAGTCAATCACCTGACCTGAATCCGATTGAGCATGCATTTCACTTGCTGAAGACAAAACTGAAGGGAAAATGCCCCAAGAATAAGCAGGAACTGAAGACAGTTGCAGTAGAGGCCTGGCAGAGCATCACCAGGGATGAAACCCAGCGTCTGGTGATGTCTATGCATTCCAGACTTCAGGCTGTAATTGACTGCAAAGGATTTACAACCAAGTATTAAAAAGTGAAAGTTTGATTTATGATTGTTAATCTGTCCCATTATATTGGTCCCTTAAAAAGTGGGAGGCACATATACAAACTGTTGTAATTCCTACAAAGTTCATCTGATTTGGATGTAAATACCCTCAAATTAAAGCTGAAAGTCTGCAGTTAAAGCACATCTTGTTTGTTTCATTTCAAATCCATTGTGGTGGTGTATAGAGCCAAAAATAATAGAATTGTGTTGATGTCGCAATATTTATGGACCTGACTGTACACAAAAACACTGTAAAACAGGCTGAAATACAGGCATGTAGCGAGCAGGGTGTACGGCTGCATTTCCTGGTGTACCAAGATGGCCGCGGGTCACGTGGTTTCCCACCGTACGCGTTACGTCCTGTAAGTCCCGCCCACACAGAACGTAACGCGTACAGCATTTTTATGTAAGTGCATCTACTTTTTACAATTAAAATCCTTCATTTTATGAAGAGCACTAGATGGCTGCTTCCTTTCCCCTACATGTGTGTTCTGTGGAAAAGGTCCGGAAGTAGCCATCTTTCAATGTACGAGGACAGGAGCTTTCTGATTCTATGCTGTTTGACCCTGTGGGGTCTGAGTCTGGAGGTAAGAGGCAGATAAAGCCTTGGTGATGGGAATGTAGGAGAACTTAAGGGGTCATCACAGGTATCTTATGTCAACACTGAGGAATCCTCCATTTATCTGTCTCTGAACTTTACAGACTGGAACTCTGCTTTCTTATATTGGTGGATTTACACTTACCTGCATATATATCGTTGCTCTGATATATTCAATTATATGCTCAACATGTGTATTCTATTATGATTGTGCTGCACTTTTATGTATGATTTCATTTAGAGGCTTTATGTGATTGTCCTTTAGTGTTCAGCTGGCAAACTCTTTTCATTTATTCATCGTTGTGAGTTCAGCGCTGAATATTTACGTTTATATCTTTCACACATGAGGCAGTTTTTACTGCCACCTGAAAATTAGTCTGCCATGGAAAATTTTTCAAAGGGCGGGAGAGCAGAAGCTTCTAGATATTCAGGAGGTGATCTTGACCAACAGGGTTTGCACCAAACCCCGACTGTTCTTTTTTTTCTGAAATGTTTTTTCTTTCTAGAAAAAAACCCCCAAAAAACAGTACATGAAATTCTCCCCAAAATCTATTTCCAGACCCGTATTCTAGGTGATCCCATGCAAAAAAAAAAAAAGGAACTCTGTCCAAGAAAAAGACCCTTATCTTAGCATGCAGCCTGATTGGCCAGAAAATGGAGGGGGAGGAGGGGGGGGGGGGGTGAGCCATACGGGGCCACATGCTCTTAGCATGGGGAGGGCGACCCCCTGACAAGGGTGTAGGAACCCACACAAATCTGGGGGGGACAGCATTTTTACTCCCCAATGATTGCAGAGTGCCACAGCATTGTACCCCAATGATTACAGAGTGCCACAGCATTGTACCCCAATGATTGCAGAGTGCCCACAGCATTGTACCCCAATGATTACAGAGTGCCACAGCATTGTACCACAATGATTGCAGAGTGCCACACAGCATTGTACCCCAATGATTGCAGAGTGCCACAGCATTGTCCCCCAATCAATGCCGAGCCAGCGTGCGTGCTCCCTTCAACTCAATGCACTTACCTGGTGGCGGCGGCTCGGCTATCGGCGGCGGCGGGAAGGTGAGCGGCTTCTCCCTCATCCTCTTCTGCGGCGGGAACCGGCAGGCGGCCTCTCCTCTTCTCTGCGGCGGGAACCGGCGGGAAGGTGAGCGGTGGTGAGCGGTGGTGACGGTAAGTGACTGACGCACGCACCGGTACCGCCCCCATTGCGACGTCAGTGATCGGATGTCCTGGATGATGATTGGTCCAGGCTGGAGACTGGACCAATCACAGCCAGGACATCACAAAGGTGGGGGTGGCCAAGCGCTCTTTCCTGCGCCCAGGTTACGCCCCCAGAAGGCAGCCAATCGGCGCCTTTCTGGGTTGTAAACCCCACCCCCCCTTTAGCCACCACATAGGCCGGCGATGTACTAAACTGGGGGGAATTTCACCATACCTGTCCTCCCCCGCATTATTTCCTGGGGGGATGTGTCCCCCCGTCCCCCCCGGTTCCTACGCCCATGCCCACTGACAAAGCATTTGTCCTGATGCCCCCATATACTGCCCTCTATGTGAATTAGTAAAAGGTACATAGTACCCCTGATTACTCATAGTACTCATAAAGAAAATGCAAATAGTAAAAAACACACTGACAAGTACTTCAATGAACAAAGAAAAACCCTGTTGTATATCTATTACTAATCATGTCCCCCCAGTAATGTAGATCTATGTCAATCACAATAAACTATGCCTGCAGACCCGTCAACATATCCGGTGCCAAGGACCGATCACAGCGCATGACATGTCCATATTTTATCATGACCGCATTTGCATTTTTTTTTTTAATAAGTGCATGGAATGTGTACAAGAATATTCCCTCAGTCCTTCTGGATATTTATTTCTGGTATTTTCTTTTACTAGTGAGCCTGAAAAATGTCTTCTACCCAGTTCGACAACAAACCAGGAAATATTAACTTTGCACAACCCAATCCTGCTGCTCCCCCGCTTGGCCAGTGGAATGTTCCTCCAGGAGCCCCCGGATATAATCTACCTCCTAACCCTCAGATGTGGAATGCCCCTACTGCACAACAGTGGAACCCCGCTGCTCCTCAGCAATGGAACAATCCAGCAATTACTGTCATACCTCAGATGACCCAGTCAACTATGTTCCATCAAGAATTTCTGAAGGGTAATCCAAAAGCCCTGGGGGTAAGTGTTGGGAGAAAAATTATTTTTATGTGTTTTGCAAGCATGTGCTCCTAAAAGATAACCAGTTGATTTGAATGAATGTATTTGCCTAAACCGAGTGTTCAGGAAGATTCATAGGTAGCCATATACACTATATTAAAAACAAAAGAATGTGAATCAGCGCTTATGATCCAAGTGAAAAGCTGCTAGCAAAAAAGTGCAAAATATACATACACTAAAAGCAGCGCTCAAATAAAATAAAGTGCAAACATATTAAAGTGCATCAATTCTATACATTGTCGCAGTGATGGGTTGTAACACACAATATAACGATTGTTCACTCAAAAATGTCAAAAGTTCATAGAAATATCCCAGTGCAAATGATGAATCGTAAAAGTTCACACATGTAGCTGTGTCCACCACCGTATAAGTGAATTTCTGTTTAACCACTTAAGCCCCGGAGGATTTGGCTGCTAAAAGACCAGGGGGTTTTTTGCGATTTTTTAACGGACAATTGCACGGTCGTGCGACGCTGTACCTAAACGAATTTGACGTCCTTTTTTTCCCACAAACAGAGCTTTCTTTTGGTGGTATTTGATCACCTGTGCGATTTTTTGGTCATGCGCTATAAACAAAAAAAAAGCGTCAATTTTGCAAAAATAACAATATTTTTCACATTTTTTTATATGAAATTCCCCAAAAAAAAATGTAAAAATCAAAATTTTTTAACATTTTCGGCCAATTTGTTTTATGCTACATATGTTTGGTAAAAAAAATCGCAAAAAGCATATTTTGATTGGTTTGCGCAAAAGTTATCGCGTTTACTAACAAAGGGAAAGTTTTTTGTAATTTTTGGTGGGTTTTTTTTTAACGTGTAATGGCGGCGATCTGCGATTTTTTTTTGCGGTACTGCGACATTGCGGCGGACAGATCGGACCCTTGACTGACATTTTTGACACTTTTGGGGTTACCAGTGACATTACTGCAGTAATCAGTGCTATACATATGCACTGTTACTGTAAAAATGACACTGGGAGGGAAGGGGTTAACTGTATTGGAGAGGGAGGGGTTAAGTGTGTCCTAGGGGCGTGTTTCTAACTGTAGGGACATGGCTATTGGTGTAAAAACAGAGATCAACGGTCCTACATAGTAGAACCGTCTGATCTCCATTTTTTACACCAGGGAGAATGACGGGCGGCTTGTTTACATAAGCCGTCCGCCTTTCTCCCTTCACCGGAGCGATCGTGAGTGACCGGCGGGTCACACGCACTGACTTGTCAGTGAACGAGCCGGGGCGGGCGCGCGCCTCGGCGGGCGCGCGCCCGCCCGCAATTGGCTCACAAGTCAGTGACAGGCGAGTGACGTAACGATACGTCACTCTGCCTGGCCGGGGCTGACCGCCGCAGTATATAGTCGTGCGGCGGTCGGCAACCGGTTAAATCATTTTTATTGAGTTTTCAACAAGAAAAACGGGGATGCGGTACGAGGCGGCACACACAGGCCCGGTATAAACGTCTATTTTCGACAGTAACGGCCATTAATTGAATCTGATCGTGTTCTACTATATTTGATTCAATTACAACCCCCTAACTGACTCTCCCTCTCTTATATACTCTGTAGCATGATAAACTCCCTTACTTGGTGATAAGAACTACAACTCTTAAAGGGGGCAGTACTAACCATCCCCTGAGTTCTGTGCCAAAATTACATCATGGGATTGACTCAGATATCTGACTGAGATTATCAGCTTAGATAAATGTGTAAGTAATTTGGCCATATACTGAATCTAGAGAAAGGGCCATCTTTTATACATACATGTTTATATTTTTGCAGCTCTGTAACCTTACAAACTACCAGGGCTGGATCTCTGTGTGCGCCCATCTCCCCCCGGGGCCTCTTTTTGATTATATTTTAGCGATAGCAGGATATATGACATGCAAATCAGTGACCTGATCAGGTGTCCAATAAGGTACAACAAACATCTTCTTTTTAGTAGAATCTGCTCTATGTGTGGGGGATTTTCTATCGGAGATCTTTTCCACACGGCACCTTACCCTGTATCTATAGACATATATGCATGTAGCATGTATCACAGCATATTCACGTCTATCTATCTATATATATATATATATATATATATATATATATATATCTTTCTTTCTACTCTATATCGTCCCCCCCAGAGTATCTGCGCTTCCCGATCTTGTTCCTGCATGTCACCTTATGGTCAAATCTGGTTCTTTTTGGGTGATAAACCCAACTGGTGTGGCTTTTGGTGGATCTGCACGGTGAAATGCTCACATAACTAAGTGCTTTTTGTACATGAATTGTATGTAACACATTTTTATATTTTGATATAGTACCATTACGACCATATTTTCAACAGCTATACGCCCCTGAAGAAGCATTTGGCGAAACATGTTGGGCGCTTTTTAGTCCACAACAGCCGGGTTATTTTCCGGACAAGCCACTCTAATTTAATACGTATATGGTCTATTAACACCTTGAATCTTTTCATGAAATGTATCCAATTTTTTGCTCTGTTTGTCTTTACTTCCCCTCACTTGTATTGTGATTGATTTTATACTTGTATTTAGTAAAGTCCAAATGATTTTATATAGATTTGTGAATTTCTAATCTCTATCTGGTACCCATAAAGTCCCATCCTTTGGTCTCCTAGCCCTCTCCAAATCTCACTACGGCAGGAGCTCTGAGGTTTCAGAGCAATGTCTTTTTGAACAATTAACATGGGGACGTTGGTACCATTTTGTACTTTGTTTATTTACCCTACCTCTATATAGACACACCTCAATCTATCTAAAAATATCCTAGTGCAAATAATGAATCGTAAAAGTTCACACATGTAGCTGTGTCCACCCCCGTATAAGTGAATTTCTGTTTAAATAATTTTTATTGAGTTTTCAACAAGAAAAACAGGCTACATAAACGTAACAGATAATCGATAACCAATTGCAACAGGTAGTAAAAGAACGGCATGGGAAAACATAGCAGGTACTTTTGACAGATTTATGGAGTACAAGCAGTGCCATCTAGTGTTTGAAAAGTAATTAACATGCAAATAATCATCACATTAAAACAACAATCTTGTGCAATACTCTAATGCCATCTAGCGGCCACAGTCAGAAGTGCAGGCTTGTATGGAATAGGTTTGGATAAGAGAAAAGCCGTCAGTTAGCAAAATGTGCGTTGTTCCAAGCTTTCCATTGTTGCCATTCAAGTGTTTCTTTCTGGTACGAATCGTACGTGCAAGTCATGAGCATTTCATATATGTGATGAGTCAGTGTGGTGTTTATGATCTCTGTAAGAGAGGGGGGTTGGCTGCATTTCCATTTTCTTGTAATGGAGATTCTGGTTGCCAGGAGCAAGTGGAGAGTAACCTTATGCGACCGCACAGGGAAGCGTTCTATCGTGAGGTTCAGGAGGGCTAATTCTGGTGACAGGGGAATATGTTGTTGTGTGCTTGTGGAGAGTAGTTAAAACACCTCAGCCCATAGCTTGGCTATGGATGTGCAATTCCAGAGAATGTGTTTGAGTGTACCTACATGTCCAATTCCCCTCCAACAGGTGGCCGGGAAATCGCCTTTAAATTTTGCTAGAAGTGATGGTGGGATATACCATCTGAGGGAAATCTTTACTTGCAGCTCTCTGAGTGAAGCACTAAGGGTGGCTTGGTGACCTGAGGTAAAAGCTTTTGTCCATTGTTGAGAGGTGAATGAGGCCCCTAAGTCTTGTTCCCATTTCGCGAGGGGAGGGGCTTTTGAGAATGTGCTTTTATTCTCTGAGTAGGTGGTAGATCAATGAGATGCCTTTGCTAGTTTGTGAGGTGGAAGATAGGTATGTCCATAGTGCAGTAGGAATCTGTGCTTGTACTTGGGGGTTTTGGCGTATGCACGCAGTAATTTGGCCATAATGAAGCCGTTCTGATGAATTTAGGTGAAATTCAGTGGATAAGTGAGCAAAGGATTTAAGTGTAACGTTGGAGTATAGCGATACCAACATAAGTGGAGGGTCTTTGAGCCACGAACGCAAGTTAAGATCGGTGACTATCTGCAGTACGCTTGATAATGGCAACTGCACACCGGATGTTGGGGTGGAAGTCCAACCCTCGGTGAGAAGACGGTGCCATGCCTGAATGGTTGCTCTGATGGTAGGGGACAGGTGGGCAGGTAGTTTCCCACCCTTCCGTCTGCTACACAACCAGGCGTCAAGGTCCCCATAAGGGACTGAGACTCGTTCAATGGCCCCCCAAATGGTATCAGGGGGTCCTGGAACCAGTCTCTTGTGACAGTATAGATGCTATATAGTAGTCCTCCAGGTTGGGCAGGGAGGTTCCCCCTACTGATTTATGTTTAAATAGCATATGTTATGGGGCTTTTGGGTTTCTTGCCTCGCCACAAGTAGCTGGTCAAGGAGGATTGAAGGGAGCAAATTAATGACTTAGGTACCTGAATGGGAAGGGACCTGTAGAGGTAACGTAGTTTAGGTAGGGTGCACATTTTAAATGCTGCTAACCTTGAAAACGCACCCCCAAAGGGGTCATCCACGCCTACCACTGAGCTAATCCCTCACAGTCTTTAAAAGGGATATAGTTTGCTTGAAATAGGTGATTTGTGTGTTTTGTGAGGGTGATGCCTAGGTAAGAGATGCCGTCATCCGTCTAAAGATAAGGGAAGGAATGGGAGAGAAGGTCCTAGTTATGCTGTCTACACCTAGGTCGGGGATGTTGGACTTAGATTAATTTACTTTGTATAAGTATATATAGCACCAAAATCTGAGAGGATGTGTTTGACCTTCGGCAGAGAGGTAGCGGGGTTGGATAGCATTAGGATAATGTCATCGGCGAAGAGCCTAATGCGATGTTCCTGGGGGCCCACCTTAATTCCAGTGATAATTGAGTCAGAGCATATCTTTTGAGCTAGTGACGTATAAGTGAATTTCCAACTCACCAGAGCCAGATGCTGTCTATGTTATAGGACAGAGCTATTACCTCAATGCCTAAGGTCCAGCCATCACTTCATTTATGAAGTGGTAGCTTTTGATGTGAGTCTTTTTATTGTTTGTTTGTTTTGTTTTTTTTTACTATTTGTACACTGTATTGGTTGTCAGTGTTTCAGTATTTTATTACATTTCAACTTTAACTTCGTACTACACCATGAGCCTCTTCCTTTTTATTTGAACTCTCATGTGATGTGCTGAGTTGACAAATTTACTGGAGGGTGTCCGCGTGACCGGATGTCACTGAGAACCCAGACTTCCAGAGATCACGAGGCTTATTGTCAAATACCCTATTGCTGTCCTATTGTAACGCTCCTGCGTTTCATGTATGGTGTGGATTTTCAGCTGCAGAAATATTCCACTTCAGTAGTCATGTAAGAGAGATGCTGAGATACCATTCCCAACCTCAATGACTCATCATGTGTGGAAGGTCTTAATTCAGCTAGTAAATACACACACTCAACAAGCTGGTTCCTAGAGTGACTTTATGTATGTAGTAACACAGTGATGAAGATTTAAGAGATAGGTTGAGTGGAGGTGGTAGGTGACAGACACTTGAGGGTAAGACAGTAGCAGATGGATGCAGGTAGGTTTAGCAATCATGTATGGTAGCAGATGACAGAGTAGCAGGTGGACATACAAGAGAGATCAACCCAGTGCAGGAATAAGTAGCAGTAGTCTTAAGAGCTAGCAATCTAGATATGCAGATGTGATAAATAGTCTTTACTATGCAGAGCTAGATAGTGTAAGCTTAGTATAAGTTTATAGAGGGTTCCCCTGCGGGGTACTTAGCACTAATAGCAATACAGCCGAAGGTTGGTTCAGGAGGAGCGGATGATCCGGAAGCGGGATGCAGGGATCAGCGCAGCGAGGTTCCGTCAGCGAGGTATGCTTGCAAGCACGAAAGCTTCAAGCCAAGTTAGCATCCAGGTAAGGGTGTTTGAACGAACACATGTGAGTGAGAACCGGCGATTTAAATAGCCATCTAGTCCGGCGCTAAGTGATGACAGCTTCAGTCTTAAAGGTGTATGCGCACCTTTCCAAAAGAGAATGGTGGGGCGCATACACTTGTGAAAAGAGTAATTTAGGGTACCAAAGGTACCGGAACATTACACCTATTAGTAGACAGCATCTGGCTCTGGTGAGTTTGAAATTCACTTATACGGTGGTGGACACAGCTACACGTGTGAACTTCTACGATTCATCATTTGCACTGGGATATTTCTATGAACTTTTGAAATTAATGAATGAACAATCGTTATATTGTGTGTTACAACCCATCACTGCGACAATGTATACAATTGATGCACTTTAATATGTTTGTACTTTATTTAAATTGAGCGCTGCAATCCTTTTTGTATATTTGTTATACACTATATTAACAAAAGTATTGGGACGCCTGCCTTTACATGCACATGAACTTTAACCACTTGCCGACCGCCCACCGCAGAGATACTGTGGCAGGCTGGCTTGGCTGTGCCAACTGACATATGGGTATGTCAGTTTGTGGGAGCACTCCTGGGGGAGATCGCACACCCGTCCCCAATAGTCAGCAGGGATGCCGATCCACGGGACCAGTGGCAGCGATTGCCGCTGGGCACCCGCAATCATTCCCCGCTGAGAGAGAACGACAGTCTGCTGATGTAAACACAGCTGACCGTTCTTCTCTCTGTAATGATCACAGAGCACCTGTGATCCTCCTATTTAGGGTCTTCATTTCACAAGTCCCTCCCCCATAAAGTTAGAAACACTCCCCTAGGCTCACACTTACGGCTGTCTCACTCACCAAGAGGAGGCGATAGGGAGAGAAGGTTACTAGGAAGAGAGGCATGGTGGATTTTTAGACTTAATACCAGATCACCTCAGGGGTTAAACCTGAGATGGGATGTAGATCTGCACATACATTAAACTGTCTCTCTCCAGTATCTCTCTTCCCTTTTGGTCTCTTTATAATAATTTTTCTTTATTATTTTCATTGATTTCTTTTTTCATTTTTATCTATGTATACTATCATTGTGTAGTTTGTGGATATTAAGTGGCACATACATGGCATACCTGCCAACTGTCCCATTTTCCCCGGGACAATCCCGGCAAATAGGAGCCTGTCCCGGGTATTTTACAGTGTCCCTGTTAATCAGGGACAATGTAAATCACACAGTGTCGCTCTCACCCCAGCTAGGAGTTGTAGTTCTGGCAGCAGGT
This sequence comes from Pelophylax lessonae, assembly GCF_965119305.1. Taxonomy (NCBI): domain Eukaryota; kingdom Metazoa; phylum Chordata; class Amphibia; order Anura; family Ranidae; genus Pelophylax; species Pelophylax lessonae. The sequence continues at coordinate 242,538,804 of NC_138776.1, forward strand.
TGTCTCTCTCTCTCTGTGCCCGCTCACTCTTCCCGCCTGTCGCAAATTTAACGTGTCACCGAAGGCAGGGTGTCAGCATGGTGCACTTTCCAAAATCTGCCAGCAGGGGGAGGCAGAGCACCTTCCGACAAGCTGGAGGCCTCACACTCCATTAATTACTACTATCAATAATGTTTTTTTATAGATATAATTTATACACCTGTTAATTGATACATATATATAGTTTTCTAGCTCTAGATAAATGTGTGTACATATCCGTGTATGTGTGTGCATATATATATATATATATTTATATATTGCTCAAAAAAATGAAAACAGACCTCAATCCTCAATGGGAAAAATCTCATGCTGGATATCTATACTGGTATGGACTTGGTATGTGTAGGATAATATGGACTGGGTAATGTGTTAGGATCTATACTGGTATTGACTATACTGGTATGGACTCTGTAATGTGTTAGGATGGTATGGACTGGGTAATGTGTTAGGATCTATACTGGTATGGACTGGGGAATGTGTTAGGATCTATACTGGTATGGACTGGGTAATGTGTTAGGATCTGTACTGGTATGGACTGGGTAATGTGTTAGAATCTATACTGGTATGGACTGGGTAATGTGTTAGGATCTATACTGGTATGGACTGGGTAATGTGTTAGGATCTGTACTGGTATGGACTGGGTAATGTGTTAGAATCTATACTGGTATGGACTGGGTAATGTGATAGGATCTATACTGGTATGGACTGGGTAATGTGTTAGGATCTATACTGGTATGGACTGGGTAATGTGTTAGGATCTATACTGGTATGGACTGGGTAATGTGTTAGGATCTATACTGGTATGGACTGGGTAATGTGTTAGGATCTATACTGGTATGGAATGGGTAATGTGTTAGGATCTATACTGGTATGGACTGGGTAATGTGTTAGGAGTGAAAGGATGCCACATTGTTTTATGTAAATGAAAATTATCACCCTACAGGGGGCTGAATTCAAAGACAGGTGAATAAAGTGTGAAATGTGCTCAGGTGTGACCATACAAAAAATTTAATATGTAAATATAAATAAAGTATTAGGTGTAAATAAGTACAATAAAACCTAATTATAGCAGATAGTATAATCATACTTATTTACACCTTGCACTTTATTTATATTTCCATATTACATTTTTTGTATGGTCACACCTGAGCACATTTCACACTTTAGAATTGCAGGGAATTGTGATGAGAATTTTAAACTTTAGGCAGAAGTAGTGCAGCTGAATGGGAGAATTATTCCAACTCTGCTACTTTGGCCTCAAGTTTTCAATTCCCTTTTCAATTTCCTGTAATTCTCTCTTTATGAAGTAGACCCTATAATCTGATAAGTAGGCGGAGATTAATTATGTGGAGTGGGCGGAGCTTCGGGGAAGTGGGTGTGGTAAGTAATTGATAGCTGTGCTGCAAAGTGTCCCTGGAAATTTTTTTCAAATGTTGGCAACTATGACATGGGTTTCCTTAGTATATACTACAACTTATTCTAATTCTTGTTAATTGTCTACAATGAATTGGGACAACGAATGGGTGGAGCCCGTGATATGAAGAGTCACTATATATTTAAAAAATGTTGTGTCTAAATGTAGTTATGACTAAGGCCTTATAGGCTGAAAAGCATCAACTGTAGTTATGACTAAGGCCTTATAGGCTGAAACGCGTCAACTGATCTTATCAGCAGTTGTGTTCTGTGATTAATGAATAAAGATGAAGATTTTTTTAAGAACAACTACCGGTTTGCGGATAACCTTTCTACATATGTACTCAGTTAAACGGCTGTGGATCGGGCACCTGGGAGCTTGTTTATTGGTGAGCTGTATGGGTAGTAGCACTGCTTCTTCTGTTTGCATTTTGAATCCTTTGATAACCCCTGGATTAACCCCTTCCCTGCCATTATTAACCCCTTCATTATTACAGTGCATATTTTTAGAACTGATTACTACAGTAATGTCACAGGTTCCCCCAAAAGTGTCAAAAATGTCAGTTAGGGGTCCAATCTGTCTGCCGCAATGTCGCAGTCCTGCTAAAAATGGCAGGTCGCCGCCATTACTAGTAAAAAAATAAAAATGACATCAATTTCTCCCCTAGTTTGTAGAAATTGTGCAAACCAATCAAAATACACTTATCTGGATTTTTTTTTTTACCAAAATTTGTAGCAGAATACAAATTGGCCTAAAAGGAAGAAAAATTTGATTGAAAATTTTTTTGGGGGGAATATTATATAGTAGAAAGTGAAAAATACTGTTTTTTTTTTTTTTCAGAATTGTCGATCTTTTTTCGTTTATAGCGCAAAAAATAAAAATAGCAGAGGTGATCAAATACCACCAAAAGAAAACTCTATTTAGGGGGGGGGGGGAGGACATCAATTTTATTTAGGTACAGCATCGCCTGACCGCGCAATTGTCCATTAAGTTAACTCAATCTGAATCACCCAAAATTGCCTGGTCATTAAGGGGGCAAATCCTTTCGGTCCAGAAGTGGTTCATGACATCCCAGTTTTAGTCTGTAGGGTTCAATATTGAGATGGCCCACCATTTGTAGCTATAACAGCTTCAACTCTTTCTGGGAAGGCTGTGCACAATGTTTAGGAGTGTGTCTATGGGAATGTTTGACCATTCTTCTAGAACCGCATTTGTGAGGTCAGGCACTGATGTGGACAAGAAGACCTGGCTTGCAGTGTCCATTCTAATTCATCCTAAAGGTGTTATATTGGGTTGAGGTCAGGACTTTGTGCAGGCCAGTCAAGTTCCTCCACCCCAAACTTGCTTATCCATGTCTTTATGAACCTGGCTTTGTGCACTGGTTCAAATCATTTAGTGGAGGGGGGATTATGGTGTGGGGTTGTCTTTTAGGTGTTGGGTTTAGCCCCTTAGTTCCAGTGAAGAAAACTCTTAGGGAGTCAACATACTAAGAAATTTTGGACAATTTCATGCTCCAAACTTTGTGGGAACAGTTTGGGGATGGCCCCTTCCTGTTCCAACATGACTGCACACCAGTGCACAAAGCAAGGTCCATAAAAACATGGATGAGCGAGTTTGGAGTGGAGGAATTTGCGTGACCTGTAGAGTCCTGACCTCAAGACAATAAAACACCTTTGGGATGTATTAGAGCGGAGACTGCGAGCCAGGCCTTCCTGTCCATTATCAGTGCCTGACCTCACAAATGTGCTTCTGGAAGAATGGTCAAACATTCCCATAAACACACTCCTAAACCTTGTGGACAGCTTTCCCAGCAGAGTTGAAGCTGTTATAGCTGCAAAGGGTGGGCCGAGTCCATATGCAAGCTTCCGAACTAAGACTTGGATGCCTCTAAAGTTCATATGTGTGTAAAGGCAGACGTCCCAATACTTTTGGTAATGTAGTGTATTTGTGAATGATCTACTAGGCATTTTGATTTACACCTCCCTTGAAGATAACTTATCTCCAATTTACCTTGTATGCCTACTAAGGACACTCACATGGCGGAGTGAAGGCTACCATACATTATTCTCTGATAGGGGAAACCAACATGATTATGCTTTTTTAATGAATGGCAGCAAAGGAAACAATGATGATCCTCTGCCTTGTTCACATTTGTTATTATGTTACTTAATAAGTCTGACCTACTGTGACACAATAAGGCAAGTCTACTCTGCCGGTCATTAAATTGGTAAAGTGGGATCGATTCAACCCAACCTTTAACTTTTATATCTCTGATTCATGTGTGGATGGGATCCACTGGGGATCTGAATTATCTAGTAGTAGAGGATGCAGGCGATATATATATATATATATATATATATATATATATATATATATATATATATATATTATGATTATACTACATTTTCTTATAAAAAATGTGGCCCTAATAAGAGAGTATAGTACCGTCTTACTGGACATAGGACATCATAGGAAGGGAACTCCATGCCTCAGTTCCTTGCACGGTTCGTAACTAAATAAAATCTACACTAATATAGATTCTATACAATCCTAAATGAGACTTTCAGGGTTTTACTGATGGGTAAAACAATCTGCTGAAGATCAGCTATTTAGATTGCAAGGTCTAAGCAAATGTTTCTGTAATAGATCTTACCATCTTCCTATCTGTAGATGTTGATGTAAGATTTGCCATAATTTCCAAAACTGGCAGCTAAGTAGGAAGGTCTGCATGCACTATGATCATCTGGTCCAAGTTGGACATGGCTTGGTAGGCTTTATGGGCTCCCCAGGAGTAGAGTTGGTTTACCAATGCATCTTCTGTGCAGTGTCACAGGCTACTGGATGAAGATATATTAGTTAACCATTGTTACCCTTTTTTAATTCATACATAAAAATATCTAGATATAGTCAGCATGGAAAATAACTGTCTTATTGTTATGATTTTAGATTATCCTGATCGTTGTGGGCATCGTACACATTGGCATGGGTATTGGTCAACTTTTCACAGCATCCTATATTGCAGTGTACAGTGGAATCTCATTCTGGGGAGCTATTTTTGTAAGTAAAATATTTCAATAAGTAATAATACTTCAAATGTTTGCAAGAAATTGACAATGTATGTTCTTAACTTGCCAGGTGCCAATATAATACATGCACTATAACACAATACATATCAGGTGCTGTCTCTGAGGAGCTACCATACACACCAGGCATCCTGCCATAGGAGCTGCCATACATACCAAGCACCTCCCCTGAGGAGCATCTGATATATAAAGGCACATCCACATAGAATACAGATGATTTTTGGGTGAAAAGTTAGTTAGCGTAAACCCTTACCATATGGAGAAGAGAAAACTTTCTAACTATGCAGCCCATAAAATGCCAACTCAACAGCTGAGTTCCTGTCCACCCACAATTCAGTCCAAGAAATTAAAAAAATAGCTCATGCTCCTGTTATTATTGTATGTTGCTGATTTTTAAACAAGGTCAAAGAGGATCATAATCACACTCCAGCATTTTTTCTGAACCTTGCCGAGTGAAAAAAGTGAAGTAAAAATAAACGGCTAAGCCTTTTCCTCGCTATGGTACAAAAGCATCTCAAGGAAGTAGATTGGACTAGAGGAGCAAAAGATGATTTGACTAGTGAGGAACGGCAGGCCTTAAAAGAACTAAAGGACGTTAGAAACATCATAATGAAAACAAGTGACAAAGGGGGCAATGTTGTTGTCCTTAATGAAAGTAACTATGAAAATGAGATAAAAAGACATCTTAGAGATGAAACTACCTACAGACATTTAGAATCCAACCCTTTTCCATTATTAGTCAATAACCTTAATGAAAAATTTAAATTGGCAAGGGAGGCAGGTTTATTGATAAACCGTGAATTCAAACATTTAAAAGTGGGGGACTTTAACATCCCGACTTTCTATGTAATCCCAAAGATACATAAAAACCCAGTCAAACCGCCGGGGAGACCAATAGCCTAGATGGTGGGAGGACCTTTAGAACGAATAGGGAGGTATCTCGATCTCCTCCAGAAATATATGGTCATGGAGTTGAAATCCTATGTAAAGGACATAAGGGATGTGTTACATAAAATTGATCAACTAAAGATGGAAGGAGACGTATGGTTGGCTGGAATAGATGTTGAGTCCCTGTACACCTCAATACCACATTCCTGTGAAATAGGAGCCATAGAATTCTTTCTGGAACGTATTCCAGAAATGGGTCTGCAGAATGAGTTTCTTCTGGACTTATTGTCGTTTGCATTGGAGAGTAATTTCTTCCAATTTGCAGGCAAAAATGATCAGCAAATTAAAGGCACTTTGATGGGGGCACCGTAGGCCCCAGCCTACACATGCCTCCACCTAGGGATGTGGGAAGAACAAGAGGCCTATGCCTTGCCAATGTACCTCAGCCAGGTAAATACCTGTCTGAGGTACATTGATGACGTATTAATCTTGTGGATAGATACATTACATTAGTTTATTGAAGTTTTAAATAGAAATAATCAAAACATCTGCCTAACTTATACTGTGGACAAGGTTCAGCTTCCCTTCCTGGACCTACTAATCCCCGGAGAAAATAACATACTAATTGCCTGTACATACCGTAAATCGACAGCAGCTAATACTTTATTACGGGCAGATAGACATTATTCACAATGGCTAAAAAATGGGATACAAATTGGTCAATTGTTACGTATCAAACATAATTGTACAAAACCACAAGACTATAAACAGGAAGAGAGCAATCTATATAGAAGATTTAGTGAACGTGGATATTTGCAATTACGTAGGGCCAAGCAAAAAGTAACAGGGGGCGTGAACGTAATGAGCTATTACAAAATAAGTGAAAAATAGGTCAATAAGATATAACCCAGAATTATGAGCGACTTATTACCACGTTTGGTGCTCAGTGGGACAAGGTTAGAAGAGTTCTACAAAAACATTGGGGGATTTTGTGAAATAACCTGAATATAACCTGAATATAGCCAAACATATGGGTATATCCCCCAAGATGACAGCCCACAGAGCATCAAATTTGGGTGATATGTTGATTCAGTCAGAGTTTGTTAGAACTCCGACCGAACATTGGCTTACAACATATCCAAGGACCAAAGGCATGTTCCCATGCAGGAAATGCCAAATATGCCCATTTGTTGAATGCAATACTAGATATATTGACTCAGACAATTAAAAAGAATACATAGTTAAAGATCTGATTAACTGTTCTAAAGTAAGGGTCATCTATATGCTCACCTGTCCTTGCAACAAGTTTTACATTGGTAAGACAAAAAGACAGTTGCGGATAAGGATAGGTGAACATATGAGGGAGATGAGAGAAAAAGACCAGGAAAACCTTTTGGACAAATACATGGAGATAGCTCAGAGGGGATGAAGGTCAGCGCATATATGCCCTTAGGCTACCACCCAGGGGAGGCGATTTTGACAAAGTACTGATTAAAAAAGAAAAATGGTGGATTTACAAATTAGGGGCCTTAGTGTCCATGGGATTAAATACAGAACTAAGTTGTCAGATATTTTTACAGGATTGATAGGACTGACCCCAAAAAATTGAGTGTTGTATATGTATATATATGGAGGTCCAAGTTTAATCAGGGTTGTCTTAATATGTGAGGACATTTTGTCTCCCCCTAATCTATCTCATCCCCCAAGTGCTTTTGTTTCTTATCTTGTCTCCTATCCAAGCTAGTTACACAATGGTTTTATAATACTTATTCCTCATAGCAATATTTTGAACAGTGAGTAAATAGCAAGAGTGAGGTCAAGTGAAGAATAGATTTCACCACTTGAATTCCACCTATGAGGGGCGATAATGCAAACAAGTGGCCAACCTTGCTGTAACAGATGGACGCTTTAACAGAGTTATTTTAAAAAGGCACATTGCCACCTTAAGGAAATTGCAATAGGGATGCCCCATATTGGATAGAACGTCTATTTAAGACAGATGAGAGGGGAGAAACGTCATCCTGACAAAGCTACGCATGACGTAGCGAAACACGTTGACGTCACAGTTACGTCATTGGAACTCTTGAGTCAACAAGCCCTTTGGAGAGCTGTCTAAACGGGGACCTGGAAGGAAAACACTCACAGCGTGACTACCAGAATGTAACCTGGACCAGCAAATTCCATAGGAGAGAGTGACCTAGGAATGAACCTGCAGTCTCCTTACAGGCACAGGACTAATGAACAATTGCTATTATGGTTATTCATCCCATAAGTATTGGTGGAATCTAGAGCAGGGAGAGGCCCCCGAAGATCTTGTACAGCTGATCTAACAATAAGTTAACAGCCTGACTATAGGAGGATCATTTGGAAGGGGTAGGCCTGCTCGCTTCCAATATTTCATTATTGAGTGACTTCATTGCTATTATTTAGGATATTTTTTCTACTCAATTATCAAAAGACTATACAAGGGATATACTCCCCTCAGCATAATTGCAAAAGCAGCTTCCTTTTGAGTACTCAGGTCCACCATGCCAGATGATCTATTGCTATTGTTCATTGGGCCCTGGGGCCTATGTATACAGTGATAATGAAGTCTTACTAGCGCTTGTTTCTTAGGTATTAATTTAAGCCATGAATTGCGCAGTTTTGCAGTATACATAGCAATATTGGGTCCGGACGTATTATTGGTGACTATGTCGTTTATGGGTGGGAAGGGGAACCTGTTCCAGCTTATATGGCAACACAGTGAGTGACACTATACTGTATCTTTACTCTTTTGGTAATTAATTAATATATGTTTACACTACCAGCAAGTCTAGTGTCTGCTTAGATAACCGCTTGGTTTTCTTGGGGGTGGTTTCCACCCTCACTCCGATCTAACCGAATTGTATTTTTTGCGTATGAAATTGGTTAAAGGAGCAGGACACCACAAGTTGGTATAGACACTGGTTATGTGATTTGATCATATCTTATCCCCCCTTCTTGTTTTGTTTATCCAGTGAAAATTGAGCTGCTATTTCTTACCATCTAAAAATGCGGTCTGTCTGTCAATCTGTCTCCCAGCACACAGTTCAGATCAGTATACTTGTTCAATACGTTCATTATGAACACAACAAGTGTTGAGCCACAATTCCAACCACATGGCAAAGCCTAAAACCACTGATCTACCATTTTTTTTCCATTTAAAGTCAATTTTGCTTATATTTTGCAGAACATTATTGCAGGATCTTTGTCAGTGGCCGCTGTATCCAAGCCTTCCACGTGTCTGGTAAGTGAACCAATGTAAAACTGAGTTCTGATTGATCATATTGTCACAGAGCTAATAAGTTAGCATACTTGATTGACTTCAGCTCCGGAAGGTTTTACCCCCTTAATGACCAGGCCATTTTTTTTGCGATTCGGGACTGCGTTACTTTAACGGAAAATTGCGCAGTCGTGTGACGCTGTACCCAAATACCATTGATGTCCTTTATTTCCCACAAATAGAGATTTCTTTTGGTGGTATTTGATCACCTCTGCGATTTTTCGATTTTGCACTATAAACAAAAAAAGAGCGACAATTTTGAAAAAAAAAAACGCCATATTTTTTACTTTCTGTTATAAAACATTCCCAATTAAATTTTTTTTTAAAAATCATATTTTTATATCAGTATAGGCCAATTTGTATTCTGCTACATATTGTTGGTAAAAAAAATCCCAAAAAGTGTATTTTAATTGGTTTGCGCAAAAGTTAGAGCATTTACAAACTACAGGATAGACTTTTGGAATTTTTATTTATTTTTTGGTTTTTATTAGTAATGGTGGCGATCAGCATATTTTAGCGGGAGAGCCACATTGCGGCGGACAGATCGGGGCACTAACTGACATTTTGACACTTTTTGGGGACCAGTGACATTAATACAGTAATCAGTGCTAAATATTACGCACTGTTACTGTATAAATGATACTGGCAGGGAAGGGGTTAACACTGGGGGCGATCAAAGGGGTTAATGTGTGCCTAAATATGCTTACTGACTGTGTGGGGGATGGGTTCTGTGACAAGCACAGAGAGATCGGGGTTTTAGTTAGCTGAAACTTCTTATTTCTCCCTGCCTGTCTGACAGAAGACTCGCCTGCTTTGTTTACATAAGCAGGCGGGTCTTCTGTCAGTTTATCTGACGATCGCGGGAGGCCGGCGGCAATTGCCGCCGCTCCTCCCACAGCCCGCCTCCCGCTGTGTCTAAGCGCACTGCTGAGACCTCGTGCACGAAATCACGTATTACTACGTGATTTTGCGCAGCCAGGCCACCCTGCCGCAGTAATACTATGGTGGGCGGTCGGCAAGAGGTTAAAAATGCATTAAATGATTTTGTGATGAATGCATAGAGGAGTGTTTATATTCATTTTTTTTTTTTTACATTGTGTCTAATTTGGGAGATTTCTCTTTACTTACTAAATGAGAGGAAATCTCCCCAAAGTGAAATGCCCTCTTAGACAGCTGTCACCGGAACAAGTGTCCCCATTAGAAGATTTCCAATGTATTCCTCTTATAGTTATATAGAAGAAATTGGCTGCACTCCACCGCAAACTTGTGATCAAGCACGCTGTATCGTGTGAAACACGTCTATCTATCCTGTTGTTCCTGTTGATGCTCGACATGAATGAAGTAAAATCCTTTATTCATATAAGTTTTGCGGTGGAGTACGGCCAATTTCTTCTATATACAGTATCTCACAAAACTGAGTACACCCCTCACATTTTTGTAAATATTTTATATCTTTTCATGTGACAACACTGAAGAAATGACACTTTGCTACAATGTAAAGTAGTGAGTGTACAGCTTATATAACAGTGTCAATATGTTGTCCCCTCAAAATAACTCAACACACAGCCATTCACGTCTAAACCGCTGGCAACAAAAGTGAGTACACCCCTAAGTGAAAATGTCCAAATTGGGCCCAATATCCATTTTCCCTCCGTGTTGTCATGTGATTTGTTAGTGTTACAAGGTCTCAGGTGTGAATGGGGAGCAGGTGTGTTAAATTTGGTGTTATCGCTCTCACTCTCTCATACTGGTCACTGGAAGTTCAACATGGCACTTCATGGCAAGAACTCTATGAGGAGCTGAAAAAAATATTTTTTGCTCTACATAAAGATGGCCTAGGCTACCAGAAAATTGCTAAGACCCTTAAACTGAGCTGCAGCATGGTGGCCAAGACCATACTGCGGTTCCACTTAGGACAGGCCTTGCCATGGTCGACCAAAGAAGTTGAGTGCACATGCTCAGCATAATATCCAGAGGTTGTCTTTGGGAAATAGACATATGAGTGCTTCCAGCACTGCTGCAGAGGTTGAAGGGGTGGGGATCAGCTGGTTAGTGATCAGACCATATGCCGCACACTGCATCAAATTGGCCTGGATGGCTGTCATCCCAGAAGGAGGCCTCTTCTAAAGATGATGCACAAGAAAGCCCGCTTTCTTGTTTTCTGAAGACAAGCAGACTAAGGACATGGATCACTGGAACCATGTCCTATGGTCTGATGAGACCAAATTACCCTTTTTGGTTCAGGTGGTGTCAAGCGTGTGTGGCGGCAACCAAGTGAGGAGTACAAAGACAACTATGTCTTGCCTACAGTCAAGCATGGTGGTAGGAGTGTCATGGCCTGGGGCTGCATGAGTGCTGCCTGCACTGGGGAGCTATAGTTCATTAAGGGAACCATGAATGCCAACATGTACTGTGACATACTGAAGCACAGCATGATCTTCTCCCTTCAGAGACTGGGCCGCAATGAAGTATTCCAACATGATAATGACCCCAAACACACCTCCAAGACGACCACTGCCTTGCTAAAGAAGCTGAGGATAAAGGTTATGGACTGGCCAAGCATGTCTCCAGACCTAAACCCTATTGAGCATCTGTGGGACATCCTTAAATGGAAGGTGGAGGAGCACACAATCTCTAATATCCACCAGCTCTGTGATGTCATCATGGAGGAGTGGAAGAGGACTCCAGTGGCAACCTGTGAAGCTCTGGTAAACTCCATGCCCAAGGGGGTTAAGGCAGTGCTGGAAAATGATGGTGACCACACAAAATATTGACACTTTGGGTTTAATTTAGACATTTTCACTTAGGGATGTACTCATGTTTGTTGCCAGCGGTTTAGACATTAATGGCTGTGTGTTGAGTTACTTTAAGGGGACAACAAATTTACACTGTTATACAAGCTGTACACTCACTACTTTACATTGTAGCAAAGTGTAATTTTTTCAGTGTTGTCACATGAAAAGGTATAATAAAATATTTACAAAAATGTGAGGGGTGTACTCACTTTTGTGAGATACTGTATCTGCATACTACAGTGGCGAGCTGGGGCCAGCACCCATGCTGGACTGTTGATTGTTCTTTCACCTGGGTGGTGTATATTCAGTCTGGTTCCTGTTCTAGTGACCACTTTAGGTTTACCGTCATGTTCAATCCCGGGGACAGTGGTGAATCTCCCTAAATCGAATACAGGTGGTAATAAAATCTTCGAAGGGGTTCTAACTAAAAAAATAAAAATAAATAAAAATAAAAATCACTTTAGAATAGAGATGTAAAATTGCTAGAGTTTTTGAAGCAATAGGGAAAACAAGTTTCTTTCCCTGTTTTTTTCTGGAAAAAATTGACATTTTGGAAAAATGTAAAAAAAATATTCAGTGTGGAGTAGTTTTACAAATTGAAAATCATTGTGTTACAATGGGAACGTGAAATACAGTGTACATAAAAGTAATATGTATATAGGGGAGGGTGAGGTAGATGGCGCTGCCTCTGATAAGTGTGGTATATGTCTCAGAGTAAAGGGTGGCAATCTCAAGGGTGTGTAATGAGAAACAAAATATACAAAATATACATCAATATATCAATACAAGTATAGATTCAAAAATTGTGTGTACACATTGCACTTTATATTTATATTTTATTCCCAATGGGTGTGTTTGGCAAAGAAGGTGCCAGTGGACAAAATGATGAACCCTCAAAGGGATCTAGAAAGTGAAAAGTTGGTACATAAATATGTCCAAAATAAAGTGCAAGGTGCAAAAGAATATAAAATTAATAAGGTGCAAAGTGAACTACAAGTGAATATATTGGCGAATAGGGATGATCGAACGGTTCGGGTCGACCATCGGTTCGACCCGAACATTGGCTGTTTGAGGTTCGGCCGAATTCCGAACTTTTTGCTGAAAAAGTTCGGAATTCGGCAACCAGAGCCGACCAAAATGCAATGGGACAGGAAATGGGCTTTAAAAGCCCATGATTGGACCAGAACCATCAGTAAAAGCCAATTGAGGGGGCAAGAGAATGCTAGGAATGTGACTAGGGGGTCCAGAGGCCAATCATTAGTATATACGCCCCCCAGTATATAAGATAGCCCCGCAAAATTCCTAGCATTGTAATACAGGGACATGGAAGAGAGTGGAAGCAGTTCTGTTACTTCTGCTTCAAAAGTGTCATTTAGCAATTATTAGTGTGAGGAAAGGGATATCTAGTGTAGTTAGGGTGCTATTTTCCACTTTAGTAAGAATCAAAAATCTTTCTGTAGGGAAAGTGTTAAGTGCCAGGGTGACCGTAGTGTAGTGTAGGGTGAACTGACTCTGACTGCTATGGCAGGGTGACCAAACCCTTCCATGTCAGGGTGACCGCAATAAAGAAAAGATTGTTTCTCTTAGGTCACTTATAGAACAGCGATATGGCTTCTCGCCTGTCAGCCTGCTTTTTGCTGCAGGCGTTTATAGGGCTTTTTTGAGGACATGTTTGGAGTCAGGCAAAACATCTGAACTTGTGTATAGGGGTATATATACACACACACATGTATATATATATATATATATATATATATATACACATACAGTATATAGGTGTGAAAGTAGCTTGCGCTAATGAAATAATTAACACCCATATGGCTCCGCTCCTATCACACCTATATATGTGTAAGTGTATAAATACATATAAGTATGTGTGTATATATACCCCTATACAGAAGTTCAGATGTTTTGCCTGCCTCCAAAGACCCCAAAAAAATGCCCAAAAAAATGCCTGCGCCAAAAAAAAAAAAACGCCCAGGTGTGTTATTGCAGGCTTTTTTTTTTGGGCATTTTTTGGGGGTCTTTGGAGATAGGCATGACATCTGAACTTCTGTATAGGGGTGTATATACACACCTACACATATATAGGTGTGAAAGTAGCAGAACCCTATGCTTGCGCTAATTAAATAATTAACAGGCATATGGCTCCACTCCTATCACATCTATATATGTGTAAGTGTATAAATACATATAAGTATGTGTGTATATATACCCCTATACAGAATTTCAGATGTTATGCCTGCCTCTAAAGACGCCAAAAAAATTCCCAAAAAAACGCTAGCGCCAAAAAAAAAACGCCCAGGTGTGTTGTTGCAGGCATTTTTTTGGGGTCTTTGGAGGCAGGCATAACATCTGAACTTGTGTATAGGTGTATATATACACACATACTTATATGTATTTATACACTTACACATATATAGGTGTGATAGGAGAGAAGCCATATGGGTGTTAATTTTTCCTTAGCGCAAGCATAGGTTTCTGCTCCTTTCACACCTATATATGTGTATGTATATATACATACATGTGTGTGTATATATACCCCTACACATAAGTTCTGATGTCATGCCTGACTCCAAACATGTCCTCAAAAAAGCCCAATAAAACGCCTGCAACAAAAAGTCGGGAGTAAAAATAGCGGAGCCATATCCCTGTTCTATATTAATTCTAATACAAACAAACTTTTTTTTCTGGTTCTGGACATGCTACAGAGCTGAAACTTCACAGGTACAGTTTTTAGACCCACCAGACACTAAATCAAAAGAAATCTCATTTTTTTTTTTCAATAATTTTTTCAATAATTCGCTCTCTATCAAAAATGAAAATTTTTAAGAACTTTTTTTTGTGTGATTAATAGTCTCTGGGGCATGACCCAGAACCCTAGGCACTTTTTAGGGGCATTTATTGGGTTTTAGGGCTTCAAAATTGTGTTTTTTGATTACCGAAGTTCGGGTCCCATTGATTTCAATGGGGTTCTGAAATCCAGGCCGAACTTAGGGGGATGGGCTTATGGAATCCACACAAGGACCTGTGTTTCAAAACAGGAGGAACACAAGAGCCCTGTCTTGATTGCTGACAGAACAACGATCTGGTGTGTTTACAATGGCAGACCACCATTCTGTCTTTCCGGGGAGTGATAGCGGGTGCCCGCCCGCCCCCAACTTTTGACGTATGGGTACGGAGATTCGTGTAGCCGAGACAGCCTGCTGCAGTATATCTGCGGTGGGCAGTCAGCAAGTGGTTAATGAGGACCTCCTACGTATATGTTTTTCAATGTTTTGTGATGCAAACCCCATTTCTTGTTCTTATGTGGGGGGGGGGGGCTACTTTTTAACATGTGGTTTAAATATACCATTGAGTATGAATAATACAATTTTAAAAGTAATTAATTAGTAAGCTTAAAATCGACCCTCACCATCCCACTAAATAGAGGAACCCTATTTGCAGATACTATTTGGGATGATGGCAATGACACCTTCGGTTGTGTGAACTCCCCTTTTTGACACAGTACACTGAGCTTGCATATGAATGGCTGTGCAAGGGAGGGGGTGTCAGGACAAGTCTGATCATTGGAGGAGAGCACTGAAAGACAACAACAAAAAAGAAGGGCGCACCAACCTCGTGCATTACTACTAAAAAAGGTTTATTAATCTAAAGACGAAATACGTTATACTCACAAACGAGTGATGATATGTCACATATAGCACATAAAAGACAATGGAACCGGTCGTCTCCAAGGTGACCAGGGAACGCCTGTACTGGGTGACGTGCTGGTGTCAGCAACTATATGGCTGGGCTGATGCGTTTCAAGGTTCAGTAGTCAGTAGCACTCTTTGGCTCTGAGGAAGAGGGTCCTCCCTCGAAATGCATCAGCCCAGCCATATAGTTACATAGTAGCTGAGGTTGAATAAAGACAATAGTCCATCCAGTTCAACCTGTGTAGGTGTGTGTGGCCATAATCATTTCTCATACCCAGGGAATTTTTTCAGGGGGAACGTGGGGGAACGCAGTTCCGGCACCTCCAGCACTGAATGTATGTAATGGCAAGGGGTGCTGGGGTGGGGTGTAATGGAAGGTCCACTGATGCTGGCTCCTGGGGAATTTATTGTTGCTGGAGAGGATTCAGTTTTATGTGGTGGCCTATTGTTGCTGGTGGGGACAATTGTTGTTGCAAGGGATCCACTGCTGAGGCAGGGGACTATTGGTCTATAGCATATAGAGTCTATTGATGCTGGCTGCTGGGAGATCTGTTCTTGCTGCTGGGGGCCAATTGTTGCTGGAGTGATATTTTGTTGCAGTGGTCCAAAGTTGCTGGGGAGGTCTATTATTGCTGGGAGAATATATTGTTGTTGGGGGTGTATATTGTTGCTGACCGCAGGGGATCTATATTTCTGCTTTTCTTGTTATCATTACCAAATTCCATACAAATTATTTAGCACGACATAATGATACTTGGCTTTGTATTCTCTAAATGAGGCAGTGCTGGGAGGTTGGTAGGGGGTGGTACTAAGGGACGGTGCTCGGAGGTGGGTAGTGGGTGGAACCAAGGGACGGTGCTCGGAGGTGGGTAGGGGGCGGAGACAAGAAGTGACTCAGAAGGGGGGAGTTCCTGCACCTATTCTCTGAGAAAAAAGCCCTGCTCATACCCCTGAATGTTTTGATCCTTGAGATGTACGTCCAAGAGTCTTTTAAAAGTAGCCATACTCCCCGCAGTTACTTCCATTTGTGGTAGAGAATTCCACAGTCTTGTAGCCCTTACTGTAAAGAACCCCCTGCGTAGCCTGAGGCTAAAACACTTCTCCTCTAATCGCATTGTATGCCCTCGAGTCCTCATGCAATCCTTGTGACTGAATAGCTTTTTTTCTATGCTGAGATCACCATTGAGGTATTTGTAAATTGCTATCATGTCCCCCCTCAGGCGTCTCTTCTCCAGGGAGAATAAATCAAGCGCTTTAAGGTCCTCCAAACCCCTAATCAGTCCAGTTGCCCTTCTCTGGACTCTCTCCAGCTCCAACACATCCTTTCTGAGGACTGGCGACCAGAACTGGACAGAATACTCCAGATGCGGTCGGACCAGTGTTTTATAAAGTTGTAGGGTTATAGTTTTATATAGTTGCTGACACCAGCACGTCATCCAGTACAGGGGTTCCCTGGTCACCATTGTCTTTTATGTGCTATATCATCACTCGTTTGTGAGTATAATGTATGTCGTCTTTGGATTAATAAACCTATTTTAGTGGTAACGCTCGAGGTCGGTGCGCCCTTCTTTTTTTGTTGTTGTCTTTCAGTACATTTTGGATACCCCTGGTCCTGAGGGGGCAGCAATACCTTGAGTGGTGCATATAAGATCCTTTATCCTTCATTACATACCACCCGAGTGCAGGAGATTTTTTTGTTTGGTCTCTACATTGGAGGAGAGCAGGCTGTGTTCCCAGCATAGCTATAGGACTGACCGCAGTGTGCTCTCCTGATTAGTGTGGTCAGTTTTTAATAGGAAAGCAGAGGGACTGGCTGGAACACCAGGGATTCCACACAAAGGAAGCAATACAAAGAGAACAGGAGACTTTGCTGTACCATGTACTTGTATGAGAGACACATATCAGTAATATGAAATGTTGGGGTAACAAACGCTTTAATCATTTATCCTGGGAAGACCTCCAAACATGACGACATTTGAGCAGCCCTAGAAATTGGTGTCCTTACTGTTTATAAACAGAGACAAGGAGGCTAAATTACTAAAGGATTTGAAAATGTTCACACAATAAATTGTGCGTGAATACTCACTTTAATTAACCAATCATGGGCAGATGAAATCAATTATCCAATCACATGCAGATGAAATAGGTAAACAAGGACTTTCTTGTCACATGATTGGAAAATAAAAGTGAAACTTTTCATTTTATTGTGTGAATATTCTCAAATCCTTTAGTATATCAGCCTCATCGTTTCTTAGTGTATGCGGAGAAGTGGAATACTCTAGAGCCAGGTTCCATACTGTCTGATGGACCTGATGCTGCTGCCTCTACAATGCAGATCAACAAAATGCAGCACATACAAGATAGTAAAAAGGATTTTATGGTTCTTCCGAGATTATGCATTGTCTATTTTCATCTGGTATTATAATGATATAATTAGAAGATGACAGCGTGTATTCTGCCAAAAACAAAATACATGAGTAATAAGATGAGCTTTTAAGAAAAGTGTCTTTATGTTTTTTCTTACAGATACAAGGCTCCCTGGGTTTAAGCATTGTAATATCCATTTTCTCAGTTGTTGGACTGATACTGAACATTGTGGATTTCTTTGTTTATTATAATTGCTATGATTATTATTATTATGATTGTAATGGTTTACTTGTAAGTATCTCATCGTATCTATCTGTCTGTCTAATCTGTCTGTCTAATTTGTCTGTCTGTCTTGTCTCTCTTGTCTGGCTGTCTCTCTTGTCTGTCTAATATGTCTGTCTTGTTTGTCTGTCTGTCTAATCTGTCTGTCTAAAGCCCCGTACACACGTACCGATTGTCGGCCGAAAATATTCGGCCGCCGAACGATCGGCCGATTTTCGGCTTGTTAGTATGATGCTTCCGACAGCCGACAGCGCACTTTCGGCCGAACAGAATCTGTCGTGCAAGCATTAAAATTTTTGTTGGCCAACACCAGAACGGCCGATTGTTCACCAGTCAGTACAGAATTCGGCCGACAGCAGATTTGCAAGACTGGGCATGCTCAGAAAAGAAAAAAGACCAGGAAAGTGAACCATCACATGACATCACTTCTGCAGTCGGCTGTTGTTGGACGACAAAATTCGTGTGCAGTCTTTTGCAGTTTTCAACAGACACGACAGCCCTGGACAAAAGACGGCCGATCGTTCGGCCGACGATCGGTACGTGTGTACGGGGCTTAATCTGTCTGTCTGTCTGTCTATCTTGTCTGTCCAATCTGTCTGTCTTGTCTGTCTAATTTGTCTGTCTATCTTGTCTGTCTGTCTGTCTAATCTGTATGTCTAATTTGGCTGTCTGTCTAATCTGTCTGTCTGTCTAACCTGTCTGTCTAATCTGTCTGTCTGTCTTGTCTGTCTAATTTGTCTGTCTAATTTGTATGTCTGTCTAATCTGTCTGTCTAATCTGTCTGTCTGTCTAATATGTCTGTCTAATCTGTCTGTCTAATCTGTCTGCCTGTCTAATTTGTCTGTCTTGTCTCTCTTGTCTGTCTGTCTGTCTAATCTGTCTGTCTGTCTAATCTGTCTGCCTGTCTAATTTGTCTGTCTTGTCTCTCTTGTCTGTCTGTCTGTCTGTCTAATCTGTCTGTCGAATCTGTCTAATCTCTCTGTCTTGTTTGTCTAATCTGTATTGTCGGTCTGTCTGTCATGTCTGTCTAATCTGTCTGTCTAGTCTAGATTAGACAGACAAGACAGACAGATTAGACTGTCTGTCTTGTCTGTCTGTCTTGTCTGTCTAATATGTCTGTCTAATCTGTCTGTCTTGTCTGTCTAATCTAGACTAGACTAGACAGACAGATTAGACAGACATGACAGACAGACAGACAATACAGATTAGACAAACAAGACAGAGAGATTAGACAGACAAGACAGACAGATTCGACAGACAAAACAGACAGATTTGACAGACAAGACAGACAAGAGAGACAAGACAGACAAATTAGACAGGCAGACAGATTAGACAGACAGATTAGACAGACAGATTAGACAGAAAGACACATTAGACAGATAGACATACAGATTAGACAGACAGACAAGACAGACAGACAAATTAGACAGACAGACAAGATAGACAGACAAATTAGACAGGCAGACAGATTAGACAGACATGTTAGACAGACAGACAGATTAGACAGACATATTAGACAGACAGACAGCCAAATTAGACAGACAGACATACAGAAGTAGACAGACAGACAAGACAGACAGATTAGACAGTCTTTCGGTCTGTCCGTCCAAAATACTTTACTTAAAGAGGAAGTAAACCCTCCTCGGGAAGTTGTACCTATAGGTGATCCTATGATAAGGCTTACCTATAGGTACTGTAAATATCTCCTAAACATGTACGGTTTAGGAGATATTTACCTTTAATGCAGCCAGTGACGTCACTGGCGCATGCGCTCTGAAGGAACGGCTGATCGTGCTGTTCCTTCAGAGTCCCGTGCCGTGACCGTCGGCTCCCGTGCGCGTGCGCGGGAGTGACGTCCCCGCGGCTCCGGCCAATCAGATGGCCGGATGCCGCGATCCCAGAAGACGGGCGACTGAACATGTCGCCCGTCATACAGGTGAGTGAGCGGCACGGCGGGGGTTCGTTCTAAGGTAAGTATTTCATAATGAGCTAGTATGCGATGCATACTAGCTCATTATGCGTTTCTCTTGCAGGTTGTAAAAAAAAAAAAAAAAAAATTTAAACGAGTGTACAACCTCTTTAAAGCTGGCAATGGTTCAATATAATACTTCCAGTTTTACCAACCATAACACATTTTGGCATTAATATTCGAAGGACAAGTTCAGGTATTTTATAAAGATTCCCCAGCCCAGGCCTTCCGCCAGGAACGTATCATGAAATCAGAGGGCCCATGTGTAAATTCAAAAGTGGGCCCTAGGTGTTGCAAAAAGTAAAAATGTGCTGCGCATTTGGGCGTGGTGAAAATTATGCAAAATATTCGGCTTGGCTTAAAGGAGGTGTGATTAAATAGAGTCTGAGATGACTTACATAGTGCAGAATGCACTAATGTTAAATAAGGAATGCACAGTGCAGAGTGCAAGGCAGTGGGTGATTAAAGATGTCCCGGGCTGGTATTTGAGTATTTTTTTATATATATATATATATATATATATATATATATATATATATATATATATATATATATATATATATATATATATCTATTGTCCCCAAAAAGCCCTTTTTAGGGCTGGTATTTGAGTAATTTTTTTTTTTATATATATATATCTATATCTCTATTGTGCAGTTGCCTGCCCGCTGTGTGTGAGAGGCCACAGACCCACCTCAGACTGTACTGTGTGCACACCACACTCATTTCGGGTGGCACAGGCACAGTACCTTGCAGTTTAAAAAATATTTTTTTTCCTCTGTCCTAATTGCATTGAGTGTCAGGTCCACAGAGTGTACTGTGCCCACTGCAGTGCCCACCACTGATATATACGGTGGCACAGCAGCTTGCAAATTAAAAATATATATATTTTTTATAATTGTTGTTGCCTGGCCTGCCAGTGACTGTCAGGTCCACAGAGTGTACTGTGCCCACTGCAGTGCCCACCACTGATATATACGGTGGCACAGCAGCTTGCAAATTAAAAAAAATATATATTTTTTTTAATTACAGTTGCCTGGCCTGCCAGTGACTGTCAGGTCCACAGAGTGTACTGTGCCCACCACTGATATATACGGTGGCACAGCAGCTTGCACGCATAGTACCACAAATCTAAAAAAAAATGACAGGCAGAGGCAGGACACCCCGCAGGGGCCGTCGTGGTCGTGGTGCTGTGATTTTCTTTGGCCCTAGAATAATGCCCAGTGTTCAGAAGCCACATACCCTGAACTCAAAAAATTCTGAGGACATAGTTGAGTGGCTTACACAGGGCACCCAATCTTCTACAGCTTCCGCTCGGAACCTTAATGCACCATCCTCCTCCAGCTCAGCTTCGGGCACCTCTCAATTTACCACTCGCCCGCCCGCCGCCACCACCCCCAACACTAGCACCACAGCCGCATTACTTGATCTGTCAGAGGAGTTTACACATCAGTTGGAAGAAATAAGTGATGCGCAACCATTAGTGCCAGAGGATGTAGATAATGGGGATATGTCTCAGTCAGGCAGCATTATACACATGGATGTACATTGCGATGATGATGTTGTACCTGGTGCCTTTGCTGAGTTGTCAAGTGAAGCGGCTGATGATGACGATGTGTCCGTGGATGTCACCTGGGTGCCTGCTCGAAGAGCAGAAGAAGAGGGGGAAAGTTCAGATGGGGAGACAGAGAGGAGGAGGAGACGAGTTGGAAGCAGGGGGAGGTCATCGCAAGGAGCTAGTGGCACAGTCAGACAGCATGTATCGGCACCCGGGGTCAGCCAGACAGCACGCCAATCAACGCAAGCTGTTGCCACCACCAGAATGCCGTCATTGCAAAGCTCAGCAGTGTGGCATTTTTTTTGTGTGTCTGCCTCTGATAGCAGCGATGCCATTTGCAACCTGTGCCAAAAGAAACTGAGTCGTGGGAAGTCCAACACCCACCTAGGTACAACTGCTTTGCGAAGGCACATGATCTCACATCACAAACGCCTATGGGATCAACACATGAGTAAAAGCAGCACACAAACTCAAAGCCACCATCCTCCTCCTGGTCCAGCATCTTCAGCTACGTCAACCACAGCTGTCCTCCTTTTCCCCTATCAACAACCCGCCAGTGCCTCTCAACTTCAGCAGTTCCTGCTCATCTGCCCACAGTCAGGTGTCTGTAAGATTGGCTTCTTACGCTCAAACATTTCCTTGACAGAGTCACCCCCTTGCCCGGCGTCTGACAGCTGGCTTGTCTGAACTCTTAGCCCGCCAGCTTTTACCATACAAGCTGGTGGAGTCTGAGGCCTTCAAAAAATTTGTGGCTATTGGGACACCGCAGTGGAAGGTACCCGGCCGAAATTTTTTTTCACAAAAGGCAATCCCCAACCTGTACTCTATTGTGGAAAAGGAAGTCATGTCATGTCTGGCACACAGTGTTGGGGCAAGGGTCCATCTGACCACTGATAGCTGGTCTGCAAAGCACGGTCAGGGCAGGTATATCACTTACACTGCGCATTGGGTAAACCTGCTGGCCGCTGCCAAGCATGGAATGCATGGCTCTGCAGAGGAGATGGTGACACCGCCACGACTTGCAGGCAGGCCTGCTGCCACCTCCTCTACTCCTCCTACTCCATCCCCTTTGCTAACCTCCTCGGCTGAGTCCTCTTCTGCTGTTGCGTCTTGCTCCACACCAACTGCACCCCCCCAGCTCCCCAGGGGCTATTCCACATGCCAGATACGACAGTGTCACGCTGTCTTGGGGTTGACTTACCTGAAAGCAGAGAGTCACACCGGACCAGCACTACTGTCCGCCCTGAACGCACAGGTGGATCAGTGGCTGACCCCGCACCAACTGGAGATCGGCAAAGTGGTGTGTGACAACGGAAGCAATTTGTTGGCAGCATTGAATTTGGCAAGTTGACACATGTGCCGTGCATGGCACATGTGTTGAATCTGATTGTACAACGCTTTGTGCATAAGTACCCAGGCTTACAGGACGTCCTCAAGCAGGCCAGGAAGGTGTGTGGCCATTTCAGGCATTCCTACACGGCCATGGCGCACTTTTCAGATATTCAGCAGCGAAACAACATGCCAGTGAGTCGCATGATTTGCGACAGCCCGACACGTTGGAATTCAACACTCCTGATGTTCGACCGCCTGCTCCAACAAGAAAAAGCGGTCAACGAGTATTTGTATGACCGGGGTGCTAGGACAGCCTCTGCGGAGCTGGGTATTTTTTTTCCATGTTACTGGACGCTCATGCGCAATGCCTGTAGGCTCATGCGTCCTTTTGAGGAGGTGACAAACCTAGTCAGTCGCACCGAAGGCACAATCAGCAACATCATCCCATATGTTTTCTTCCTGGAGCGTGCCCTGCGAAGAGTGCTTGATCAGGCCGTAGATGAGCGTGAAGAGGAAGAGGAAGAGTTGTGGTCACCATCACCACCAGAAACAGCCTTACCATCGCTTGCTGGACCTGCAGCAACGCTGGAAGAGGAGTCTGAGGAAGAGGAGTCAGAGGAGGAATGTGGCTTTGAGGAGGAGGAACACCAACCACAGCAGGCGTCCCAGGGTGCTCGTTGTCACCTATCTGGTACCCGTGGTGTTGTACGTGGCTGGGGGGAAGAACACACCTTCAATGACATCAGTGAGGACGAGGAATTGGACATGAGTAGCTCGGCATCCAACCTTGTGCAAATGGGGTCTTTCATGCTGTCATGCCTGTTGAGGGACCCTCGTATAAAAAGGCTGAAGGAGAACGACCTGTACTGGGTGGCCACGCTACTAGACCCCCGGTATAGGCAGAAAGTGTCTGATATGTTACCGAATTACCGGTAGTCGCAAAGGATGCAGCAGCTACAAAATAAGTTGAAAAGTATGCTTTGCTTTACACAGCGTATAAGGGTGATGTCACAGCACAACGGGAATCCAACAGGGGAAGAGGTGAAAGTAATCCTCCTCCTACCACAACCACGCTGGCAAGGACAGGACGCTTTAGAGACTTTAGAGAGTTGTTGATGGAGGACATGCAGAGCTTTTTAAGTCCTACGCATCGCCACAGCCCTTCGGGGTCCACCCTCAGAGAATGACTCGACCGACAGGTAGCAGACTACCTTGCCTTAACTGCAGATATCGACACTCTGAGGAGCGATGAACCCCTTGACTACTGGGTGTGCAGGCTTGACCTGTGGCCTGAGCTATCCCAATTTGCGATAGAACTTCTGGCCTGCCCTGCTTCAAGTGTCCTGTCAGAAAGGACCTTCAGCGCAGCAGGAGGTATTGTCACTGAGAAGAGAAGTCGCCTAGGTCAAAAAAGTCTAGATTACCTCACCTTTATTAAGATGAATGAGGCGTGGATCCCGAAGGGACTGACAGTGGGGGATGCATTTTACTAAAAAAGGCCTGATGAGATGCCTTGGGCTAAAAATGGTCCACACGCTGCTGTATTTAATCTCTGCATGCCGGATGACTTACGTGACTTCTCCGCCACCAACTACGGTTCAAGCTGCAATGTTTTAGTGAACTTTCTGCCTAGAAAGCCTCAATTTTTCCAGCCGCTGCTGCAGCAGCGGCTGCAACAATACCTACTTTTTCAGGCATGTGTACATACCTAATTTTTCTGGCCTCTGGTGCTACACTTTGGCTGCAAAAAACAAAACACAAAAAAAGGCACATACATGTGTCAATTCCCCTTCGTGATCGTTACCTTGTTGTGGTGAAGGGGCTTGCGTATCACAATGAAGCGATCACCTCTAGGAGTGTGTTGGCAATGTTGGCACACCCCAGATGATAAGGTCGTTGCTTCATTGTGAACAGACGAAAAGCGATCCACTTTTTTTGGATAATTTTTCATAGAAAAAACATTAATTTTCTTTATGATCATCTTGGGTGATCATTAAAGCCTACTAGGCCAACAATGGGCCCACACTGCAGAATCATTGTTTTCTGGGTCACTTAATTGTCACTGAACTACCTCAGCAAGACCATAGGCTTTGAAAAACCGCCATCGCCTGCAATCTCCCAAACGTGCGCATGAGCACAGTCATCACTACAGCAAGATTGACGAATAGAGGAATAAAATTTATGTCATGAGTGTGTCAACTATTGACAACTCTTTGCGGTTGTCTAAAATCTATTCAATACACGTCCCCTGATAGGGGACGTAACAGGGATTAAACTGATAAGAATAGTACCACTTAACACACCACTCATATAGAATGGCACAGTACAGTGAACGGCGCATGCGCAGTGCCCAAAATTGGAAGTAAGAGGACAGACCAACCATCTTTTTCCATCTCCCGGTTCCTAAAATCTATTCCGTACACCGGCCCCTGATAGGGGACGTAACGTAACAGGGATTAAACTGATAAGAACAGATTTTTTTAATTAAAAAAAAAGAGGACAGCCTCTGCGGAGCTGGGTATTTTTTGGCCGTGTTACTGAATGCTCATGCACAATGGCTGTAGGCTCATGTGTCCTTTTGCGGAGGTGACAAACCTGGTCAGTCAAACCCAAGGCAACATCATCGACCTCATCCCATATGCGTTTTTTCTGGAGCGTGCCCTGCGAAGAGTGCTGGATCAGGCCGTAGATGAGCATGAAGAGGAAGAGTTGTGGTCCCCATCACCACCAGAATCAGCCTTGTCATTGTCGATTGCTGCACCTGTGGCAACGCAGAGAGAGGAGTCTGAAGAAGAGAAGTCAGAGGAGGAAGGTGGCTTTGAGGAGGTGGAAGACCAACCACAGCAGGCGTCCCAGGGGTCTTGTTGTCACCCTTTGGGGACCCTTGGTGTTGTACGTGGCTGGGTGGAGGAAGCGACCTTCAATGACGTCAGTGAGGACAAGGAACGGGACATGGCTAGCTTGGTATCCAACCTTGTGCAAATGGAGAGTTTGCGATTGTGCAAATGGACTGATTGACTGAGTGACTGTTAAACGGGGAGTTTGGTCTGTCAGAGTTTGGTCTGTCACTGTGAAGCGGGCGTAACCCTTACCCTACCTGATTGATACAACATCATACCTGATCGTATACACACACTGGATGTTTTACAGCACGTTATTCCAAACAATTTAGGAATGTTAGGTGATTTATGCCCTTTATGGATTAAAACCCGACTCTGCGTCAACTACGTAATTTTCCATGGGAGTTTTGCCATGGATCCCCCTCCGGCATGCCACAGTCCAGGTGTTAGTCCCCTTGAAGCAACTTTTCCATCACTATTGTGGCCAGAAAGAGTCCCTGTGGGTTTTAAAATTCGCCTGCCTATTGAAGTCTATGGCGGTTTGCCGGTTCGCGAACGGCAAATTTTAGGTTCGCGACAGCACTATGGGTGATATGTACAGGAGAGGAGTGCCGAGTGTATGGTGGGGGGTAGTATGTGCAAGGAGTGGAGTGCGGAGTGTATAGAGGTTGGATGGTATGTGCAAGGAGAGGAATGTGGAGTATATGGCGGTGGGCAGTATGTGCAGGAGAGGAGTATTTGGCGGTGGGTAGTATGTGCAGGAGAAGAGTGTGGAGTATATGGCGGTGGGTAGTACATGCAGGGGAGGAGTGCGGAGTGTACAGAGGTGGGTGGTTTGCACAAGGAGAGGAATGTGGAGCATATGGTGGGGGGTAGTACGTGCAGGAGAAGAGTGTGGAGTATATGGCAGTGGGTAGTACATGCAGGAGAGGAATGCGGAGTGTATAGAGGTGGGTGGTATGTGCAAGGAGAAGAATGTAGAGTATATGTCGGTGGGTAGTATGTGCAGGAGAAGAGTCTGGAGTATATGGCGGTGGGTAGTACATGCAGGAGAGGAGTGCCGAGTGTATAGAGGTGGGTGGTATGTGCAGGAGAAGAGTGTGGAGTATATGGCGGTGGGTAGTACATGCAGGCGAGGAGTGCGGAGTGTATAGAGGTGGGTGGTATGTGCAAGGAGAGGAATGTGGAGCATATGGCGGTGGGTAGCATGTGCAGGAGAAGAGTGTGGAGTATATGGCAGTGGGTAGTACATGCAGGAGAGGAGTGCGGAGTATATAGAGGTTGGTGGTATGTGCAAGGAGAGGAATGTGGAGCATATGGTGGTGGGTGGTATGTGCAGGAGAAGAGTGTGAAATATATGGTGGTGGGTAGTACATGCAGGAGAGGAGTATTTGGCGGTGGGTAGTATGTGCAGGAGAAGAGTGTGGAGTATATGGCGGTGGGTAGTACATGCAGGGGAGGAGTGTGGAGTGTACAGAGGTGGGTAGTATGTGCAGGAGAAGAGTGTGGAGTATATGGGGATGGGTAGTATGTGCAGGAGAAGAGTGTGAAATATATGGTGGTGGGTAGTACATGCAGGAGAGGAGTATTTGGCGGTGGGTAATATGTGCAGGAGAAGAGTGTGGAGTGTGTTTTTTCACAGTGCATCGGGTGGAGGTAGCGGGTGGGGGGGTTCGCTGTGTTTTTTATTTATACATTTTTTTACAAGAACTTCAGGATAGTGACCTCCAACAAAAATCCTTTAGCAATCTTCTTCAGGCCATCAGCCGAGCACCTGCTGAGGCTCAGGCTGCAATGTCTTCTCTCAATAGTTATCTCCCAAGGCCAGTAGCCCCAGGAGATCTGGAACCCTCCCTGTAGAACAAACAATCCTTTGGGAAGGCCTCCCAAATATTTATCACCTCCCAAGGCCAGTAGCCTCAGGAGATCTGGAATCCTCCCTGTAGAACAAAGAACCCTCTGGGAAGGTCTCCCAAATATTTATCACCTCCCAAGGCCAGTAGCCTCAGGAGATCTGGAATTCTCCCTGTAAAACAAAGAACCCTCTGGGAAGGCCTCCCAAATATTTATCACCTCCCAAGGCCAGTAGCCCCAGGAGATCTGGAACCCTCCCTGTAGAACAAAGAACCCTCTGGGAAGGCCTCCCAAATATTTATCACCTCCCAAGGCCAGTAACCCCAGGAGATTGTGAACCCTTCCTGTAGAACAAAGAACCCTCTGGGAAGGCCTCCCAAATATTTATCACCTCCCAAGGCCAGTAGCCCCAGGAGATCTGGAACCCTCCTTGTAGAACAAAGAACCTTCTGGGAAGGCCTCCCAAATATTTATCACCTCCCAAGGCCAGTAGCCCCAGGAGATCTGGAACCCTCCCTGTAGAACAAAGAACCCTTTGGGAAGGACTCCCAAATATTTATCATCTCCCAAGGCCAGTAGCCTCAGGAGATCTGGAATCCTCCCTGTAGAACAAAGAACCCTCTGGGAAGGCCTCCCAAATATTTATCACCTCCCAAGGCCAGTAGCCCCAGGAGATCTGGAACCCTCCCTGTAGAACAAAGAACCCTTTGGGAAGGACTCCCAAATATTTATCATCTCCCAAGGCCAGTAGCCCCAGGAGATCCGGAACCCTCCCTGTAGAACAAAGAAAACTCTGGGAAGGCCTCCCAAATATTTATCACCTCCCAAGGCCAGTAGCCCCAGGAGATCTGGAACCCTCCCTGTAGAACAAAGAACCCTCTGGGAAGGCCTCCCAAATATTTATCACCTCCCAAGGCCAGTAACCCCAGGAGATCGTGAACCCTTCCTGTAGAACAAAGAACCATCTGGGAAGGCCTCCCAAATATTTATCACCTCCCAAGGCCAGTAGCCCCAGGAGATCTGGAACCCTCCCTGTAGAACAAAGAACCTTCTGGGAAGGCCTCCCAAATATTTATCACCTCCCAAGGCCAGTAGCCTCAGGAGATCTGGAATCCTCCCTGTAGAACAAAGAACCCTCTGGGAAGGCCTCCCAAATATTTATCACCTCCCAAGGCCAGTAGCCCCAGGAGATCTGGAACCCTCCCTGTAGAACAAAGAAGCCTTTGGGAAGGACTCCCAAATATTTATCATCTCCCAAGGCCAGTAGCCTCAGGAGATCTGGAATCCTCCCTGTAGAACAAAGAACCCTCTGGGAAGGCCTCCCAAATATTTATCACCTCCCAAGGCCAGTAGCCCCAGGAGATCTGGAACCCTCCCTGTAGAACAAAGAACCCTTTGGGAAGGACTCCCAAATATTTATCACCTCCCAAGGCCAGTAGCCTCAGGAGATCTGGAATCCTCCCTGTAGAACAAAGAACCCTCTGGGAAGGCCTCCCAAATATTTATCACCTGCCAAGGCCAGTAGCCCCAGGAGATCTGGAACCCTCCCTGTAGAACAAAGAACCCTTTGGGAAGGACTCCCAAATATTTATCATCTCCCAAGGCCAGTAGCCTCAGGAGATCTGGAATCCTCCCTGTAGAACAAAGAACCCTGTTGGAAGGCCTCCCAAATATTTATCACCTCCCAAGGCCAGTAGCCCCAGGAGATCCGGAACCCTCCCTTTAGAACAAAGAAAACTCTGGGAAGGCCTCCCAAATATTTATCACCTCCCAAGGCCAGTAGCCCCAGGAGATCCGGAACCCTCCCTGTAGAACAAAGAACCCTCTGGGAAGGCCTCCCAAATATTTATCACCTCCCAAGGCCAGTAGCCCCAGGAGATCTGGAACCCTCCCTGTAGAACAAAGAACCCTTTGGGAAGGACTCCCAAATATTTATCATCTCCCAAGGCCAGTAGCCTCAGGAGATCTGGAATCCTCCCTGTAGAACAAAGAACCCTGTGGGAAGGCCTCCCAAATATTTATCATCTCCCAAGGCCAGTAGCCTCAGGAGATCTGGAATCCTCCCTGTAGAACAAAGAACCCTCTGGGAAGGCCTCCCAAATATTTATCACCTCCCAAGGCCAGTAGCCCCAGGAGATCTGGAACCCTCCCTGTAGAACAAAGAACCCTTTGGGAAGGACTCCCAAATATTTATCACCTCCCAAGGCCAGTAGCCTCAGGAGATCTGGAATCCTCCCTGTAGAACAAAGAACCCTCTGGGAAGGCCTCCCAAATATTTATCACCTCCCAAGGCCAGTAGCCCCAGGAGATCTGGAACCCTCCCTGTAGAACAAAGAACCCTCTGGGAAGGCCTCCCAAATATTTATCACCTCCCAAGGCCAGTAGCCCCAGGAGATCTGGAACCCTCCCTGTAGAACAAAGAACCCTTTGGGAAGGCTTCCCAAATATTTATCACCTTACTCAGTTACCAACTGGGTGCCCCCTCCCAGGGATTGGCCAAAGTCCGATAAGAATTTATTACTGAGTGTTTGACCCTCCCTGTCCTATATTCTGGAAGCTCCCTGTTGCTGCCAGCCAACTCGCAGGTAAAAAAATGAAGGTCCAGCACACATGACTGATCCTGACAGTAAAACGAGCTGAATGACAGCTTTTATCAGCTATACAAGAGAAGGGAAAAGGGATAGCAGTGATATATTTGCCCAGATATGGCCAGTGGTGTCATTGCTACCCCTGCCCCTTTGCTTATGTGGTGGGGATTTTCAGTGGCCTCAGCTGTTCCTTGGGAAGCTGCAGGTGCAAGCGCCCATTGCTTCCTTAAGAACCAATGACAAAATCAAAAAGGGGAAAAAGATGTTGAGAGAAAACCTGGAAAAAATCCTAGAAGAGGATTTTCCAAAAGGAACGGGATAGAAGGGATGTTTGAGATGCCTTATATTTGAAGAAAGTGTGAAGCAAAAGATGTATATAAAAAAAATGAAAAAACTTTATTACATAGTTACAAAAAACAAACAGTCTTTTTAGGACTTGCATGTGCAACTAGTTATAAAAACCACACTAGTTTCTAAAAACCTTCAATGCATCATCAGACATGGACATATAAAGATGGGTACCACACAGCATATGGATAATGGAGTAGCGAGGTGTCGGACCCCGAAATTCCAATGCGTTTCAACTTTAAAAAAATCTTCTTCAGGGGGTTTATTGGTCCGCAGTTCTTTTAACAAGCATCTGTATATACAGTACATAGAGCAAATCAGTCATTTATATCATACAAACAGTATATCTGCAGTCCCAATACAAGTAAATGCACAACATACATGAATGTGTGGTCCACCCACATCTATAGCGTAGATCTATCAGTAATATACTGTAGGATTATATAATGCAAAAAAGCCTGGGAGCATACCTGGGAGCCACAAGGACAGAGGCGAAAAAAGACCAAAGTGAACCTGGCAAGAAGGGAAAAGAGGAAGGAAGACACAGCAAGAGAAAAGCCATATGAAAAAATCTCACTGACAAAAAAAGAAAAATGTATAAAAAGTGTGTAAAATAAAAATGAAGAAAAAACATAAAAGTACATATGAAAAATCTATAAAAAATGAAAAAAAAAATTAAAAATGATAAAAAAATATATTGATCGAAGATCAGTTTCAATAAGAAAAAATATATATATTAAGAAAAAATAAGCAAAAACATGAAAAAATTATATATATAATAAATAATAATACAAAATATATATGTATAAATGGGTAAAAAAGTTTACCTGTATTTTGTTTTTATATATTATTTGGTCAGGACCTAGTGACAAAAAATCAGCAGGACCCTCATAAGGATGGAGAATTTGTCAGTCCTCAAATGTTGTATATATATATATATAGACCACATACAGGTCCTGGCAAAAAAAAAAAAAACAGAAGAAGAAAAAAAAAAGGAATACAATAAGACACGTGGCCACTCACTAAAACTAGAGGAAAGGCAGTTTAACCTTAAAATACATAAGGGGTTCTTCACTGTAAGAGCAGTAAGGATGTGGAATTCTCTTCCACAAGCAGTCGTATCAGCAGGGAGCATTGATAGTTTCAAAAAACTGTTAGATGGGCACCTTAAAGACCACAACATACAGGGGTATACAATGTACGGCTAACAACAAACACACACACACACACACACACACACACACACATCATAGGTTGAACTGAATGGACTGATGTCTTTTTTCAACCTCACTAACTATGTAACTATGTAAGAAAAAGGAAGAAAAAGGAAAAGGGAAAAAAATGTTGCTGTACCTTCTTAATAAGGAGTTCTCTAGGTGTTCAGTTGGATAAATGACTCTATTGGCGCTTTTCCACTGCATGGAACTGAACGGTTCGGCTCGCTTTTGTGCTTTTCCACTGCTGGTACCGCATGGTATAGTGTAGGAATGGTTCGGTACGGTACGGCGTCGCTTTTCCACTGCATGGAACCGAACGGTACAGCTCTGAAAAACAGTACCTACTCGATTGTGGTTCCAACAGGTACCATAACCGGTACCATATCCCACAATCATTTGCATGCAGTCACTACTAGCCACTGATTGGTCAGAGAATCCCACCCACCCCGTTGTTATCCCACCCACTTAACTTTAGTACTACTTTAGTGGAAAAGCAAACCATACCGTACTGTACCGAACCGTTCCAACACCGTACCATGCGGTACCAGAAGTGGAAAAGCAAACCTGGCCAAGCAGGGCCGAGTAGAGCCGAGCCGGTACTTGCAGTGGAAAAGTGCCAATATGTTTACTTCAACTGTCCAATATAGAAACATTACAAATACCGCTTCTACATATGATGCTTGACTCCCGCTGATCATAGGGCTGAATGGGGAAAGTCACATCATCACTACTGTTAACCATTGTAGCACCAGAAGTTCAGAGTCAGGAAGAGGACAGGCATCCTTGTAGCACCAGAAGTTCAGAGTCAGGAAGAGGACAGGCATCCTTGTAGCACCAGAAGTTCAGAGTCAGTAAAAGGACAGGCATCCTTGTAGCACCAGAAGTTCAGAGTCAGGAAGAGGACAGGCATCCTTGTAGCACCAGAAGTTCAGAGTCAGGAAGAGGACAGGCATCCTTGTAGCACCAGAAGTTCAGAGTCAGGAAGAGGACAGGCATCCTTGTAGCACCAGAAGTTCAGAGTCAGGAAGAGGACAGGCATCCTTGCAGAGATTTTTTTTACTTTCTCTAAACTTAAGCTGTAAATTTCCTACGTACTCCAAAGAGTTGTCCGTGTCATAATTCCCGACTCTGTTTCTGATCACTGGGGAGTTTTGAGCGTTCCAGCTATTCCTTCTAATAGCTCGATAAAAAAGTCCTCAAGAGACTGTCAGGCTGTGTAACTACAGGATCTACCAATCTCTGAAATATACATTTTGGGTGTAGTCAGCCTCTAATGTGTTTATTTGTATGTACAGGTCGGAGGCCATGTTCTCCGTGGAATTTTCTTTCTTACATATCTGCTGCAGTTTTCCGTTTCCGTTAGTCTTTCTGTGTTTGCCTGTGTTCTTACATATCTGCTGCAGAAGTTCAGAGTCAGGAAGAGGACAGGCATCCTTGTAGCACCAGAAGTTCAGAGTCAGGAAGAGGACAGGCATCCTTGTAGCACCAGAAGTTCAGAGTCAGGAAGAGGACAGGCATCCTTGTAGCACCAGAAGTTCAGAGTCAGGAAGAGGACAGGCATCCTTGTAGCACCAGAAGTTCAGAGTCAGGAAGAGGACAGGCATCCTTGCAGAGATTTTTTTTACTTTCTCTAAACTTAAGCTGTAAATTTCCTATGTACTCCAAAGAGTTGTCCGTGTCATAATTCCCGACTCTGTTTCTGATCACTGGGAAGTTTTGAGTGTTCCAGCTATTCCTTCTAATAGCTCGATAAAAAAGTCCTCAAGAGACTGTCAGGCTGTGTAACTACAGGATCTACCAATCTCTGAAATATACATTTTGGGTGTAGTCAGCCTCTAATGTGTTTATTTGTATGTACAGGTTGGAGGCCATGTTCTCCGTGGAATTTTCATTCTTACATATCTGCTGCAGTTTTCCGTTTCCGTTAGTCTTTCTGTGTTTGCCTGTCGGGCCCAAATCCACCCAAGTTCAACACCACCTGCTCAGGTAAGTGGCAGAGAAGTCATGTCTTTTTAGGTTGGCAGATCTTTAACACAAAGTAAAAGGGGTCTGGTGCAAAAGCAGTAGCGTAACTGTGCATGCATTTGTGTGTTGGAGTGTCACTCATTTTAACCGGTTGCCGACCGCCGCAAGTACATATACTGCGGCGGTCAGCCCCGGCCAGGCAAAGTGACGTATGGGTACGTCACTAGCCTGTCACTGGCTTGTGAGCCAATAGCGGGCAAGCGCGCGCCCGCCTCGGCTCGTTCCCTAAGAAGTCAGTGCGTGTGACCGGCGGACCCGATGTCCACCGGTCACTCGCGATCGTGCGCCGTGAAGGGAGAAAGGCAGGCGGCTGATGTAAACAAAGCCGCCTGTCATTCTCCCCTGTGTAAAAATGGAGATCAAACGGTTCTACTATGTAGGACCATTGAGCTCTGTTCTTACACCAGTAGCCATGTCCAATCACAGTTAGAAACACGCCCCTAGGGACATACTTAACCCCTCCTTCCCCAATAAAGTTAACCCCTTCCTTGCCAGTGTAATTTTTACAGTAACAGTGCATATGTATAGCACTGATTACTGTAGTAATGTCACTGGTACCCCCAAAAGTGTCAAAAATGTCAGTCAAGGGTCCGATCTGTCCACCGCAATGTCGCAGTCCCGCAAAAAAAAAACGCAGATCGCCGCCATTACTCGTTAAATAAAAAAACAACAAAAATGACAAAAATCTTACCCTTAGTTAGTAAACGCAATAACTTTTGTGCAAAACAATCATAATACGCTTTTTTGCGATTTCTTTTTACCAAACAGCAGAAAACAAATTGGCCAAAAATGTTAAAAAATTTTGATCTTTACATTTTTTTTTTGGGGGGGGGGGGGATTTCATATAAAAAAATGTGAAAAATATTGTTATTTTTGCAAAATTTTTGCTCTTTTTTTGTTTATAGCGCATGATCAAAAAATCGCACAGGTGATCAAATACCACCAAAAGAAAGCTCTGTTTGTGGGAAAAAAAGGACGTCAAATTTGTTTAGGTACAGCGTCGCACGACCGGGCAATTGTCCATTAAAGTCACACAGTGCTGAATCGCAAAATACCCCCTGGTCGGAATGGGGGTAAAATCTTCCGGGGCTTAAGTGGTTAAATAGCATCTCAACTCACATCTATAACACAGATACATTATACTGTAGATCACTGCAGCATATAAAATGTCTTGCAATGTGCTGCAAAAATATGCAAGCAGACCTTTTTGTGCTTTGAGGTGTGTTACAGCCCTATCATTTTGAATAGACTGCCTTGCACAGTGCGCCAGAATGTGTCTGATCACTAACGGTAAAGGGCACCATTTTTATGGTCTGCCTGCACTCATAATACGTTTCAAGAAAATTACTGAAAACTGTTTGGTAGGGGGCCAGTAACAAAATTATCTGTCCCTAGTATCAAATATGTTAGGTACACCACACTATTCTTTTATTAACCACTTCTGGACCGGAAGGATTTGCCCCCTTAATGACCAGGTCATACTTTAGTTTGCGATTCGGCACTGTGTTATTTTAACAGACAATTGCTTGGTTGTGCAACGCTGTACCAAAATAAAATTTATGTCTTTTTTTTTTTTCCCCCACAAATAGAGATTTCTTTTGGTGGTATTTGATCACCTGTGCGATTTTTATTTTTTGCGCTATAAACAAAAAAATAGCGACAATTCTGAAAAAAAAAAAAACAATATTTTTCACATTCTGCTATATAACATTCACCAAAAAAAAGAAAATTAAATATCAACATCTTTTCATCCTTTTAGGCCAATATTTATTCTGTTACATATTTTTAGTAAAAAAAAAAAATCGCAATAAGTGTATTTTGATTGGTTTGCACAAAAGTTATTGCGTCTACAAACAAGGGGAAAGATTTATGTCATTTTTATGTATTTATTTACTTGTTTACTAGTAATGGTGGCGATCTGCGACTTTGCGGCAGACAGACATTCTTGACACTTTTGGGGGGACCAGTGACATTACTGCAGTAATCAGTGCTAATAATCTGCACTGTTTTTTTTTTTTCTTTCCAACAAGCACTGTTTTTGTAATAATGACATTGGCAGGGAAGGTGTTAACCTAGTTGGTGATCAAGGGGTTAAATGTAAGCCTAGGAGAGTGTTTACTGACTGTGGGGGGTTGGGCTTTTGAAATGATCACAGAGACCTGTAATTCTATATAGAAGGATCACAGGAGCTCTGTGATCATTTCAGAGAGAAGAACGGTCAGCTGTGTTTACAACAGCTGACGGTCCTTCTCTCTCAGTGGGGTGTGATCGCGGATGGCCGGCAGCAATCACTACTGCCGCCCCATGCATAGGCATCCCTGCTGCCGATAGGGGGGCGGGAGCGCGCCACCGGCAGCACGTGCTCCTGCTATTCCCCTTTGATCCCCCGTCGTCCTCCCCTGCCGTCCTCCCGCTCTGTACTCGGCCGATGCCGACACCTGGCTTTCGGTTCCCTTCTCTGGGAGCATTGCGATGCAGGGGGGTGGAACCGGCGGCAATTTAAAAAATGTAAATACACAAATGACATGATACAAAGCTGTGATCCTAACGGATTACACTGTATCATCTCATTTCACCACAGGATTTCACCTGGATACTTTTCCAGTGCCCTGCCTGTGCTTTTCCAGTTCTTTGAGTCTGGAAAATAGAGAACGACCATGGCGTCCAAAAAAAGTTCTTTTTGCGCAAAAGCGCTTTTAGACAAACTGGAAAACAGCGACAGCGAAACAGAGTTACTTGAAGAACTGAGCGATAGCGATTCGTGGGAAAATTTGTCATCAGGTACGGAAAGTGACGACAGCGACGATTCTGATGTCTCTTTCTGGCACATCGCTCCGTTGGAAATTCTGAATAATCATTTGATAAACTTCCCAAATTCCACAAGCTATGTGCCAGAAAGAGACATCAGAATTGTCGCTGTCGTCACTTTACGTACCTGATGACAAATTTTCCCACGAATCGCTATCGCTCAGTTCTTCAAGTAACTCAGTTTCGCTGTCGCTGTTTTTCAGTTCATCTAAAAGCGCTTTTGCGCAACAAGAACGCTTTTTGGACGCAATGGTCGTTCAAAATTTTCCAGGCACAAAGAACTGGAAAAGCACAGTCAGGGTACGGGAAAAGTCACCAGGTGAAATCCTGTGGTGAAATGGCATGATACAGAGTCCTCAGTTGGAGCTGGAGAGAGTCCAGAGAAGGGCAACTAAACTGATTAGGGGATTGGAGGACCTTAGCTATGAAGAGCGTCTGCAAACCGATTTATTCTCCCTGGAGAAGAGACGTCTGAGGGGGGACATGATAGCAATTTATAAATATCTTAATGGGGATCTCAGCTTAGAAAAAAAGCTGTTCATTCGAAGGGAGGGCATACAATGCGATTAGAGGAGAAGCGTTTTAACCCCAGGCAACGTGGGGGGTTCTTTACTGTTAGGGCTACAAGATTGTGGAATTCTCTACCACAAGAGGTGGTTTCTGCGGGTAGTATGGTGGCTTTCAAAAGACTCTTAGACGTACATCTCGAAGATCAGGACATTAAGGGCTATGTGAGATGATTACGGCCACACTAACCTACACAGGTTGAACTGGATGGACTATTGTCTTTATTCAACCTCACCTACTATGTAACTATGTAAGTGTAATCCGTTAGGATCACAGCTTTGTATCATCTCATTTGGTGTATTTACATTTTTTAAATTGCCGCCGGTTCCACCCCCCTGCATCGCAACGCTCGCAGGGAAGTGAACCGGAAGGCAGGTGCCGGCAATCGGTCGATCACAGAGTGGGGAGAGAGTGTGAGGACGCCAGGGAGGATGGCAGGGGGGACTGCGGGGGATCGCAGGGAAGTTGAGTAACATTCTGGGGTAATCCCGAGTGTGGCTCGGCGGTTACCGCTTTTGGTACGGAAAGTTAACCCCGAGCCACACTCTGGAATACCGCCAGGGAGGTTAATTCATAGTGAACTTAAATATTGTAAAGTGTATCTCTTTTTACCGTTTATGGAAGGAATATATTTTAAAACAAGTTAAGCTGAGATTTAAAAGTACTGTGATTTGTTAGAGATATATTTTAAATGAGTGCATTGCAGATATGGACGACAAGAGGTGAGAATTTGTTCAAAGCATTGATAGCTATTTCTATGCTGCACCTACTCTGCAAAACAATTCTCTGTGCTTGTTACATCTATGCATATAATTTATTTTAATTTTTATTATATATATTCTTTTTTTCCCAGGTATTTGTGTTACAGAACAGTGCTCCAGTTTTGCAACCAGTTCCTGGATCCTATCCTACCTACCCTCCTCAACAACAACATCCCTCTTACATGACACAAAGTGGGATGGGTGGTGGACCAACAGCACAATAGAATCCCTAACCTTAATAGAATCCCAAATCTTCCCCCTCATATAAAATGTGTAATTTATTTAGATATCGCTTATTTGTAAAGATTGTAAAGGAAACAAGTTGCAGTGGACCTACAGAACATGCCCAAAAAAACATCTGCAACAAAAACACCCAGGTGTGTTGTTGCAGGCGTTTTTTTTGGCATTTTTTGGGCATCTTTGGAGGCAGGCATAACATCTGAACTTCTGTATAGGGGTATATATACATATATGTGTGTGTGTGTGTATATATACCCCTATACAGAAGTTCAGATGTTATGCCTGCCTCCAAAGATGCCCAAAAAATGCCAAAAAAAACGCCTGCAACAACACACCTGGGCGTTTTTGTTGCAGATGTACTGTTGCAAATGGGGGTACTGGTAGACAACAGGCTTGGAAGTGGCATGCAATGCCAAGCCGCTGCAAGCAAAGCCAACAGAATACTGGGTTGTATAAAAAAGGGGATTCACTCCAGAAATAAAGAGATTATTCTTCCACTCTACAAGACTCTGGTCCGGCCACATCTGGAGTATGCTGTCCAGTTCTGGGCACCGGTCCTCAGGAAGGATGTGCTGGAACTGGAGAAAGTCCAGAGAAGGGCAACAAAAATAATTAGGGGAATGGAGGACATCAGCTATGAGGAAAGACTACAAGCACTGAACTTATTCTCTCTGGAGAAGAGACGATTGAGGGGGGATATGATATCAATGTACAAATACTGTACTGGCGACCCTAGCATAAGGAACAAACTATTCAGAGAAAGGAGATACAATAAGACACGTGGCCACTCACTAAAACTTGAGGAAAGGCGGTTTAACCTTAAAGTGCGTAAGGGGTTCTTCACTGTAAGAGCGGTAAGGATGTGGAATTCTCTTCCGCAAGCAGTCGTATCAGCGGGGAGCATTGATAGTTTCAAAAAACTATTGGATGGACACCTTAAAGACCACAACATACAGGGGTATACAATGTACGGTTAAAAGCAAACACACACACACATCATAGGTTGAACTGGATGGACTTGTGTCTTTTTTCAGCCTCACTAACTATGTAACTATGTAACTATGTAAGATGTTTTTTTGGGCATTTTTTTGAGCGTCTTTGGAGGCAGGCATAACATCTGAACTTCTGTATAGGGGTATATACACACACACATATATGTATATATACACATACACACATATAGGTGTGAAAGTAGCAGAACCCTATGCTTGCGCTAATGAAATGATTTGCAGGCATAGGGCTCCACTCCTATCACACCTATATGTTTATCAAGGTAAAACGTCTAAACACATTTTGCTTGTCTTGTAAAACACTTGCAGACCAAGTTACTCGCAATCCAAGGTTTTACTATAATAATATTTTTCTAAAGACAATTGTATAAAATGTGGAGAAATCATTTATAGCTAAAGAAGAATTGTTTTACAGAACACTAAGAAAACACTTGGAAAACCAGGATAATTCAAATTATGATAAAATAATTCAAAAAGATAAAGTAAAACCTTGGATTGCGAGCATAATTCATTAGAGAAACGTACTTGTAATCCAAAGCACTCGTATATCAATGCAAATTTTCCCCATAGGAAATAATACATAATAGAAACCTCCTTATGTCCTGTCTCCATATTCCCCCTCAGACTACATCAGAGCACATTATTGCACTGTGCGGCACCTCTGGGAAAGGCCCATCCACTAAGTTGGAGCCCAAATGTTGGGTTAGAGAATCATGCCTTTGATACTAATTTTAGAAGCCAGAATGCAGTGTCACTCCTGACTATGTTAAATCACC
This sequence comes from Pelophylax lessonae, assembly GCF_965119305.1. NCBI lineage: Eukaryota > Metazoa > Chordata > Amphibia > Anura > Ranidae > Pelophylax > Pelophylax lessonae. The sequence continues at coordinate 242,578,567 of NC_138776.1, forward strand.
AAGTGGGGATATCTATACTGTGGATAATAGAGATCACTACTGCAACACGGGGGACCTATAATAACTGAAGGATCAATAGTCTGACTGGCCCACACCACCAGTCTTGTGTTCACAAGACATTTACGAATATAGGAGCTTACATATCCTGCCCACTACTAATACTTCTACATACAGCAAGAAATATCGGTATTGCTCGGTCTCTTTGGCCCTGACAAAGCCCGATGCGAAACGTGTTGGCTCATTGGGACCCTCAAACCAAATATCAACAGAGACTTCTTGCACCAACATCAGCTTGAAGTATGTATTAGCCCCCTACCAGGGGTATATTTCTGTGCTGTGGTTTTTGATGTTCTTTGGTTAATATATGGGGGATTTAATTTCTCATCTTCTAGCAATCCCTCATATACTACAATATTTTTATGATCAAAATAAATATAATGTTCAATTTTTTATGAATTATGGATTCTTGGTTTTCCTTTTTGAATTAGGCCCTTAAAACCCATACTTTCTCTATTTTGTGATATATGTACCCTTTTGGGGTGTGGGCCAACTTCACGGTTATTTTTTAGGAAATAATGGAAACTCAGATGATTCGTTCCACAACCATTTATTCATAAGTCCTTCAGTCTATAGTCCATATAAAGAGATTATAGCAATGTGATTGGTAACCATAAAATGTCCATCCACAAATGGCAGCCTCCACAAAGGGAATAAAAGCAAAATCCAGCAGGAGCTACAGAGTAATGAAGGTATAACATTTAGAAACTCACATGGTTGATGATTGAAAAATGCACATCTAAATATGCAGGCATCCGGAGAAAAGCTATCCACATAGACCATCCTCCGCACCTTCCGCTTTCACCGCTGTCAGTCTGCAATCATGACTGGGAAGAATACATTGCAGTAGAGCGATCTGAAAGTGAGGCTTGAAGTGCTTGTGGAATGCAGTGTGGAAGGGATGACGTCGATGGCGGTGCAGAGGATGGTCTATGTGGACAGTTTTATCCCCCGGATACCTACTTAGATGTGCCTGTTTTGATTATCAACCATGTCAGTTGTTAAATGCTGTACCTTCTTTGAATGTAAGCCATATTGCTACACTTAGAGGCACCTCTCTTCTCTTTTATACTCAGTTGTGATGTGATGCTACTCCTATTGCAAGACCTCGATCGTTTATCAAGGTAAAACGTCTAAACAAATTTTGCTTGTCTTGTAAAACACTTGCAGACCAAGTTACTCGCAATCCAAGGTTTTACTATAATAATATTTTTCTAAAGACAATTGTATAAAATGTGGAGAAATAATTTATAGCTAAAGAAGAATTGTTTTTGCCTATGCTGCATTTATTTTTGAAAATGTACATTTAATAAAAGAAATTACATTTATTTTTAATTTATTGTCTTGTTATGAATTTCTCTTCATGGTGTGATAGGCTGGGGGAGGGAGGAGTTACTACTCTTTAGCATCCACACCCCTTCCACAGTCATTCCTCACTCTACAGTGTCCACATCCCCTTCCCAGACATTCCTCACTCTACAGTGTCCACATCCCCTCCACAGACATTCCTCACTCTACAGTGTCCACATCCCCTCCACAGACATTCCTCACTCTACAGTGTCCACATCCCCTCCACAGACATTCCCCACTCTACAGTGTCCACATCCCCTCCACAGACATTCCACACTCTACAGTGTCCACATCCCTTCCACAGACATTCCTCACTCTACAGGGTCCACATCCCCTCCACAGACATTCCTCATTCTACAGGGTCCACATCCCCTCCACAGACATTCCTCATTCTACAGTGTCCACATCCCCTCCACAGACATTCCTCGCTCTACTGTGCCCACATCCCCTCCACAGACATTCCTCACTCTACAGTGCCCACATCCCCTCCACAGACATTCCTCACTCTACAGTGCCCACATCCCCTCCACAGACATTCCTCGCTCTACTGTGCCCACATCCCCTCCACAGACATTCCTCACTCTACAGGGTCCACATCCCCTCCACAGACATTCCTCACTCTACAGGGTCCACACATACCCTCCACAGACATTCCTCACTCAGCAGTGTCCACATCCCCTCCACTAGGGATGATCGAACTTTTGAAAAGTTCGGTTCGACCATAACACCCAAACTTCCCGAAAGTTCGGGTCCGGATTCCAGAACCCCATTGAAATCAATGGGACCCGAACTTCGATAATCAAAAAACACCATTTTGAAGCCCTAAAACCCAATAAATGCCCCTAAAAAGTACCTAGGGTTCTGGGTCATGCCCCAGGGACTATTAATCACACAAAAAAAGTTCTTTAAAATTGTCGTTTTTGATAGAGAGCTAATTATTGAAAAAATTATTGAAAAAAAAATAAATGAGATTTCTTTGGATTTAGTGTCTGTGAGGTCTGAAAAGTGTACCTGTGAAGTTTCAGCTCTGTAGCATGTCCAGAACCAGAAAAAAAAAAGATTGTTTGTCTTAGAATTGCAGTAGAGCAGGCATAGGGCCCCGCTATTTTCACACCTGGCCATTTTTGTTGCAGGCGTTTATTGGGCTTTTTTGTGGATGTCTTTGGAGGCAGGCATGACATCTGAACTTCTGTGTAGGGGTATATACACACACACACATATATGTATATATACACATACACATATATAGGTGTGAAAGTAGCAGAACCCTATGCCTGCGCTAATGAAATTATTTGCAGGCTCCGCTCCGCTCCTATCACACCTATATGTTTGTATGTGTATATATACATATATGTGTGTGTGTGTATATATACCCCTATACAGAAGTTCAGATGTTATGCCTGCCTCCAAAGATGCCCAAAAAATGCCAAAAAAAAACGCCTGCAACAACACACCTGGGCGTTTTTGTTGCAGATGTTTTTTTGGGCATTTTTTGAGCGTCTTTGGAGGCAGGCATAACATCTGAACTTCTGTATAGGGGTATATATACACACACACATATATGTATATATACACATACACACATATAGGTGTGAAAGTAGCAGAACCCTATGCTTGCGCTAATGAAATGATTTGCAGGCATAGGGCTCCACTCCTATCACACCTATATGTGTGTATGTATATATACCCCTATACAAAATTTAAGATGTTATGCCCACCTCCAAAGACGCCCAAAAAATGCCCAAAAAAACGCCTGCAACAACACACCTGGGCGTTTTTGTTGCAGGCGTTTTTTTGGGCATTTTTGGGCGTCTTTGGAGGCAGGCATAACATCTGAACTTTTGTATAGGGGTATATATATACACACACACACACATATATGTATATATACACACACATACACACATATAGGTGTGATAGGAGCGGAGCCCTATGACTGCAAATAATTTCATTAGCGCAGGCATAGGGTTCCGCTACTTTCACACCTATATGTGTGTATGTGTATATATACATATATGTGTGTGTGTATATATACCCCTACACAGAAGTTCAGATGTCATGCCTGCCTCCAAAGACATCCACAAAAAAGCCCAATAAACGCCTGCAACAAAAACGCCCATGTGTGACAGGAGCAGAGCCCTATGCCTGCTCTACTAAAAATTCTAAGACAAACAATCTTTTTCCTATAGCGGTCACCCTGACATGGATGAATTCGGTCACTCTGGCATACAAGAAGCGGAGCCCTATGCCTGCTCTACTAAAAATTCTAAGAAAAATTATCTTTTTTCTATGGCGGTCACCCTGAAATGGAAGAGTTTGGTCACCCTGCCATACCAGTCAGAGTCAGTTAACCCTACACTACACTACAGTCACCCTGACACTTAACACTTTCCCTACAGAAACTAGATTATTAAATCTAACTATAGTGGAAAATAGTACCCTAACTACACTAGATATCCCTTTCCTCACACTAATAATTGCTAAATTACACTTTTGAAGCAGGAGTAACAGAACTGCTTCCACTCTCTTCCACAGCCCCTGTATTACATAGAGATTTGGCGGGGCTATGTTATATACTGGGGGGCGTATTCACTACTGATTGGCCTCTGGACCCACTAGTCACTCCAATCACATTCCTAGAATCCTCCTGCCATCTCAATTGGCTTTTACTGATGGTTCTGATCCAATCACAGGCTTTTAAAGCCCAGTTCCTGTCCCATTGCATTTTGGTCGGTTCTGGTTGCCGAATTCCAAACTTTTTGCAGAAAAAGTTCGGAATTCGGCCGAATTTCGAACAGTCAATGTTCGGGTCGAACCAATGGTCGACCCGAACAGTTCGATCATCCGCTGACATCCGCAATCCCATTGACATACATTATGTCCGTAAATCATCCGCAAAAAAATAGGATGATTTGCGGGCATACGGAGCGCCCGTGTGAAAGGGCCCTAATACATTATTTATTAAACGCAGCAAAGGGAGTAATACCAAACAAATGGCTAGACCCAGAAAGACCAAAAATTAAGGACTGGTTTGAAAATATTGAGTATTTATATAAAATAGAGTTCTTAGGTAGTAGAGATGAAGATCAAGTATTAAACTTTGCTGAGGTATGGGGTAAATGGATCAAATTCAAGAAATCTAAGGAATTGAAATAATGATGTAGGAGGGGGAGGAGAAACGGTATCAAGAGGAAATAGCTAAGGAAGCGCAAATGGAGGGGGAGGGTTGGGAGGGAAGAAAAAAAAAAGAAAGAAATCAAAAACATGAAAGACATGGCGAGGGGCTGATAGTGAGAAATGGAGAGAAAAAGAAAAAAGGGAATGAAATGTCAGCTTAGCAATGGTTTTGGATTTAAATAACAATGGAGTTGATCATAGAAAAACATTGGAACATTTCAAAACGTGTGTGTGCAACTAGGATCCATATTACCAAACAGGTAAAATGTTGTTAACAAAAAAAACACCAACATTGATGAATACAATTGGGAAACATGTGATTATTGCACCTAAAAATAATCTGAAAATTATTTTTGGTAAGAAAGAATTTTATGTATGTCAAAGATGTCAGGGGTATAAGAAAACAAGGCACAAGAGAGAAAAAAAAACAGGAATTTAAAGTAACAAACATAAATAAGAATTATAAAATGAAAAAGTGTATAACTTGTAATACAGTAAAAACAAAATATCTAAATACTTCTTGTTACATCATAAAAGATCTAAGGGGAATATAGTTTTTTCAGAGACAGAGAAGGTCAGTAGGCAATGGCAAGGTTTTCATTTGAGAAGATAAATCTCTAAACAGAAGACTATGTGGCTATATGAGGCAAAAACTTGAACCCTCTATGGGCTCAATACTGAATTCCAATATCAATTGATCTATTAGCAATTACTGTTTTTTTTATATTAAGACAATTCCCTTCAAATGTTATAGTATTATGTATGTTTTTTTATATTGCTTTTTATGATATTGAAAAACAGTCCTCACTAGTTTTATTTACTATATTGTGTATTTTGGATATAAATGTAGCACCCTCTTGGATAGGTACTACACACCACTGATAACCTTACAACATTCAGAGTAAGAATCATTAACCACTTCTATCTGAATTCGGTCTTTTAGCCAGTTTTCTATCCATTTACAAACTGATCTTTCCAAGCCTGTTGACTTTACCTTACACATTACCTGTGTGTGGGGAACTGTGTCACACTGTTTTTCAAAATCTGAGTATAATACATCCACAGTCACCCCTCTGAGGTTTTACTTACCTCCTCATAAAAAGAAATCAGATTTGTCTTTCATGAATCTATGCTACCTGTTGCTTCAAATATTTTTTCCAGTAGGAACTAATCTATGTGGTCTTTTATTAAACTCTCCAGTATTCTCCAAATCATAGACGTTAAATTACCAGGTCTATCGTTTATTGGTAAGGACTTTGATCTCTTTATAAATATAGACACCACATTAGGCTTACGCCACTCTAGTAATACAGTCATTAAAGAGTCCCTAAAATTTATAAACAATGGCTTTGAAATGACAGAACTCAATTCTTTTAGGATCCATGGGTGTATGCCATCTGATCCAGATGCTTTATCTACCTTTATTCTGTCTAAATATTTCTATACGGTCGGCAAGTGGTTAACCAAGGAACGTCATTCCCAATTCTTCCTTATCTAAGGGACTGGCTGTTTCCCTGTTTTCCACCGAAGGGAAAAGTAGGTGTACACTCTCCATACCCTATAACTTTCACCAAACATACAAATCTCCACCTACTCCAGCTATTACCTTACTTCACAAACAAATCTCTTGAGTGACAGGGCTATCACTCCTAAAGGAGGGAAATTCTTATTAACAGGGTACTCCAGACTGCTAACCCTCCCCTCCCCCCCCCCCCCTCCTAAACCATGGCGCAATCTCATGCTGTATGTGAGCACTAAGCACACTTCTGTAACACAGATTTTCATATGTTCACAAAACTTATACATAAAACTTTACAACAGCATTATCTCAATTAACCATTGCACGGTAAGCAGTTAGTAAATGTAAAACTACAAACAGATATGGTACTTCTAAATTATTTTAAACATTATAACTCAAATGAGCATCTCAACCAACTTTGTGGTACCTGGGTGCTTCCGCTACACAGAAAGGACCCATTAGAGTGCACAAGTAGCATCCAGTCCTTCCATATACACCAACCATAATTAAATACCTAGAAGCATCTGTCAATATCTTTTTTAGGTTGTATTGCTTGGATGTTGATGGCAGTACAATTTAGAGACTTCTCACTCATACATCACTTGCCAATCCTGATCTGGGGCATCAAACAACAATTCTGGCTTATAAGAAAAGTCAAACTCATATTCCAGACAGGCATACAAGATTTAGAATTTTTGCAGCAGGGTTAGCTGGTTAAGGGACCGTTCAGGCCCCGTCCTGGGAAATCATAGGCTTTCTCATGCTGCCAAATGGGAATAATGCAATCTTAAAGCGGAGTTCCGGGCACAAAATCGATATTTTTTTTGTGCCCATGCTTCTTCCCCTTCACCTGAAACAGAATTGGATAGTTAGGTTTTTTTTTTTATCTACTTACCTTGTAATTGAAGATCGAAGATACTCACCTAGTCTTCACTTCCTCCCTCTGCGCCGCGGCTCACCCGTCACTTCCTGGCTTGCACTGATTCCTGGGAGCTGAACGTTATCGCTCCCAGGAATCAATGCGACGGCACCGTCCCCGCTCGTCACTTCCGGGCGATGCCCAGAAGCTGTGGAGGAATGCGGCGCCGCACCAGAAGTGACGAGAGGGGCCGATGCATTCTGGGAGAAGAAGACGCGGAAGAAGACGCCGAAGAGGACCGTGCCTGCTTCAGCTGCCCACAAGAGAGATGGAAACGCTGTGGAAGAAATTTTATAAGTGAGTATTTCTTCTAAAAGGTAAGTGCGAACTGGGACAGATCAGAGGCTAGCCATTGTGGAATGTACTATCCCTGACTGTCCCGGGGGTATGTTTATTGAAAAATGCTTTCTGTGCCCGGAACTCCGCTTTAAGCCATTCTGCATGGTTTAGCATGATAAGCAGTGATTTTTCATCTCCATGAGGCACCACGAATTAGGGCCAGAAGTCCCAGATTTAGCAGTAGTATACTGGTTAGCCAGCCTCTGATCCAACCTCCTGTACATGGGAAGACTCTGAATACATCTCCAAAGACTTAATCCATTCTCCTACCACCACCTTATTCACACAGGAAGCAGCAGTTCCCTCTCCAGAAGGGGTGCTATCCCAAATAGGGAAAGTCTCTGCTAGTTTAGATGTTGGGGATGCAACCTAAATATGGGCCACTTAAGCCTTGTACACACAAGCAGATTATCGAACGATCTGTCGTCCATTTTTTGTGGCATGCTAGTCTGATGTGGAAAGTGAAGAGGTTATTTTCATACGAATTTACCCGTATGACAGAATTCTACTTCAGAAGTGATGTCATGTGTTGGATTGCTTTGTATGTGTTCTTTCATCTCTGAGCATGCCTAGTCTTGCTCTTAAGATTTTTTTCCGTCTAAATCTGTACTAATGAGATGAAAATCGGACGTTGTATTACGGATGAAAATAATTATATAGCCTGCACATCAGGATTTTGTCAGCCGAAAAGTCGGAGTTGGCTGTCAAAAGCACCATACTAACAATCCGAAAATCGGCAGATCGGTCGTCGGACAAATTTTCCCTACAGATTTTCTTATCATGTGTATGGGCCCTTTAGTATTGAATGTTGCTCTGTGCAGCCTTGACCCTGTGAACTTTCCACCTCCTCTGACACTCTAGGTACAGACATGATGTGCATACCTTTAAATCAGACACAACACAATGCAATAATTTAGCATTCTTAGATTTTATTTAGTCAGAAAAAGAGGGCAAACAAGAGTGTCAAGTCATCCAAGTCCTGAAACAACAATCAAGACTCAGTTGAGGCAACTTTCCGAGCAGTTAAACGAAAATAGCAAACACAAAAGAGTGACAAAAGTATACAAAACAACAGACAGTAACAAGCATTAAATTAATGTTTTTTCAAAGGATCATTAGATGTTGTTAATACCACCACTAATACTAAAAGGAGAACCCCGTGCAGGTCTATAATACTTCTGATCCTAATGAGAGAGTATTTAAAGTACCAGTGACATGTCCCCTTTAAGAGCAAAAGGACAGTGTTCTGAATGCAAGGCCTTGCAATTATCTTCACTGGCAGTTGGAGTTTAGAGAAGCAACAGGTCCTTAAGTATGGCAAAACTGATCAGCAATCAGTGGAAGGGTGTCTTTTGGTTCATAGCTGCAGCAGCTTTGGAAATACATGGGTATGCTCCCCCAAATTTTTTGCCTGTTTATTATGTATTCGGTCTGACCAGACTATCGAGGTTGAGCAGCCCTCCCCACCCCCCACACACACCTGTACTCAATCAGTGTCCACCATCAAGTGGATATAGGAGGAGTCCCCTGTAGTGCATTTGCACATCTCTCCCAGCAAGGAGTATTATCTCCAAGGGTTAGAAAGGCTGGATTCATCTCTTTTTCATGGATAGTGTAGGACCCACTGATAATGGGGTACTTTGACGCAGTAGTGGGCTTGAGCACGATATGGCCATATGGTGGGACCAAACCCCCATTTTTATTTATGGACTCTCTTCAGATTTGGTAGTAATTTCTTTTGCATTTGCGCGCTATTCTTTTTTAATAATCAGTGGAAGGGTACTTGATCTGACTAATGACAGGCCTTCTTGACAATCCAAATCTGTAGTGTCTGTATATAGTGTACAAAGTGGAGTGTTACTGGCTGGCAATAGGACTTTGGGCATCCGTCCGCTCACCAATCCTGATGACACAGTGTTAATACTGTAAGCAATACAAGTCGGTTCTCCATCTGATGATCTGGTCGAGGCAGATACTTGGTCGGCTGGATCAGTCTTCTGACTGGCACCTCTGCTGTCAGCGAGATCGCTAGGAGCCCCCCTGACATGATGGAGTAACATTTTCCCTAGCTGGGCTGGAACCATGGCAACAGTGGGTGGCGTGGTAGGCCGCAATCCTACAGGCGGAGCGGCGAACAGATGCTCACTCAATGGACCCTGAGAGGCAAGGGGGCTTGGGCCTGGTCGATAGATCCTTTGCAAGCCTCTCCTATAATTGACCCCCCCCCCCCGCCCCGGAGAGCATGGCCTGCTGGAGGGTATAGTTCATGTAGTTCATGAATAATTAAACAGCTCAGCAATGACTGCACAAAGGATTACAGTTCCCACGATGCTCCTCTGAGCCCAATACTAGAGGGATACAAAAACAGTTTGAAGAATTGAAGGACAACTCTGCAATGTCAGGTAATCGTAGTCCGCTCCCGGCTACAAATGTAAGCCATTAACAGTGTTTCTGATCACTGCCACATCAATGACAATGCCACTAGACCAGTGCAGCCCACAACGATGTTCCTGATCACTAGCCACTCCAGTTCCAGTGTCACCAAAGCCAGTGCAGCCATAAACAGTGTCTTTAATTGTCACCTAACCAATGCAATGTTGCTTTTGCATGCTGCCTGGACTGATCCTTTGACTGGCAGCTAACTGTATCTCTGCCTGCCACCTTGAGTGACCCATCTGCACAGCCCACTGACTACGTTCCCGTGAGAAACCAGTCCCAGCCATCCCTGCGCACAAATGCACTCCTGGAATCATAGGAACTCTTTTGTTCTTCCTTTCTTCAGCCTCCTGTACTTCATGGCCAATGAGCATTGCATTCCTAGGGGCAGCCACGTACCAGTAGGGTAGGCTTGCTTGGCTTATAGGAATGGGGAGTGTTATAGGTGATGCTACACTAAGCTATATCCCTCAGGTAGATAATCAGTCTAAAAATTGAAAACATCTCACTTGTGGTATCCCCATAATCAGGAATAGTAGCAAAATGTGTTTTGGAGTTACATTTTAAGTATGCCCATGCTGCATGCTACATGAAATATATCTTATTAAATGGACAACTTTGTGTAAAATATTAAAATATTTTTTTTTCATTTTCTTTTTGCAATTCAAAAAAAGTCTTTAAAATACTCACTATCCCTCTTAAAAAATACCTTGGGGTGTTTGCTGTTTAAACTGTGGTTATTTTTGGGTGTTTCTATTGTCCTGGTGCTCCAGGTTCTTCACAACTGTGAAAGGTAGTCAGAAAATTGGAAGCTTAATTTACGACACTTGAAAGTTGAATACAGGTTAACCATATTTTCTAGAAGTTAAGGAAACCTATATTGTACAGTAAAAGCCATTGAAGCTGAATTCGAGTTTAGAGAAAAAATAAACTTTGCAGTTCCCTCCACACTGCAAGGATTAAATGCTTGTTTTGTCTAGAGGATGATGAATTGGGGTAAATAAGCTTACGGTAAGTACCTTATTCCTAGTTCCCCAACAGACAGCCATCTATTGAGCTGCTTTTTGTTGAAAGGTAACACCACACATATTATCTTGTTTTTATTAGGTTTGCAGGCTCTTCTATTAGTTAAAGTTTCCCAGTTTATTCTGGTTAGGTTCTACTAGAGGGTTGAAAGTATAATACTGTATGTATGAATTCATAAAGAAAATTTAGCTTCCCATTCTGATAATATATATACCATCTCATTTGTCTGGTATAGAAATATTCTACAGCCGGTGCATTAATTGACTTTTGGAAGCATCTTTAAAAATCTCACTACAGTAAGTTAGTTTTTTACTTGGGTCTTTTTCCCAATTATTCATAAATACAATATAGTTACATTTTTAGAATTATGTGTATCATTACACACTGAAAATGGCATCTATGCTCAAGAATTTGTTACTACCAGGGGGGCGTGGCCGGATGTCCATGCGAGAAGATGCTCTGGTGAGCGCTCCGGCTTCCTGACTGGCTTATCCTATTGCATCCTGCAGATATCTGGGCCACCCTGCTATGTAAACTACTCTTGTTGGGTCAGGTAGTCTCCCTGGCAGCATCCATGCCAGCGAAAGGCCATTCGAGTTGGAAACAGCCTCCTCCAAAACCCTGAAGTTCCCCACCAGAGACACGTGTAGTGGTCATTTTGCCTCACTCCCCGTAGCTCGCAGTTTCCATTGCCATCCAGACAGACTTATGGTAATTCTCCAATATGGACTAGAAGTAGGAGGTAGAATAGCAGCCTGAGGCTTTGGCTGCTCTGTCGGGCAATGAAACCCCCGTGGCGATCCTGGCCACCATCGAGGCTAGCAGGTCCCTGCTCATAGGCTAAATAGACATCCATGGCCATTGAGTGTGGACTGATCCGCCAAGATTTAGAAAAAATCTGGGGCCACCTGTCCATAGTGCAGTCATGGATTTCCACAGTTAAGGATACTTCAGCTACCGCTAATCATCTCATAGAGGAGCCTAAATGCACGGTCAAGACCCTGATGGCTCATTCAGAGGAGACCGAGAACAGGCTTTGACGCAATAAAATGTGGATAGTGGGGCTCTCGGATGGCTCTAAGGGCTCCCATCCAGCTGTCAATGCAGAATAATTTTTTAAACAGCTTCTTATCCTATAGCAAGTCTCTCCTGCCTATATTGTGGAATGGGCTCATAGGGTGCCCCCGGGACCCAGGCCTTCCAGCTCCCCTCAGTTTCTCCCCTCATTAAACACTACTCTGCACCTGTTCCCTTATTTTGCTCCGGGACTCCAGGGTAGCCACTGTTCCTTTTTGGATGTCCGCAGGCAGTTTAGAGAAAAGGGACCTACCTACAGCATGCTATACCCCAGCAAACTGCAAGTGCAATACCATGGCTCAGTCAAGTTTTTTTTTTAGAATCCTTCGGATGCTGCTGACTGGTTGGACCCCCTAACTTTAGTATTCCAGATGCACTTATGGGATGTTATTCCTTTTTTTGCCTGATTTTTCTTACTTAAACTTTGGCCTTCCCAGAGATATAATCTCTTCTACTGCCTGCTTCTATCTCGTTTGTTCTGACTCATCCTATGGCCCAGCCATTCTCCTGGAAAAAAGCTAGGAATTTGAACTAGTTAAGGGAGTCAGGTACCTCTTCTTTGCCTGATGCCTACGTCCCCCCTGCAAATTTGTAGCTCTTCGAATAGGTTTCTACATTTTTTGGGTATTAAGTCCACCAGCGAGTTTGTCTTACTGGATTTACTAATGCTGGTGTGACAGGGTATAATTTTTTTTCAGTTTTAGATTAATTTTCGTTTTTTATATTTTATTTTTATGTTTTGCACTACAAGAACTGCCCCCTATGTGTTTTTGGGTGGTTCTCATGTATTGGTATGCAGTTGTTACGGTGCTTATCATTAACACACGTGATTATGTATGGTATCTGGCTATTCTAGTGTTACCAGACCCCCATCTAGTGGACTTTTCTGGTATTATCAGTATTTCTTCATAAATTAAAGGATACGTTCACCTTTTCAGAAAAAAATAATGAATGCACATTCTTTTTGCAGGTAAAAAAAATGTGCATGTATTATTTTTTGTTGCAGGAGCCTGTAAAGCATTGCACCAGTGATCAGCAGAGCGTTGATGCCATGCAGGTTTCCTGCAGACCTATCAGTGTATCTGCTTCCTCGTACCTCACAGGAGGAAGCCGATACATGCTGACAGGAAGAATTAATGAACTACCACGGTGCTCACAGCTTACATTAATTGAAATCATGTTATGGTCACTGATACCCAGATGTTCTTTTATATGAACACTAGTAATATGTTCTGCATGGTTTAAGATTATCAACATTCCTAGTCGAAGCCTCTATGAAAAAAAATTGTCTTGTAATAGGTTTATACATTTTTGCCCTTTAACTGTTCTTGCAGTGATATTATTTCAGTCAATTTCTGGGTGATTAAAATCCCCTATTATTATTACTGTGCCAGCCCTTGCAACTCTGACTATATGTGCAAGGAGCTGAGTCTCCGCCTCCTCATTAACTTTGGGAGACCTTTAACAAATTCCAAGCAAGAAGAAGGGGTTTGAGAAAAACTGTAGAGAGAGCACAGGCGCCAATCTAAGTGCAGCATGAAAGGTTTATTAGATAAACACAAGATATGGTACTCACAACCAAAGGTGATATAAAACATTATCCATAATATCCATAAGGAGGAATGTCAATCCAGTGCTGTATTTCAGGATGGCCTCCAGTGGTCACGGCTCCCGCAGTCTTTGCCGGTGGCTACCCGCACTTCCTGGGTCTTGGAACGCACAGGGGCTCCTTCTGAAGTCACTTCCCGAAACTGATGTGATGGCGCAGGCGACGCGTTCGCGGAGCTTGCATTCCTTCTTCAGGCCTATACAGCGCCATTTAAGGGATTTATATAGGGCTAGTCAAAAGCCGCTGGGTCATAAAAACCTGCAGTTCCTCTGGAATAGGACAGTATTATCTGTATCCCATAATAATAAAATTTATTTAAACATACAGATTCCTAAGTTTCTCTGTTCATAAATAGATGTATGTATTTAACTAAAAGACTTCATAGTTAAAAATTAAAACTTGAAAGTCATTATTTTTATTTTATTTTTCATTATTTTTTTTATTTTTCTTTATTATTATTATGTATTATGTATTATTAATTATTTTTTATTATTTATTTAATATATTGTATTATTTTTTATGCTAATGTGTGGACCAACTTTTAATTTTTTATGTGAGCCGTGACCGCTGGAGGCCATCCTGAAATATAGCACTGGATTGACGTTCCTCCTTATGGATATTATGGATAATGATTTATATCACCTTTGTTTGTAAGTACCATATCTTGTGTTTATCTAATAAACCTTTCATGCTGCACTTAGATTGGCGCCTGTGCTCTCTCTACAGTTGTTCTCAAGCCCCTTCTTTTTGCTTGCCACAAGAGCAGCCTCCTGAGCGAATTGTACATGGACTGTTTAATATGGACTTTTGCCTTTAGATATATTTATGGACCTTTATTAACTACTTGCCGACTGCACACAGTATATTTACTGTGGCAGTCAGCCCCGGCCAGGCAGAGTGACGTAGGTCTACGTCACTCGCCTGTCACCGGGTTTTGAGCCAATAGCGGGCGAGCGCGCGCCCGCTGAGGCACGCGCCCGCTGAGGCTCGTTCACAGAGGAGTGCGGGCGTGTGACCGTCGGACACGATGTCCCCTAGTCACACTACGATCGTCGGTACAGCGGGAGAAAGGCGGGCGGCTTATGTAAACAAGCTGCCTGTCATTCTCCCCTGTGTAAAAATGAAGATCAGACGGTCCTACTATGTAGAACCATTGATCTCTGTTTTTACAATAGTAGACATGTCCCACTACAGTTAGAAACACGCCCCTGGGACACACTTAACCCCTCCCTCTCCAATACAGTTAACCCCTTCCCTGCCAGTGTTATTTTTGCAGTAACAGTGCATATGTATAGCACTGATTACTGCAGTGTCACTGGTACCCCCAAAAGTGTCAAAAATGTCAGTCAAGGGTCAGATCTGTCCGCCGCAATGTCGCAGTACCGCAAAAAAATCGCAGATCGCCGCCATTACTCGTTAAAAAAAACCCACCAAAAATGACAAAAATCTTTCCCTTTGTTAGTAAACGCGATAACTTTTGCGCAAACCAATCAAAATATGCTTTTTGCGATTTTTTTTACCAAACATATGTAGCATAAAACAAATTGGCGGAAAATGTTAAAAAATTTTGATTTTTACATTTTTTGGGGGGGGAATTTCATATAAAAAAAAGTGAAAAATATTGTTATTTTTGCAAAATTTACGCTATTTTTTTGTTTATAACGCATGATCAAAAAATCACACAGGTGATCAAATACCACCAAAAGAAAGCTCTGTTTGTGGGAAAAAAAGGACGTGAAATTCGTTTAGGTATAGCGTCGCACGACCGCGCAATTGTCCGTTAAAGTCACGCAGTAAAAAATCGCAAAAAACCCCCTGGTCAGGAAGGGGGTAAAATCTTCCGGGGCTTAAGTGGTTAATAGTGAATTGTCCTGCTTATCATCTATTATCCTTTTCTATGGAACCGGTGGGTTCTTAATCTTTCTTTTGCGCCAGTATTATTTTGTTATTACTTTTACAATAGTGATAGTTATGTCGATGAAGAAGACATCAATATTATTATGTTTCCTTTATATTCTTTGTAATCAACGTTTTGTTCTCTTTATCTTTTGGATGTATAGCTTTTATTGTTATTTTTTACATCCTTTGTTTTTCTGCCACACGTCGGTACTGTGTACTGTAAAATGACTTAACTGTGTAACTAGAGAAGGTTGTAAAATTGTGAAGAGTTGAATACTTCCGTTAAAGCACTGTACCAAGTGACTCATTCATCAAGTGAACATTACACAGGTACGATACTACTATCACTGTATATGGATAAGACAAGGTCTTATAAGTCATTTTACCAAATATGTTAAAGAGTTTTGTAACTTTCTTGAAAATCATATTTTAGCTTTGAACTACTTTTTAATTTTTAAAATTTGTATGTAAAGGGTATTCGCTACCCTGAGATTTTCACTCGTGCTCCTGAGCCATCCAAAATCTATATTTTAACCCTTAGGTTAATGCTAAGAATTGGAATTTTGTTATCATGTTAGTTAGACAACAGCATGTAATCGGAGTTTCACACAAATTGGAGCATCATGTGACGGGGTTATGTGTTTTTGTGTACATTTCACCTTAAGGGCTTATTTGTTCTTTCAGTCATCCATGTAGCTTAACCATTTCTTTTCTCAGACTGCTTACGGACTTTGCACTTAAAAAAAATAAATTGACCCCTAACCATTATAGTTGTCTTGTAAAATATTTGCAATCAGTAAAGCTCATGCTCCGCTGCTGATTGAAGAGCTGTAATTTTGACTTATTATGAGTGTTTGACTTCTACAGAAAGATCACTTCTTCCAAAACAGTCCTTCTTTACAGCATACTGGTAGTGTTTTCTACTAATACTATGACTGCTTTATAAATAAAAAAAAAATGTAAGACTTTGATTTTTTGGTTTACAGTGCATTTTGAATGTATTTGGCTGATTTAAACCTACAAATCAGTTGGTCTTTAATTACGAAATTTTGATTTGCAATATTTCAAATATACATGACCAAAAAAATAAATAAAAAAATGGGATTTTTTTAGTAGTGAAGTAAATCAGTAAAACATAATATGTAAAAATCTTACACATCCCATACGAAAAAATATATCTTGTCAGTATGTAGTAGTATGTTAAAAACAAACCTATTTACTATGTACAATATATAATTGTATATATACATGCGACATACATGTTTGCTAATTAGCTACCCATCAGAACAAAAACACTAAACTCTACTATAATATGTTAAAGTACATGATCACAGAAAACACACATTCACTTTTATTAAATGTGTTATATATTAACAAATATACATTACATTTAACATTTAACATTTGACATTTAACATTTAACATTATGCATATTTATATTTGTTGCTAAACTTTGATCATGTAATAAAGAGCTGTTAAATAATGTAAATATCGTGAATAGATTGATCAACCAACAGAATTACCAAGTTCTATTAAAGTACTGTTTTTGGTTTACAGTGCATTTTGAATGTATTTGGCTGATTTAAACCTAAAAATCAGTTGGTCTTTAATTATGAAATTTTGATTTGCAATATTTCAAATATACATGACCAAAAAAAAAAAAAAATGGAATTTTTTAATAGTGAACATAATACAGTTGTAAATAAGTAAAACATAAATGTAAAAATCTTACACATCCCATACAAAAAAATATATCTTGTCAGTATTTAGTAGTATGTTAAAAACAAACCTATTTCCTATGTACAATATATAATTGTGTATATATATATATATATATATATATATATATATATATATATATATATATATATATATATATATATATATATATATATATATATATATATATATATATATATATATATATGGGACACACATGTTTGCTAATTAGATACACATCAGAACAAAAACACTAAACTCTACTATAATATGTTAAAGTACATGATCACAGAAAACACACATTCACTTTTATTAAATTTGTTATATATTAAACAAATATATAACATTTAACATTTGACATTTAACATTATAAATATTTACAGTATATTTGTTGCTAAACTTTGATCATGTAAAAAAGAGCTGTTAAATAATGTAAATATGGTGAATAGATTGATCAACCAACAGAATTACCAAGTTCTAATAAAGTACTGTTTTTGGTTTACAGTGCATTTTGAATGTATTCGGCTGATTTAAACCTAAAAATCAATTGGTCTATGATTATGAAATTTTCATTTGCAATATTTCAAATATACATGACCAAAAAAAAATAAATAAAAAATGTTTTTTTTTAGTAGTGAACGTAATACAGTTGTAAATAAATAAAACATAATATGTAAAAATATAGACAAGGAGCAAGAAGGTCACTAAATAATTAGTAATCCAAATCCCACTCACCCAGCGCTAAATATAAAAATGATAAATAAAATATATAAAAATCTTAAACCATAAAAGGCTGAAGCTGCTGCTATAAATCACAAATGAATATATAAAGGTGTGACAGACTCACTAATAAATAGATCAAACCTGTAACAATAGCAGCGCTAACACAAGACCAATAATCATAAAATTATCAGTGATCAATACAACATAAATATGTGGTATAGTAGATAATTCAGAGAATTCAGAGAACCGCATGCAAACAAATGCATCTAATATTTGGTTGTGTGCTTGCTTATTTCCATTTGTTTGCATGCGGTTCTCTGTGGACTCTATGAATTATCTACTATACCACATATTTATGTTGTATTGATCACTGATAATTTTATGATTATTGGTCTTGTGTTTGTGCTGCTAGTGTTACAGGTTTGATCTATTTATTACTGATTCTGTCACACCTTTATTTATAATATGTAAAAATCTTACACATACCATACAAAAAATATATCTTGTCAGTATGTAGTAGTATGTTAAAAACAAACCTATTTCCTATATACAACATATAATTGTATATATACATGGGACACACATGTTTGCTAATTAGATACACATCAGAGCAACTTAGAACACTAAACTCTACTATAATATGTTAAAGTACATGATCACAGAAAACACACATATTCACTTTTATTAAATTCCAATATTTATTTTTGTTGCTAAACTTTGATCATGTAATAAAGAGCTGTTAAATAATGTAAATATCGTGAATAAATTGATCAACCAACAGAATTGCCAAGTTCTTTTAATGTACAAAATAAATGTATTAAAAATAAATAAGTAATTGTAGCAAATACAGTATTGATTGACAATGCACGTTATCATACATGGGAACAATAAATAATTCAAATTTCCCTTAATAATTGAGGTCTTTAGTGACACGGGTTCAAAGGCTGTGCTCTGTGCAAACAGTAATGAGTTACTCATTGTTAACTACTGTACAATATTGCATACATGCTAACTTGTGTGGATAGATGGTAGCAGGAAGTAAATCTTGACAGATCCACCAACGTATGCGCTCCTGCTCCATTGTAGCTGTTGATACCAGCATCCTGGTTTTGGGCTATGGCATTTTCCTTGTCTGTCTGTCCATCTGCAAGGTGATTGATTGTGGCCAGACTCTTAAAGGAGATCAAATCTGATTTAAGTCAGCCAAACCTTCAGTCTCACACTTGTGATATTGCGTTTGTAACACATTTTCCAGACTCTCTGTTTGTCTGCTCTACCAGATTGGATTTCCCTGTGTATGACCTTGGACTGGATAATGACTATTCTCTGAACTCAACCTGCCTTTTACCTGGACTGTCATTGAACTACTCTGCCTTTCTACCAACCACAAATACGTGTTTGCTTTGCTCAGTTCACATATGCTCTGGCGTAGAAGTCAGGCACTATAGCTTTGTGTAGAAGTCTGGGGGGCAACCGATTACCGGTAAACCTGCTTGCCTTATGGGAATGGGGCTTGCTATAGGTGAAGAACACATTAGCCAGCTATAGTGTTTGACCACCTGCGCTTGGGGTAAGCATGACATTACCAAAAGCCTTTAGCCTTAAAAAAGTTTCTGTGAAGTTGGACTCTACCTGGTCTAATTTATTTGCTAAGGAGATTTGCAAACTGTCCAGGAACTGTCCAAGTAAACCCACCTCCAGCAGTAACGCAGGAGCCAGAGTCCAAGGTTAACAGGCCTGGTTGATTTTTCTGGTGACCCCCATATGTTTTCCAACTTTAAAAATAGTTGTATGCTATACTTTAAGCTTAAGCCACGTTCATTTGATCCTGAAGCACAGCTGATTAACCTGACTATTAGATAGTTGCAGGGGGACCCCTAGTCTTTTGCTTTTAGACTCCCCGCATATCACCCAGCCAGAGGGTCAGCTGAAGCTTTTTTTTCAAGGCCCTAGGTTTACTCTATAATGATCCTGACCATGCCCACTCAGCTGTAACTAACCTAAGGTCATTACATCAGGATAAACGCACCGCTGAACAATACTGTTCTGATTTTCACCGCTGGGCACCTGATTCAGGGTGGAATGACCCAGCTCTAAGAAGCCAGTTCAGGTTAGGCTCATCAGACTCCATCAAGGACTCCATAGTGCACTACCCTGAACCAAAGTCGTTGAATGCAGCCTTGCACGTAGCCATCCGTATAGACAGGTGTTTACGGGAAAGGCGTACTGAGAGGTTTGGTTTTTTTAATCAGACCTTCCTGAGCCCTCTCAGCCTTTCCTGGAGGATAAGCCCATGCAAATTGGCCCTTCCCATTTTTCCTCTGGGGAAAAGGCTACAAGAATATCCCAGGGATCCTTCTTATATTGTGGAAACCACAGCCACCTTGTTGCCAGATTCCCTAAAAAGGCTGGTAAATGCCAAGTGTCTAGTGCAGTCGGGGTTTGCTTCTTTTGACCATACAGTGCCAGATAAACTATTTGTTCCTGCACAACTTAGTTCTGATAGGTCTTCAAATCACCTCTCTGCTTTCATAGCTTTGGTGCTGCTAGTAATTTCATTGATAAGGACCTAGCACACCGTTTACGGAGTCCCTTGACTCATGTGCACAAACCCTTTTTAGTCTTAGCTGTTGATAACTCTCCTTTGTCTATGGGCCTGGTAGCCTTGTGCATGGTACCTATTACTCTGACCATTGGGGAATTTGGAGACAATCAGCTTCTACTTGACAACATCTCCTGCCTACCCCCTTATCTTAGGTTATCCTTGGCTTAGGCTGGGTTCACAGGGCCTCACAGGGTGGCCCACAGCAGGGGTCTGTTTCGTCCCTGTTCACTGTTTCAGGTCCAATTTCAGTCAGAATTGTTGCCTGACTTCTGACCTGAAATGGACCAGAAGACGCACAGGACTCCAGTGCAATTTGCAACAAAGCCACTCCGGATTTATGTGAACCGGCTCCATAGAGAGCCAGTCACGATCACCTGACATGCAAATTGGATGCGGGGAAACCCGCATCCAATTTGGAATATTGCGAACCCAGCCTTAGACTCCATAACTTACACATAGATTGGGCTACAGGGGGAATTAGGTCCTGGTCCCAGACCTGCATCCAGAACTTCTTACCAGTTGCCCATTTGTAACTCTTTTTTGACCAGTACCAGTCATGTGTCTTTATTACAGTCCTATTCCGATCCTGATGATGACATTTTTTCGAACGGTGACTCCAGTTTGCATAATCATTTGCCTTTATATAACTCAGTTGTAGTAAAAGACACTGACAAGTTTATTGAATCCTCTACAGGCAACCTCTCCTCTCCAGCCAATTTCCACAGTCTGAAACCCTTTTCTTTGCACTATGATTTGCTACACTGTAACTTTTAACATGTAGGTTATTTATTTACATTTGGGAACACTTTATGACTTCACGTATTTAGGGAATGCCTGGCTTTTTGTGGGAAGGGAGTTCTTTTGGAGGGAAGTTGAGTTTAACCACTTCCCGCCCGCCCTATAGCAAAATGACGGCTGGAATGTGGTTGTGTTATCCTGACCGGACGTCATATGACGGCGGCAGGATAACACAGCTCTGGGCGCCCCCCGGGGGCGCGCAGAGCGGCGATCGTTGATGCGAGGTGTCAGTCTGACACCCTGCATTTCCGATCTCGGTAAAGAGCCTCTGACGGAGGCTCTTTACCATGTGATCAGCCGTGTCCAATCACGGCTGGTCACATAGTAAATAGGAACAGCCGTTGATCGGCTTTCCTTAGTTCGTGCCTGACAGGCACGAGTAAAGGAGCGCCGATCGGCGGCTCCCCTGACAGGGGGGGGGGGGTCGGCACTGGTAATCAGATCATTGATTACCAGTGCAGACCCTCGGGGGGGTGCCACTAGATCCACCAGGGATGCCCACTATGACCCCAGGGATGCCCACTATGACCCCAGGGATGCCCACTATGGCCACCAGGGATGGCAATCAGGGCTCAGGGAGCCCCCCATTGCCCTCCCCATCAGTGCTGCCCACCAGTGCCCTCCCTATCAGTGCTGCCCACAAGTGCCCATCATTGCCATCCTTTAGTGTCGCCCACCAGTGCCCATTATTGCCCACCGCTGCTGTCTATCAGTGCCCATTAGTGCCCATCAGTGCCGCCCGTCAGTGCCGATCAGTGCCACCCATCAGTGCCCATCAGTGCCCACCAGTGCCGCCTATCAGTGCCCATTAGTGCCCGTCAGTGCCACCTATCAGTGCCCGTCAGTGCCACCTATCAGTGGCCATCAATGCCGCCTATCAGTGCCCAGCAGTGCCGCCTATCAGTGCCCACCAATGCTGCATATCAGTGCTACCTATCAGTGCCACATATCAGTGCCTATCAGTGCCGCCTATCAGTGCCGCCTATCAGTGCCACCCCATCAGTGCCACCCCATCAGTGCCTCCTCATCAGTGCCTGTCAGTGCAGTCTCATCAGTGCTCATCAGTGCAGGAAAAAAACTTATTTATTTACAAAATTGTATAACATAAACAAAAAAACTTTTTTTTTTTTCAAACTTTTCGGTCTTTTTTTATTTGTTTAGCAAAAAGTAAAAATCGCACAGGTGATCAACTACCACCAAAAGAAAGCTCTATTTGTGGGGGGAAAATGACATAAATTTGGTGTAAGTACAGTGTTGCATGACCGCGCAATTGTCATTCAAAATGCAACAGCGCTAAAAGGGGAAAATTGGCCTGGGCGGGAAGGGAGGGAAGTGCCCTGTATTAAAGTGGTTAATAGTGGTCAATCAGCTTAGCTATAGGTAGTGTGACTTCAACAAGATTTTTCAGAACTGGTTATTATCAGCACAGGCAGTGGTCCTCACATACCAAGAGTTTTGTAACAGATATCCCATGGGGACAAAAAAAAAAAACTTGATGGGACTTTACTGGCCTAAATAATATTATGCAATCATCAAAAAAAGGTAAGTTGACAACAGAATTGTTAAAAAATTGTAATATATATCAGTATAGGCAGTGTGATTGCCTTGGAATTAAAACCACTTGGAGTTCAGATAGCGTAACCTCAATGCAAAGATCTGGAATTAGCCTTTAGCATCTGTTGAGGCAGAAATCAGAGAATATATATAGAGATGGTGCAGATAGTGTGACCTTTTTCTCTGGAGCCAATATATATTTCCTGAGGCAGATTTGAAGTATACATCTACAGATATCATCATTAATGGTCCAATACAAGGGACCATAGGGTTGTATTAGAATTCATTCTTGAGGCAGAGATCTGTGCAGGTATTAATAATCACTACTGTAGAGAAACTCTAAAGTCCCATTTAAGTGGATAAAATATACACATCTTGATACACATTTTTTTAAAGAATAATTGCCCAACACTCTACAGCCAATATACCATTGAACTTTGGCTGCTCACCTGCTGAAAAATGAAAAACATGCAGACCTGTAAACATGTCCACTCCCAACCACTAACCACAACAAATGACTTGTCCATATTTTATCATGACTGCATTTGCATTTTTTAAATAATTGCATGTAATGTGTACCATAATATTCCCTCAGTTCATCTGGGTTTTTATTTCTTGTATTTTCTTTAACTAGTGAGGCTTAAAAATGTCTTCTACCCAGTACGACAACAAACCACAAAATAATAACTTTGCACGACCCAATCCTTCTGCTCCCCCACCTGCCCAGTGGAATGTTCCTCCAGGTGCCCCCGGATATAATTTATCTCCTAACTCTCAGATGTGGAATGCCCCTCCTGCAACACAACAGTGGAACCCCCATGCTCCTCAGCAATGGAATATACCCCAGATGACCCAGTCAACTATGTTCCAGCAAGAATTTCTGAAGGGTAAACCAAGAGCCTTGGGGGTAAGTGTGGGTGAAAAAAAGATTTTTCTGTGTTTTGCAAGCACTTGCTCCTAAAAGATGTTCAGTAGGTTTGGATGAATGTGTTTACCTGAACTGAGTGTTCAGGAAGATTCATAGGTAGCCCTATATTTGTGAAAGCTCTACTAGACATTTTGATTTACACCTCCCTTGAGGACAGCTTCTCTACAATTTACTTCGTATGCCTACTATGTACACCCAGTTAAGGCTGCCATGCATTACTCTCTAATGGGGGAAATCAACATGATTGTGCTTTTTTAATGAATGGCAGCAAAGAAAACACTGATGATCCTCGGTCTTGATCACATTCATTATTGTGTTACTTAAAGCGAAGTTCCACCCAAAAGTGGAAGTTTTGCTTATCTGCTTCCTCCCCCCTCTGGTGCCACTTTCAGCACCTTTCATGGGGGAGGAAGAAACGGGTACCTGTTTTTAACAGGCAGTTGTCCCCACTTCCGTAAGACCCCGCCTCGGTGAGGTCCCTCGGAAGTTCGGCCCCCCTCCTCCTTCCTCCGCCGCTGGGCCAGTTAGAAAGTAGGGAACCAGCTGTGAACCGAAAAGGCTTCACTGCCGGTATCCCTTACCACTAAAGGCACCTGAAAATTGTCTGGGGTGCACACATCGCGGGATCCCTAAACAGGTAAGTGTCCTAAAATTAAAAGTCAGAAGCTACAGTATTTATAGCTGCTGACTTTTAATTTTTTGGTGGGGGGGGGGGGGGGAGTCGAAACTCTGCTTTAATAAGTCTGACTTATTGTGACACAATAGGGCAAGTCCACTCTGCCGGTTAATAAATTGGTAAAGGTGACTGACAGGACCCAACCTTTAACTTTTAGATCTCTGACTCATGTGTGGATGGGTTCCAATGGAGATCTGCATTATCTAGTAGTAGAGAATGCAGGGGTGATATATATAATAAGAATGTACTACATTTTCTTATAAAATGTTGCCCTAATAGGAAAGTATAGTATCTTCTTACTGGACATAGGACATTATAGGGAGGGAACACCGTGCCACAGTTCCTTGCACTGTTCATAAATAAATAAAATCTACACTAATATAGATCTTATACAATCCTAAATTAGTCTTCCAAAGTTTGATTGAGTAGTAAAACAATCTGCTGAAGATCAGCTGTTTACATTGCAAGGTCTGAGAAAGTCTTTCTGTAGCAGATCTTACCATCTTCCAATCCTGTGAAATTTGATGTAAGTCTTAACTGTCAGTTTAAAAACATGGTGGCAAAGTAGGAAGGTCTGCATACACTATGATCACCTGGTCTCAGTTGTACATGGCTGGGTAAGCTTTATGGGCTCCCCAGGAGTAGAGTTGGTTTACAACTGCATCTTCTGTGTAGTGTCACAGGCTACTGGATGAAGATATATTAATTAGCCATTGTTACCATTTTTTAATTTTTACATAGAAGTGTAGTCAGCATGGAAAATAACTGTCTCGTTGTTATTATTTTAGATTATCCTGATCGTTGTGGGCATCGTACACATTGGCATGGGTATTGGTCATTTGTTCACGGCATCCTATTCTGCAAAGCTCAGTGGAATCTCATTCTGGGGAGCTGTTTTTGTAAGTGAAAAAACAATGTATAATGTTTGCAAGAAATCAACATTTTATGTTTTTAACTTGGGAGGTGTCAATTTAATACATACACTTTAAAACAATGCATATCTGGTGCTGTGTCTAGGGAACTACCATACACATCAGGCATTATGCCATAGGAGCTGCCATACACACTAAGCACCTCCCCTGAGGAGCATCTGGTATCCATCTATATAAATGTACACCCATATAGAATAGAGATGATTTTTGGGTGAAAAGCTATAGTAAACTCTTGCCAAATGGAACAAAAGAACCTTTCCACCTATGCAGCCCATGGAATGCTGACTCAACAGCTGAGTTCCTGTCCAACCACAATCCAGTCCAAGAAATTTAAAAAACACTGGAGTCTGACTATGATCCTCTTTGATTTTATTGTTTAAAATCATGCTCCTGGTATTTTTGAAAAAACCCAACAGTGCCGTGCTAAAAACATGGAAACAAGTCAGATTACTCTAACGTATAAAGTGCTACAGGTAAGCATTTCAATCAGCAAATATAGTAGTGCAACGATCAATCAAAGTGCAAGTGCAAAATTGTGCAATATAGCAGTCCAACCCACTGAGCTAATTCCATGATATTGCGCCCATTGGAGTTTGTTATGTGATCACAAGCCTACTTATTACATGGAAAATGTAAGTTGTATTGGATTGCCAGCAACTGTTTTTGCACACAGTAAGCGCAGTAGTTTTTTCTATACTTTCACTCCTGGTATTTTTGTATGCTACTGTAGCACCCTCCTAGGTAGGTGCTAGAGATAGAGTATAGTTTTTAATCCTTTCTGCTTACCAGAGGGATTGCAGGTAAATCTATATTGTTCTCTGCCTACCAGAGAGCCGGATCTGCTAGGGAGGTCTGCTCATTGTGCTCAGTGCAACTCAGTTTGTCTGAAGAGTGTTTCACACTGGTTCAATAGGGAGGCATATTGGACAGTGGGACAGTGGGAGGAAACCTGACAAATGAGTGCGCAGGCATTTAGTGCAGCCCTGGTGATTTGGCAGAGGAAAGTGCCTCGGTGAATGCTGGGATACTGTATAAATGACAGGAGAACATGTGCTCGGGGTCTTTCAGCTGTAGAAGTTGCCATGTAGCCTCAGGTAGTCGACCTGAGGGCCTAAAGAGCTAGAGAGGAACTGAACCCGGAGGTCCTGTAAAGCTGACTGGAAGGGAGGCACTGGAAGGATCTGAATCGGCATACAGTGAGTACAGATCTGTGTGAAGGGTCCTGACCTGAGGGGGGGGGAAGCACCCCTGCAGCTAGAAGAATCAGTGGACAGGTGTCAGTAAAGAGGATACTAGAGAGTATCCTGAGCAGAATGTAGATCACCAAGACTAGTGCTGGAGAAAGAGCAAGGAGACTTAACTCTTTCCATACATGTGGCAGTATGAATTAAGCAGTGTAACTGCTTCCATAAGCGTGGTGAGGCCAAGTGAGAGCTGTCCTTATCCAATGTATATAGTTCCAGTTGGAGTATCCCACTTTTCCCTTCTCCCATCCAAGTTCCACAATAAATAAAAAACAGTCCAGGGGATTTTTTCTTTTTTTTGTGAGTAACAAGCCATTGGGAGTAAGAATGAATGCGTGAACTACCCCTAAGTGACTGTGTGCAGGTAATCAGAGGGGGCCCAAGAAGTCATCATACAGCAACCCTACGGGGACAGTGCTAAACTACTGATTTTTAAACAAGGTCAAAGAGGATCATAATCACAACCCAGCATTTTTTCAGAACTTTGCAGAGTGGAAAAATGAGCTGCTATTTCTTACTTATCTAAAAATGCTGTCTGTCTGTCTATCTGTCTCACAGCACATAGCTCAGATCAGTATACTTGTTCAATAGGTTCATTATGACCACAACAAGTGTTGAGCCACAATTCCACTCACATGACGAAGCCTTTCAGTTAAAGTATTTTGCAAAAAAAAAAAAAAATATTTGTTTATGCCCGAGAACTGGAACTGAAGTCAGAGGTCGCTCTGGTCCTCCAAGGGCATAGAGGCGAGTCTGGGCCATCTTGCCCTCACTGGACATTCTGCACAGCAAATGGCTGCACCAGATTGCTTCCGGGTGGGGGACCCATCTACCGCTGCCTCTAAAAGTGATCCTGCAGCGAATGTCCCCTTGGGATCACTTTTATCCTATGTAGATGCAGAATTGCCCATAGTAAAAAATTATATTTGGACTGCTGCCATAACACTGGAATTAAATGTCAAAGTAATGACGTATTTTTACTATGGGCCTGTCAGCAAGTGGCAATGAAGCACTGTATTTAGATCATGGCATTCAAACAGCACCATTTATTGGTTAAAAAAAAAAAAAAAAACCTTTGTACAAGAAAAACCCAAGGCTATGATATTAGTAAAAAGAGGTCCACCATAAGGCCAAAAATATAGTAAACTAAGAAATGCCTATTGGTTACCATAAATTAATTCATATAATTCAATGAAAGCCTTACACTGAGGATATCAATTAGTGGAAATAATAATACCCCAAAATAATAATTCTTCTTATATTTTGCAGAACATCATTGCAGGGTCTTTGTCAGTGGCCGCTGTATCCAAGCCTTCCATGTGTCTGGTAAGTGAACCAATATAATAACCAGTGGTGGGATTCAACAATTTTAGTAACCAGTTCCCCTTTCAATGCAGAATGACAAGCGTGCCCTCTTTCAATGCACAGAGACCAGCGTGCCCCCTTCAATTCAGTGACCAGCGTGCCCCCTTTCAATGCAGAGAGACCAGCGTGCCCCCTTTCAATGCAGTGACCAGTGTGCCCCCTTTCAATGCACAGTGACCAGTGTGCCCCCTTTCAATGCACAGTGACCAGTGTGCCCCCTTTCAATGCAAAGTGACCAGCGTACCCCCTTTCAATGCACAGTGACCAGCATTCCGCCTTTCAATGCACAGTGACCAGCGTGCCCCCCTTTCAATGCATAGTGACCAGCGTGCCCCCCTTTCAATGCACAGTGGCCAGCGTGCCCCCTTGAAATGCACAGTGACCAGCGTGCCCCCCTTTCAATGCACAGTGACCAGCGTGCCCCCTTTCAATGCAGAGAGACCAGCGTGCCCCCTTTCAATGCACATTGACCAGCGTGCCCCCCTTTCAATGCACAGTGACCAGTGTGCCCCCTTTCAATGCAAAGTGACCAGCGTACCCCCTTTCAATGCACAGTGACCAGCATGCCGCCTTTCAATGCACAGTGACCAGCGTGCCCCCCTTTCAATGCATAGTGACCAGCGTGCCCCCCTTTCAATGCACAGTGGCCAGCGTGCCCCCTTGAAATGCACAGTGACCAGCGTGCCCCCCTTTCAATGCACAGTGACCAGCGTGCCCCCTTTCAATGCAGAGAGACCAGCGTGCCCCCTTTCAATGCACATTGACCAGCGTGCCCCCCTTTCAATGCACAGTGTCCAACGTGCCCCCTTTCAATGCACAGTGACCAGCGTGCCCTCCTTTCAATGCACAGTGACCAGCGTGCCCCCTTTCAATGCAGAGAGACCAGCGTGCCCCCTTTCAATGCACAGTGACCAGCGTGCCCCCTTTTAATGCCCAGTGACCAGCATGCCCCCTTTCAATGCACAGTGACCAGCGTCAGCGTGCCCCCTTTCAATGCACAGTGACCAGCGTGCCCCCCTTTCAATGCACAGTGACCAACGTGCCCCCTTTCAATGCACAGTTACCAGCGTGCCCCCCTTTCAATGCACAGTGACCAGCGTGCCCCCTTTCAATGCAGAGAGACCAGCGTGCCCCCTTTCAATGCACAGTGACCAGTGTGCCCCCTTTTAATGCCCAGTGACCAGCGTGCCCCCTTTCAATGCACAGTGACCAGCGTCAGCGTGCCCCCTTTCAATGCACAGAGACCAGCGTGCCCCCTTTCAATGCAGAGATCATCGTGCCCCCTTTCAATGCAGAGACCAGCGTGCGGCGTGCCCCCTTCAATGCAGAAATCATCATTAGTGCCCCCTTCAATGCAGAGATTATCATTCATGCCCCCTTCAATGCAGAGATCATCATTTGTGCCCCCTTTCAATGCAGAGAACAACGTGCTGCGTGCCCCCTTCAATGCAGAAATCATCATTAGTGCCCCCTTCAATGCAGAGATTATCATTCATGCCCCCTTCAATGCAGAGATCATCATTTGTGCCCCCTTTCAATGCAGAGAACAACGTGCTGCGTGCCCCCTTCAATGCAGAGATCATCGTGCCCCCTTCAATGCAAAGATCATCGTGCCCCCTTCAATGCAGAGTGAACAGCGTGCCAACCTGCCAAGCCCCCCAGACCAGTGCACTTGACTTACCTGTTGTAGCGGTGGCTTCTTCTCTTCAGTCCCTGCATCTCCTCGAGTTCTCCCGTGTCCCGCCTCCTTCTAGGCCAATGGCATTTGCCGAGAAGGAGGAGGATCTGTGTGACAATAGCGGATTTTCATTCGCTATTGTCACACAATGGGTGGGCTCGGGCGCACTGCTCTGTGCCCCGGGTCCACCCTTTCCTACTAGAACCAAATTGTAATAGGCGGGGAGTTAGGGACTGTATGGGAGGTGGCGGCCTGGAGGAGAAAGGGGTGACTTCACTGGTTGCTAGACGCTAAGCGGCTCTAGCCTAGCAACCAGTGCAGTGTGTGGGCTTCGGCCGCCTCCCTGCAGAGAGACAGCGCCGACAGAGGACATAGAGAGCAGCAGAGCGGTCAGCGGATCAGGAGGATGATATACAGATGGTCAAACTCACAAGGTGGTTCTGCGAACTTGCAAAAATTTAGTAACCGGTTCTATGGAACCGGTGCGAACCGGCTGAATCCCACCACTGATAATACCTCCTTATACAAAACTGAGTTCTGATTGCTTATATTGTCACAGCGCATGCTAAAAAGTCAGCACACTTAAAACCGCCATTGATGGTGGCTGGGCTGTGGTTGTGTCAAATCTCCCTCTGGCCTTTTATATCTCCTTGAAGATCATCCTAATATATTTTGTGTATCCACGTCTATTCCACCCTGATCTTGCTGTGGGATCTCACTCCACATCTATCAGAAGAAGGATTTACACACTTTAGGCATCATTCCAGCCATATTATATTCTCCTGTAAGCATGTTCATTGTGTTTGACTGACAGCACTGTATAAAGCAGTAATGTGGTGGGTGTCTCAGAGCACTGACACTCCCTCTTACAATTTGAGTACTGTTGTACAGGGCATTACAGAAAGCTAATAGACAGATTAAAGGGTTTTAACTACCTGGTTTAATTAAAACATGCATAAAATGATTTTGTGGTGAATGCATAGAGGAGTGTTTATATTCCTTTTTTTTTTTTTAATTGTGTCTAATTGGGGAGATTTCTCTTTACTTACTGATCTGTAGACAAGACAGCAAATATGAGGAAATCTCTCCAAAGTGATAGAAATGTCCTATTAGACAGATGTCTCCAATAGAAGATTTCCCCTGTATTCCTGTTCTAGTGACCACTCAGAATTTAAGGTTTACCCTCATGTTCAATCCCAGGGACAGTGGTCATTGAGATAAATAGAGAGAGTGAATCCACCTGAATGGGATACTGGTAGCAATACAATCTTCTAACTCATCACTGCTCTATCCAAAGCTAAAACATGCAAAATTGGCTTTGGATACATTTTAAAGTTTAATATTGTATTTCCTGGTTTAGATAGGAAATTCAACAAGGAGAATGAGGCACCCTTGATAAGGCAGCAGGTGGGTGAGAATAATTCCTGATCAGTGAATTCACCATTGGAGTGACCAGGGTTTTGATTGTATAGCTCTTGTACTGAGAACATAGTTTAATTTACCTTCTAGGTTTCATATACCAGTAATACATACAGATGGGACACTACTGAGTGGAAGCCATTAAAGACACAAACAAACATCACATACGTAGATTGGGTCTTTGGTTGGGTTGAACTCTGATCTTTAAAAAGATTCCCTAATGCTGACCTCATAGCAGTCACCATGCTGAATATAAAAAGGAAGGGGATGTTTTCTATGTATCATGGTCCCTCCATAAGCAAATATCAGTTTTAGAAGACCATATAGATGCCACCATCCTTATACTGGAGGAACAAGATCTATCAGGAAAACCAAACTTGACCGAGTGCCATTTCTTTTTTGGTTAAGGGGATCAGCTGAGTTCTGGAGATATCCATAATTATCCTAGACGTTGCCCAAAATTAACTTGGAATTTCTGGACAATGATCCTCTAATGTCTATATTTTTACAATAATGTAAACATGCATGAAAGCTGTCTACTAAAGCCCAGTGAGGGAGTAAAACAGAATAAATGGATGGATGGAAACCCAAAACTATAAATGTATTCCGATAAGCATAATTTCATTTTTGTGAATCTGATGCAAAGTTCCTTCCGTGAAAATTCTGCCAATAACAGCACTACCTGATAAAGGAAAAGGAATTGGCAGCGCTCCAGGTTGAGTCAAAATCCAGATTTATTGACTGGACATCCAAATTATGACAATCGTGACAAGGTAGACGCGTTTCACACACTGACTGTGTGCTTAATCATTCATTAATCATTAATCATTCAATCATCAGCCTAAAACAACACTAAGCCACCACTTTGCAATTAGCCGTTGTCAGCCTGTCATGCTCACTCAGTTGGCCATTGGACTGCCTAACAGACCTGCGGAAGGCATGTACAATCCTGATAGGATGCCCAAGGACCAACCGAAGGAGCATGTGTCGTACAGTGACAATGCTGCTGCTGAAAATAATGCACTACCTCCTATCTGCAAAACCTCACTCCCTTTCACGTCATCATCTATCCAGGGAAGACCCTCTACCATGACGACATTTGAGCGGCCCTAGAAATTGGTTCTCCCTACTGTTTAGAAACGTAGACAAGGAGGCTGAATAACTAAAGGAATTGAAAATGTTCACACAATAAACTGTGCGTGAAGATTTACAGTACTTCAATCAGGGGCAGATGAAATAAGTAAACCAGGATTTTCTTGTCACAGGATTGGAAAATCAAAGTGAAACTGTGAAAATTCTGCCTCAATCTTGCTCCCCACAGGGACCCACATCTCCTGCTATTCCATTCCTTTGATGTGTTAACGTTGAGCCTTTCCAAACCACAATCCCAGATTTTACTCAGGAACAAAGCATGGCTATATACATGTTACATGGTAGCCAGGAGAGCTATTCTAGCCAAATGGATTACACATTCCCCTCCTTCGCCTAAAGATTTGAAGGTGGGTCTGACTAATCTATGTGAAAAAGAAAGGTTGGACCTAACGTTTTGTGCTCAGTGAAATGCCTAAAGATTTCACCAAAAGTGGCTGTCAGGTCACCTGTGGCCAGGTGACAACTGCACCCTGTTGGAGGCAGGGGTGCACCGCAAGGTAGTGAACCCAGTAGCTGACTGCTGCGGATGGACAGAAAACGTGAACCCAAGTTTCCCCAGGGTGCGGAGTCTAAGACCCAGCAGGTGTTCCTCTAGTGGTGAGGATGGCCTTGGCTGCAGCTGGGTCCAGGTCGTGGCCCCGGGGTCCCCCGGGTCACGCTCCGTAGGGAGAGAGGGGAAGCAGCCACTCAGGACACAAGGGATAGTAATGAGTAAGCCGAGGTCGGGACAACAGGCAGACGAGGGAAACCAAGGGACAGGCCAAAGGTCAGGGTCACAGGCAAACAGGAGTAGTCAGAGACAAGCCAAAGTCGGTACACTGGAAGGTAGATCAAGCACACGGCAGACAGGAAACAAGAAACAAACACTGCTGAACAGCAAAGCAGACCTGCAGTGCACTGGTTAATATAGATTTCCTGTGATGGCCTGGGGTGGGGCTGAACAGGAAGGAGAGATGATAAAAAGGAGCCAGAATGGGAATCTGGCCTCTAATGCAGACATGAAGGAGCAGGTAAGCTGCCAAACACTATAGCAAGCCCATGACAGTGGTCTTCTTTCCTACAGCTTCGCCCCACATCTCTGGAACCTCGGACTGGTTCAAAGAGGCCCCTTCAGCTCGCTGGTACCTAACACAGCCATTGAGCCATCTCTGATGAGCAAACTATACTAAAAGCTGTCATTACCTAACTACTCCTCTTTCACCCCTGGCTTATAGTGTGATGGGCAGCCAAAAAGCTTGATCTCAAATCTACCTCCACACTTGGAGAGACCTTCACACCAAACTTCCTTATATAGCACTAACTTCTTAGATTCAGCAAACGGAAGAGACATACACCAATGGCATCATAAGTCCGCAGCCATGGACCAACTTGTGAGAGTCCCATTCACTACTTATTCGGTTGGCTCTACTATGCTATTAGCATTGTACTTTCTCTATGGAGGCATCGCACCCTCTTTATTATATTTTCCCATCCTGGATCTTACCCCAGTTATCTCCTCCAATGACCACACTTAAAACATGATCATATAGTTACCTTTTTGTTCACATTTAAAGCAATGTCATATTGTGCACTGTGTTTTTTATCTTTCCAGGGACCCACCCTTTCCCCCCTACCACCCCTCCCCCTTACCCATTCTTATCCCACCATCTCTCTTCTGTTCAACCCCCCCCCCCTCCTTTCTATCCCCAGTTCAATTGCCATAGCATTTTTCTTTAGCTATGGCATATGCAAATCATTGTACGTTTATGTTCTCATTTCTGTAATGTTTTCTTTTGGAAAATCAATAACATTTTCCTAAAAGAAACTGAAAATTCTCAAATCTTTTAGTAAATCAGCCTCAAAATGTTAGTGTATGCAGAGAAGTGCAATACTCTAGAGCCAGGTTCCTTACTGTATGATGGACCTGACGCTGCTGCTTCTACAGTGTAGATCAGCAAAATGCGGCACATACACAAGCTAGTAGAAAGGATTTTATGGTTCTTCCAAGACTACCTAATGCCTGTTTTCCCCTGGTATTATGGCGTTACAATTAGAAGTTGACAGTGTGTATTCTGCCCGAAACAAAATGCAAAAAGATCAAGATGAGCTTTTAAGCAAAGTGTCTTAATGGTTTTTCTTTTTTTTTTTTTTACAGATACAAGGCTCCCTGGGCTTGAGCATTATAATATCCATTATCTCTGTACTTGGACTAATACTGAACATTGTGGATTACTTTGTTTATTATTATTGCTACAATTATTCGAATTCTTATTATTATTATGACTGTACGGGTTTAATTGTAAGTATCTATCTATCCATCTATCTATCTATCTATCTATCTATCTATCTATCTATCTATCTATCTATCTATCTATCTATCTATCTATCTATCTATCTATCTATCTATCTATCTATCTATCTATCTATCTATCTCACCAGCTAGTGAAAATACTTCACTAAAAACTAGCAATAGTTCAATAGCATACTTACAGTTTTACCAACCATAAAAATGTTTTGGCATTAATCTAAGAAGGGCACATTTCGGATTTTTATAAAGACCAATCAGCCCAGGCTCCTTAAACTACCCAAAGCTAAGCTATCCCCCCTACAGGTTCTTACCTC
Source organism: Pelophylax lessonae (assembly GCF_965119305.1). NCBI lineage: Eukaryota > Metazoa > Chordata > Amphibia > Anura > Ranidae > Pelophylax > Pelophylax lessonae. The sequence goes on from NC_138776.1 coordinate 242,613,369, forward strand.
CTGCTTAGCTCTGTCCAAGGCTCAGAGGACTGTAATTCAGCCACTCTGATACAGTGAATATCTGACTAAATTAATTTTATGTCCAGTTTGTGATACATACACACCTCAAAGGAGGCAATCCCATCAAAATCCCCTTCATATATGCCTGTTAGCCTTGGTTTATTATGTCCAGTGTAGCGTTCACCCCCTGAGGGACTGCTGAGAATGCACCCAGGTCTCTCTTGCTAATACAGAGGCTGCTGTACTGATATCACTGGCTAAGTATAGGGGATGTTTTTTGTGGATTTTATTTGCAGAAACTTGAATAGGAGGGCATAAGGTGGCAGGATACTCGAAAACGATATCAGAATCAACAGGAAGACAAACATCTTAGCACAAACGCTTATAGCTGCAAGCACACGTGAAAGTTCCAAAAGCACGTCTGACTCACAATGTCCCAGGAACTGACTGCCTTCCAGCTTCCACATGACACTCTTTAGTGATGGAGACAAAAGATCCCTCTCCAGACTAGAACTTCAGGATAGTGACCTTCAACACAAATCCTTTAGTAATCTTCTCCGGGCCGTCAATCGAGCACCTGCTAAAGCTCAGACTGTAATTTCTTGTCTTACTGGGTATCTCCCAAGAGCAGCAGCCCAAGGAGAATTCAAACCCTCTCTGTAGTGGAAAGAACCCACTGGAAAGGCCTCCCAAATGTTTATCGCCTTCCTCAGCTACCTTCTGGGTGCCTCCCCCTCCCCTAGGGATTGGTCAAAGTCTGATAAGAATTAATAACTGAGTGATTGACCCTCCCTGTTCTGTATTCTGATTGCTCCCTCCAGAAACAGACAGAAGCAATCAAACACCCAGACTATCAAACGTTGAGTAGACATAAAAAACTGATGCTTGCTCCACTGACTACAGTGAAGCCAAAAACGAAATTTAGCCCAACAGAGGCAGGGAGATATACCAGGAAAATTAATAAAATGTATTTTATTTTATTTTTTATATTAGGCACATCAAAATGGACCTGTTCACTGTATTTTTTGTTTACAGATTAAACAATGCTTTTAAAAATCGAGTCATCGCAAAAGTGCTATTTTAGTCATAGGTGGAGCCAGGTGGGTTTAGCCAGCTACTGGCTTCCTAAAACTGAAGTTTAGATGAAAAAACAAAAAAACAAAAAAAAAAAACCCTATATCTCTAGTTACATCATATGTCTGAAATGAGGAATGTTCCACACTGTGAAGGCAGCTGGATCCTGGAGAAATGATTACTGCATGGATGCCCCGTCTTCTTCCTGGCTCTAGACTTTTAGTGCTGCAATGGTTATCAGTTTTGGAACTTCAAGCAGAACAGCAATACAGATGGTCTGATGGGGACACACCCTCCTTCTTCCTCCTCCCTCCTCCTTCTTCCTCCTCCATCATTGAGAAATGTTCCTTTACTAATCACACTGTTTGTAACATAATCTAGGAAAGGTGGGGAGAATCCTGTGACTGATCAAATGCCAGGACCTCTCCCCGCAACCCTGGCCACTGGTTGTGAGGGTTTGTGGCATGGTGGAGGAGGGCTTTTCAGAAGCCACCTTTAATAATAATGTGGGAGGGGATAACAGTGATATCTTTGCCTAGATTTGGCCAGTGGAGTCACTGCTATTCCTGCTCCTTTGCTTACGTGGGGGAGATTTCCAGTGGCGTCAGCTGTTTCTAGGTAAACTGTGGGTGCAAGCACCAATTGCTTCCATAACCACTTCTGGGCTGAAAGGTTTTACTCCCTTAAAGCGGTAGTATCTTGCTTTTTTACACTTTTACATACAGGTAAGCCTATAATAAGGCTTACCTGTAGGTACAATTAATATCTCCTAAACCGGCACGGTTTAGGAGATATTTGCAGTGCATGCAGCCGCTCACGCGAGCGGCGCATGCGCTCTGAAGGTCCGGGGGGACCTTCAGTTTTGCTTGCCGGGAGCTTGCCGAAAAATCACTCCCGCGTGCATGCGCGGGAGTGACGTCATCGCGGCTCCGGCCAATCACAGCGCTGGAGCCGCCGAACCCAGAAGAGACGGCGAGGGATCATGGCGGCGCCCGCAGCGACGTCCGTCGGGGCTTCGTTCTAAGGTAAGTAATACATAATGAGCTAGTATGCGATGCATTATGCCTTTGTCTTGCAGGTGTTTTTTTTTTTTACATTTTGGGTTTACAACCGCTTTAATGACCAGGCCATATTTTGCGATACGGCACTGCATTACTTTAACAGAAAATTGCGTGCAAGGTGCAACGCTGTACCCAAAAAAAATTGATGTACTTTTTTCCCCAGAAATAGAGCTTTTTTTGTGGTATTTGATCACCTCTGCAACTTTTATTTTTTTCACTGTAACAAAAAAAAAAACGACAATTTTGAAAAAAAAAAAAAAAAACAATAAAAAAAATCAAAAAGAAAAAAAAAAAACAATAAAAAAAAATTAAAAAGAAAAAAACTGTTGTTGTAACTGATTAACAATTGGTTCTCTAGATGTACGGTTAGATAAATGGCTCTATATTTACTTCAACTGTCCAATAAAGAAGCATTACAAATACCGCTTCTATACAGTATATGATGCTTGGCTCCCGCTGATGGTAGGGCTAAATGGGCTAAAGTTAGATCATCGCTACTGTTAACCATTGTAGAACCCGAAGTTCAGAGACAGGAAGAGGACAGACATCCCTGCAGTGAAGATTTCTCCCGGATACAGCTATCACCACAAGGGACATACTTCATTACAAGGCAAGTGATGTTACTAAAGCTGTAGGGAGTTTTTTTTTCCCCTTCAAACTGCAACTGTAAATGTACTCCAAAGAGATGTCCATTTTATAATTCCCGACTCTCTTTCTGATCACTGGGAAGTTTTGAGTGTTCCAGCTATTCTTCCTAATAGCTCTATAAAATAAGTCCTCAAGGGAAAAAAGAGACTGTCAGGTTGTGTAACTCTACAGGATCTACCAAACTCTGAAATATCAATTTTGGGTCTACTCACCCGCTAATGTGTTTATTTGCATGTACAGGTTGGAGGCCATGTTATCCGTGGAATTTTCATTCTTACATATCTGCTGCAGTTTTCCGTTTCCGTTAGACTTTCTGTGTTTGCCTGTCGGGCCCAAGCGCACTCAACTCCAACATCACCTGCTCAGGTAAGTGGCAGAGAAGTCATCTCTTTTTAGGTTTGCAGATCTTTAACACAAAGTGATAGGAGCCTAGTGCAAAAGCAGTAGCGTAACTGTGCATGCATTTGTGTGTTGGAGTGGCACTCATTTTAAATGGAATTCCAAGTCACATCCATAACACAGATACACTATATATTTCACAAATGCCTTGCAATGTGCGGCAAAAATATGCAGCCAGACATTTTTGGTCTTTGAGGTGTGTTAGAGCCCAATAATTTTGAATAGGTTGCCTGACACAATGCGCTAAAATGTGTCTCAGTGCACAAAAAATCACATTTCCTGTGGCTCACTACAATCTGTTGTAAAGTGGCCTTCAAAGTCTTCAGTTCAGTTCTTTTACATTGATAACTAATGTTAGATGATATCACAATTTTTATGGTCTGCCTGCAGTTATAATTCATTTTAGGAATATTGCTGAAAATTATTTGGTAGGGGATCGATAACAAAATTGTCTGTCCTTGGTGTAAAACCCTGTATGCTAGGTACGTCACATTACTTTTTTTATTTCAAATTTTTTTCAGCTTTTTAAAAACACTAATGTACCATGAGCTGTAGGTTGAAATTGCTATGTAATTATATTCTTTATTTCAAGAAAACTCTCAGTTACAGAGCCATTGAGAAACATTAATATACCACCGGTCAGAAAATGTTTATTATTATTATAATACAGGATTTATTTAGCGCCAACAGTTTGCATAGCACTTTACAACATGAGGGCAGACAATACAGTTACAATACAATTCAATACAGGAGGAATTAGAGGGCTATGGCAAACACAGCCACTGTATATTGTCCTTCGTATATGCATTATGTTTATTGCATGTGTATACCTTTAACCACTTGCCGACCGCCGCACGCCGATCTACGTCGGCGGTCAGCCCCTCACAGGCAAAGTAACGTAGGGCTACATCACTAGCTTGTGAGGGTCTAGGGAGCGAGCGCGCGCCGCCGGAGGCACGCTCCCGCGTGGTCACGGACCCCCCCGTGCGTGTGACCACGATGTCTGCCGGCCACTCTGCGATCGGCGGGGGAGAGGGAGAAAGTCAGGCAGCTTGTGTAAACAAGCTGCCTGTCATTCTCCCCTCTGTATGAGAGCTGATCACATGAATCTACTATGTAGATCCATTGATCACTCTGCATACAGCTGAAGCCACAGCCAATCACAGTAAGAATCACGCCCCTAGGGACACACACAGCCCCTCCCTCTCAAATAAAGTTAACCCCTTCACTACCAGTGTATTTTTACAGTAACAGTGCATATATATAGCACTGATTACTGTAGAAATGTCACTGGTAACCCCAAAAGTGTCAAAAATGTCAGTCAAGGGTCCGATCTGTCCGCCCCAATGTCGCAGTACCGCAAAAAAAATCGTAGATCGCCGCCATTACGCGTTAAAAAAAAAAACAACAAAAATGACAAAAATCTTTCCCTTAGTCAGTAAACGCAATAACTTTTGCGCAAACCAATCAAAATACGCTTTTTGCGATTTTTTTTACCAAACATAGGTACCATAAAACAAATTGGCCGAAAATGTTAAAAAATTTTGATTTTTACATTTTTTTGGGGGGGAATTTCATATAAAAAAAGGGAAAAATATTGCTATTTTTGCAAAATTGACGCTCTTTTTTTGTTTATAGCGCGTGATCAAAAAATCGCACAGGTGATCAAATACCGCCAAAAGAAAGCTCTGTTTGTGGGAAAAAAAGGACGCCAAATTCGTTTAGGTACAGCGTTGCACGACCGCGCAATTGTCCATTAAAGTCACGCAGTGCCGAATCGCAAAATACCCTCCTGGTCGTTTAGCAGCCAAATCCTCCGGGGCTTAAGTGGTTAAGAACCAAGTGTTTGGAGTGTGGTTTATGTGGAGAGAGTGGGACTATCATATGTCTGAGCAGTGTCCCTCAGGAGATGGGTGGGGGTTTGTTATTGTTAAATACCTGCCTTCTATTGTCCTATTGTTTCTGTCTGGCAGAGTAAGGTATTATGGGATGTTCAGCTTCATGTGTGGAATGTCTCAAAGAGGGAGGGGTTTTGACTGAGTGTAGATCCCTGTGTTTTTCAATAAACAAGGCAGTCTAGTTTTGACCTCCAAGCCATGTGTCGTCTGGTTATTGGAGGGTTGGGAATATTATACGCTACCAGGATTATTGTATGCTGTGCCTGACTACCAGTGGAGATATCGTGGATCATACTGCTACTCCGCTACAAGGGCCCTGCTTGGTAAAGCTTACAATCTAGGATGGAGGGTCAAATGAAACAAAAGGTAATAACTGTGGGGGGTGAGCTGATGGAGAAAATAAAATACAGTTGTTAGGTGTGGGTAGGATAGGCTTCTCTGAAGAGGAGGGTTTACAGGGATTGTCTCAAAGTTAATAAAGTAGGAGATAGTAGGACAGATTGGGGTAAGGTGATCCATAGGATTGGAGAGGCTCTGGAAAAATCCCGGAGGCGAGCTTTGGAGGAGGTGACGAGGGAGCTAGACAGCAGGAGGTCTTGAGAGGAATGAATGGAACGATTAGGTTGGTATTTTGAGACTAGGCTAGTGATGTAGCTGGGGGCTAAGTTGTGGATGACTTTGTAAGATGGATTAAAGGGGGGGGGGGATAGCCTATGTAAAGGTAAGCCAATGAGAAGGGAGTTGCAGTAGTCAAGGCAAGAGATGACCTGAGAGTGAATTAAGAGCTTTGTTGTCTCATTGGTTAGAAAGGGGAATATTTTGGAAATGTTGTGGAGGCTGAGGTGGCAAGATTTGGACAGTGATTGGAAGTGGGGCTTAAAGGAGAGTTCAGAGTCCCGGACTACTCCTGGGAATGGCATGCGGGGATGGGCTGATAGTTGTCCCATCAATTTTGACAGAGGGATCAGGGGAAGGGGCACGTGTTGGACGAAAAATGATAAGTTCGGTTTTGGATAGATTGAGTTTGAGGAAGTGGTGTAATATCCAGACTGATATATCTGCTAGTAAATTAGTGATACATGAGAAGACTGAGGGAGTGAGCTGAGGGGTAGAGAAATAGATTTGGGTGTCGTCAGCATAGAGATGGTATTGGAGACCAGCTGACCCAGAGAGGAGGTGTAGATTGAAAATAGGAGAGGTCCAAGAGCAGAATCTTGGGGGGCCCCAACCAAGAAAGGAAGAGGAGAGAAGGAAGTAGAATTGTAAGTAACGCTAAAGGTGCGATTAAGTGGATAAGTGAAAAGAAAACCAGCAAAGAGTACAGTCACAGAGACCAAAGACGTGGAGTTCTTCTAGGAGGGGGTGGTCACCTGAATCAAAGGCAGCAGAAAGGTCCAGGAGAAGTAGTACAGAATAGTGTTGAATAGGTTTGGACGTTAGTAGATCGTTTGTTAGTTTTAGGAAAGCAGATTCTGTGGAGTGTTGAGGCCGAAATCCAGACTGAAGAGGATCAAGAAGACTATTCTCAGCAAGGTGATCACTTAGTCAGTTGTAGATCAGACGTTCAAGGAGTTTGGATAAAAAGTGGAGCAAGGAAATGGGGCCTAGGTTGCAATGAACATGAAACAGACAGGATGTACAACACTGCAATCCTTATATCCTAATATAATACCCAATACCCCCATGAAACTTCCAAGTTTAAGAAAGAATTTCAGAAAAAGTTACCTACAAATAAGAGACCTGATGATCAAAATATATGAACAGGTTTCCTTTTCTACCAAATAGTCCATCAAAGGTCAGAAAGGCACTCAAAACCTAGAGATCAAATTTTATCAATGATAGAAATCAAAATCAACAAACTCAGGGGTACAGAGGACCGTTAGGACATAATAATGGGGGAAAAGCAAAAGAAGGGGAGAAAGGGGAGAGAGGATGAAGGGCTTATAGGACCCTTATCAGGGCCGTTTTTTATCGAGTGGGCACACCTGAGCACTACCCAGGGGCCCTAGGTGCACATCAGGGCTGGTCAAATTTAGGGGGGAGCTGCTGGCAGTGCTGGGGTGGCATGGTACACTGCACTGTACATACAGATTACCTAACTGTATTTATGTTGGCAGTGGCAATCACCTGTTGCCTGCAATCCCCAAGTAATCATCATTGCTGATTGCTGGTCTCTCGATTTGCCGCCCAGGCAGGAGTCACGGGAGTTTGTGGCTGGGATCGGATGCACTGTCACTTATGATCCTCAGACATTCATCCATTGATCAGTGTCTCTAACAGGCCCTTTTGTTGACCACCTTAATGGAAAGCTATCAATCTTCTCTTCCTGGAGGCACATTTTAACTTATATAAAAACTTCAAATACAATATATAAATTTTATCAGTTCAAACACTCTGGAGGTCCAGGGAAAGCATTTGCCATACATATGAGACACCTGCACATCATGGCAAAATTACTTCTCCTGTGCTAAAAATGTCACCATTCCCCTCGCTGCTTCATCCACTAATGCAGCCATTTTCTTGACAGCTTCATCTGCATCCTTTTCTTTAACTTGGATGGCTTCTGTTGATGTAAAACGTACTCATGCGCTCTGGAGTTAAATTGTCTTGGAGCCAGCCTCCATTTTCAACATTTCTAAGACCAAGAGTGCACATTGTTCTTGTGCTGTAATATTTTGGCAGAAAACCAAGCAAAGTGTACTTCTTAGCATTTATTTTCTGTAGTTCCTAAATGGCATTTTAATTTACAGTCAATTAAAATATTGAAAAGTGTATTTCTTCTTACTATTTATGGAAGGAATATACTGAAACAAGTTAACATGAGATTCAAAAGTAAGTCTAGTCAAAGTGTTATATACAGTGGGTACGGAAAGTATTCAGACCCCCTTAAATTTTTCACTCTTTGTTATATTGCAGCCATTTGCTAAAATCATTTAAGTTCATTCTTCTTCCTCATGAATGTACACATAGCACCCCATACTGACAGAAAAACACAGAATTGTTGACATTGTTGCAGATTTATTAAAAAAGAAAAACTGAAATATCACATGGTCCTAAGTATTCAGACCCTTTGCTGTGACACTCATATATTTAACTCAGGTGCTTTCCATTTCTTCTGATCATCCTTGAGATGGTTCTACAGCTTCATTTGACTCCAGCTGTGTTTGATTATACTGATTGGACTTGATTAGGAAAGCCACACACCTGTCTATATAAGACCTTCCAGATCACAATGCATGTCAGAGCAAATGAGAATGATGAGGTCAAAGGAACTGCCTGAAGAGCTCAGAGACAGAATTGTGGCAAGGCACAGATCTGGCCAAGGTTACAAAAAGATTTCTGCTGCACTTAAGGTTCCTAAGAGCACAGTGGCCTCCATAATCCTCAAATGGAAGACGTTTGGGACGACCAGAACCCTTCCTAGAGCTGGCCGTCCGGCCAAACTGAGCTATCGGGGGAGAAGAGCCTTGGTGAGAGAGGTAAAGAAGAACCCAAAGATCACTGTGGCTGAGCTCCAGAGATGCAGTCAGGAGATGGGAGAAGTTGTAGAAAGTCAACCATCATTGCAGCCCTCCACCAGTCGGGGCTTTATGGCAGAGTGGCCCGACGGAAGCCTCTCCTCAGTGTAAGACACATGAAAGCCTGCATGGAGTTTGCTAAAAAACACCTGAAGGACTCCAAGATGGTGAGAAATACACTTCTCTGGTCTGATGAGACCAAAATAGAACTTTTTGGCCTTAATTCTAAGCGGTATGTGTGGAGAAAACCAGGCACTGCTCATCACCTGTCCAATACAGTTCCAACAGTGAAGCATGGTGGTGGCAGCATCATGCTGTGGGGGTGTTTTTCAGCTGCAGGGACAGGACGACTGGTTGCAATCGAGGGAAAGATGAATGCGGCCAAGTACAGGGATATCCTGGACAAAAACCTTCTCCAGAGTGCTCTGGACCTCAGACTGGACCGAAGGTTTACCTTCCAACAAGACAATGACCCTAAGCACACAGCTAAAATAACGAAGGAGTGGCTTCACAACAACTCCGTGACTGTTCTTGAATGGCCCAGCCAGAGCCCTGACTTAAACCCAATTGAGCATCTCTGGAGAGACCTAAAAATGGCTGTCCACCAACGTTTACCATCCAACCTGACAGAACTGGAGAGGATCTGCAAGGAGGAATGGCAGAGGATCCCCAAATCCAGGTGTGAAAGACTTGTTGCATCTTTCCCAAAAAGACTCCTGGCTGTATTAGATCAAAAGGGGGCTTCTACTAAATACTGAGCAAAGGGTCTGAATACTTAGGACCATGTGATATTTCAGTTTTTCTTTTTTAATAAATCTGCAACAATGTCAACAATTCTGTGTTTTTCTGTCAGTATGGGGTGCTATGTGTACATTCATGAGGAAGAAGAATGAACTTAAATGATTTTAGCAAATGGCTGCAATATAACAGTAAAGAGTGAAAAATTTAAGGGGGTCTGAATACTTTCCGTACCCACTGTAAGTATATTTACTGGGTAAAGTTGGCACAAAGAAAACTGGAAACAAAAGTGATATTGACCAATTAGATTTAATATTTTATTCCCTGAAAGGAAAAAAATGAAATAAAATAATCTGACTGGTTATTACAATCAAAATCTTTTATTTTTGTTTCTATTTTTTCTCAATTTTTTAAAAGTACTGTGATTTGTTAGAGATATATTTTATATGAGTGCATTGCTGATACTGGTGACAAGAGGGGAGAATTTGCTCAAAACATTGATAGCTATTTCTATGCTGCACCTAATCTGCAATACAACTCTCTGTGTGTGTTACTTCTATGCATCTAATATATTATATTCACTTTTATTATATATTATATTTGTTCCCAGGTATTTGTGTTACAGAACAGTGCTTCAGTTTTGCAACCAGTTCCTGGATCCTATCCTACCTGCCCTCCTCAACAACCACCCCCTTACATGACATAAAGTGAGATGGGTGGTGGACCAACAGAATAATAGAATCCCTAATCTTAAGAGACATGACTTTCCTTTACTCCTTTGTTTAAATACCCCTTCCTTTTCATATAAAATGTGTAATTTATTTAGATGTTGCCCATTTGTAAAGTTTGTGAAGGAAATATGTCGCCATGGACTTACAGAACTAAGAAAATACTGGGGAAACGAGGATAATTCAAATACTGAAAATAGAATTCAAAGAGACAATAATCTTGTTTTCCAACAACAGTTGTAGAAAATGTGGAAAAATATCTTATGGCTAGAGAAGAATTGCTTTTGTCTATGTTGCATTTGGTTTTTAAAATTTGCATTTAATAAAAACAATGACTTGTTTTTTTTTAATTTATCATGTCTTGGTTTGAATGTCTTCGTATGGTGTCAATGGCTGGGAGAGGGAGGAGTAACTGCTCTGTAGTATCCACACCCCTTCTACAGACATTCCTCACTCAAGTTTCTCTGTCCTCTTGAATAGAGATGTCCCAAACTATTCGCCGGCGAACAGTTCCCGGCGAACATCGCTTGTTTGCGTTCGCCTCGGCGGGCGAACATATGCGATGTTCGGTCTGCCCCTATACATCATCATTGAGCAAACTTTGACCCTGTACCTCACAGTCAGCAGACACATTCCAACCAATCAGCATACCCTCCCTCCCAGGCCCTCCCACCTCCTATAAAAAAGCAAGGGCAGCATCCATGTTAGATCATTCTGAAGCTGCAGTGTTAGTTAGAGCAGGGAAAATGCTGCTGCTGAATTAATAGGGAAATCATTAGCTAGGCCAGTGTTCTGTGTCCACTCCTGCTGTAAGGACAGCATCCTGAAAGCACCCCAAAAAGACCTTTTTAGGGCTGGTACATCAGTCTGCTTTTATTTATTTTTTTCTATATATATACCGACTGTACTGTGTGCACACCACTCATATCGGGTGGCACAGTACCTTGCAGATAAAAAAGTCATTTCATTTTTACCCTTTAATATAATTGAAGTTGCCTGCCAGTGTGTGTCAGGCCCACTGACTGAACTGTGCCCACTGCCAGTGCCCACCACTCATATCGGGTGGCACAGTACCTTGCAGATAAAAAAGTCATTTCATTTTTACCCTTTAATATAATTGAAGTTGCCTGCCAGTGTGTGTCAGGCCCACTGACTGAACTGTGCCCACTGCCAGTGCCCACCACTTATTTAGGGTGGCACAACACCTTGCAGATAAAAAAGTAATTTCATTTTTAATCTGTAATATAATTGCAGTTGCCTGCCAGTGAGTGTTAGGCCCACAGACCGTACTGTGCCCACTGCCCACCACTCATATAGGGTGGCACAGAACCTTGCAGATAAAACATTAATTTCATTTTTCCTCTGTAATATAATTGCAGTTGCCTGCCAGTGAGTGTCAGGTCCACAGACTGTACTGTGCCCACTGCCCACCACTCATATAGGGTGGCACAGCACCTTGCAGATAAAAAAATCATTTAATTTTTCCTATAATAAAAAATAAAATTCATCCAGAAAAAACAGGAACTGGATTTTTCATTCTAATTTCAGTAGCGCAGGGATGGTGATAACCTCTTACCAAATAAATAGGATGATAACATATACCAAAATATATGAATCAGATGTGATAAATATAAGCATAAAATCCTAAATACATAAAAGCATGAAATCCCATCAATAGGAGTCCATAAAGTCCATAGGTATAAAGTGCATAGAGCAATGAAAGTGCAAACATGAAGGATCACAGGTGCGACTTATGGGGACCACCCTTGCTTGCCACCACCACACAGTGCTGGGAGAAGTATCTGAAATTCAGACTCACCAGACGCCTATGCCTAACCACTCTCATGGACTGGGCAACAACAGCATATAGTAAAATCAGGTTTCCTCCAGATCTCTGATTTGTGCTGCAAAGACTCCTCTGGAAGATTTCCTGGTAAATTTATAGTGAGTCTGAATCATCCTATTTATTTGGTAAGAGGTTATCACCATCCCTGCACTACTGAAATTCGAATGAAAAAGCCAGTTCCTGTTTTTGCTGGTTGAATTTTATTTTTTATTATATTTACTCATTTAAGTAGCAGCAATTTGTGTTATTTGTGTTATTCTGTCAGGTTTGTGTTACCTGTATTTCCTAAAGTGCAGTGGATTACAACATTGTCTATTAATTTAGTACAAGTAGTGATATTTATATATTTAATTTTTCCTCTGTAATATAATTGCAGTTGCCTGCCAGTGAGTGTCAGGCCCACAGATTGTACTGTGCCCACTGCAAATGGACTGTTTGCAGTTGTTTGCAGTGCATTAAACGGGGAGTTTGGTCTGTCAGAGTTTGGTCTGTCACTGTGAAGCGGGCGTAGCCCTTACACTACCTGATCGATACAACATCATACCTGATCGTATTCACACACTGGATGTTATTCCAAACAATTTAGGAATGTTAGGTGATTTATGTATAAAAACCTTGACAAAGCAATATGCAAAAACATACAAATGTGACCAGTAGCGCAAACAGGTGATTTATGCCCTTTATGGATTAAAACCCGACTCTGCGTCAACTATGTAATTTTCCATGGGAGTTTTGCCGTGGATCCCCCTCCGGCATGCCACAGTCCAGGTGTTAGTCCCCTTAAAACAACTTTTCCATCACTATTGTGGCCAGAAAGAGTCCCTGTGGGTTTTAAAATTCGCCTGCCTATTGAAGTCTATGGCGGTTTGCCCAGTTCGCCCGTTCGCGAACACTTGCGGAAGTTCGCGTTCGCCGTTCGCGAACATAAAATTTTATGTTCTCAACATCTCTACTCTTGAATAACATTCCTTTCTCGGCACCTCTGAGTGTTTGCACCTCTTCCAATGACGTTCTTCACTCTGTAGTGTCCACATCCCCTCCACAGACATTCTCCACTCTATTGTGTCCACATCCCCTCAACAGACATCCCCCACTCTGCAGTGTCCACATCCCCTCCACAGACATTCTCCACTCTACTGTGTCCACATCCCATCAACAGACATCCCTCACTCTGCAGTGTTTTCACCCCTTCCAGAGACATTCCTCAAACGAAAGTGTCCCAACCCAGTCCACAGATATACCTTCTTCTACAGTGTATCTCACAACCTCTACATACATTCCTCATCTCTGCAGTGTCCACTCCCCTTCTCTCTTTGCTTTATCTACTGACTCTATAGAGACATTTCTCATTCCCCAAATATATTTTTCACTCTCCCTTGTCCATGTTTCCTCCACAGACATTCCTCACTCTACAGTGTCCACTCTACCTCCAGAGGCAATTCTTAATCCGCAGAGCCATCTGTCCCTAAGATATAACAGAAAATAGGAAGGAGACTGTGCCATATCCAAAAAGATGGTCAAGAACATACCTTATAGCTTGAACTAAGCTCAACTCAGTGTCAGATGTTGCGGGAGGGGTACTGATGATGAAACTGACTTGCATTATTTTCTGACATATTTGTAAACAAGAAACTTCATTCAAATTTCTTCTTTATCTAAGGAACTAGATTTGTCCCAACTTTGCCCCGACAGCTTTCATTATGACGCCCTGCGTGCAAATATCCGCTCCATTCTTAATTACTTTTAGGGTAAATCCCCTAAGTGACAAGGGCCATCACTCCTGACTAGCAGGGTACTCCATACTGCTACACACCCACCCCTCTTAAACATCATGCCATATATGAGCACAAAGCACACCCTGGTATGTGAGTTTCACATGTTAACTCACACAAAACCAATACATAAAACTTTACAACAGTGAGATATAAATTAACCATTGCATTATAATCAGTTAGTAAACTCTGAACAGATATGGTACATGTAAATTAATTTAAACATATGCAGGTCCAGCATCTGGACCAACTTCCTGATACCTGGGTGCTTCTGCTGCACAGAGGGGCTAAAACAAAGACAGACAGAGGCGCCTCTAAGTGTAGACTTTATGCAACAGGTTTAATAAATAAAATTATGCACTCACATTAGTAAGCATATATTCATGCCCATAAAACAAGGTTCCAATGTGGAGAAGTGTACATCATCCGGTCATGGATATCCGTCCTGCTGGAGCCGAAATCCTTTTGCTGTGGCCGGCTTGTACGGCAAGGTTAGAACCAGGAAGTAGGCTCGGTGTATTTGCTTGACAGCGAGGCTTGGTGGATAGTCTAACCTGGATGATGTCATCTGTATGCGACGCGTTTCCGAGCGTGCTTGCTGCCTGGGGGAGGGCAGCCGCGCTCCTTCTTCACGGCAAGTATAATTGCAAGTGACACGGTGTACATTTAAATAATGAAATGCTTCTACTTCCTACAGAGGGGCTGACTGGGTGCACCTTGTCCTTCTAGATATGCTGACCATAATTAAAGACCTGGAAGCCAGGAAAGAAACTTCCTGGGCCTCTGTCAGACCGGCTTTCTCAGACTGCCAAATAGGAATGATGCAGTCCTAAGCTGTTCTGAATGGTTTATCATAATAAGCAGTGGCCAGTCCAGTCATCTCCATGAGACACCCCAAATTAGGACTAGGAGTCCCTGGTTCAGCAGTGGTAGACAATTTTTGTTCTGGTTCACCAGTCTCTGGCCCAACCTACTCTACAAGAGCATACTTGTGAATACCTCTCCAGAGGTCCATTCACCTCCCTCCACTTCACCCATACAGGAACCCATGGCTCCCTAGCAGTTCCCTTTCTAGAAAGGGTGCTATGCCAAATAGAGAGAGTCTCTTCAAGTTTGGATAAAACCTAAACAAGTGGGGAATCCTCAACCAGGTCCAGCTCTGCCAGAAAGAGACTCTAGTAACCATCCCTCTGGTTCACCATATTTCCAGGTTCCAAAAATATGGTCACGAGCTTAAATAATCGTATAGTTTGAATGTAGCTCATCCCATTGTTAAGCGGAACACAAGGGGTCCTTTGGTACTCATGAAACTGACTTGCATTTATTTTTGCCACAATTTCAAAGAAGCATCCCCATCCCAGGTCTTTCCTATCTAAGGGACCAGCTGTGTTCCAGCTTTCCCCCAAGGGGAAAAGCAGGCATACACTCTATGCATCCCTTTGATGTGAGACTCCATGTACAAACTTTTACCCACTTCAGTTCCTTTATAATAGTTGCAAACAAACCACTTGACTGACAAGCCATTACTTCTAAAGAAGGGAAGTCCTGACTAACAGGACACTCCACCCTGCTACATGTCCTCGACATTGGGGACTTGTACTTTGCAAGGGTAGCCCCCCTGGCAAGGTCCCTTGTTCCCATGTTAATGGAGACAACAGCCTCTTCTCCACATGCCTGGCCTGGTAAATGTAGGGGGTCTGTGAGGGGAGTTATAAGGATCTGACCCCCCCCCCCAATTAGTGAGCCCTCCTCCTACATCAATAAGGTTTACATAGTAAGGCTCCTTTCACACAAATGATCCGATCAGATCCACCTGTCTGTTTTTTAGGTGGATCTGATCGGATCCTCCATGCATCCCTATGGGACAGCGGGTGTCAGTGGATCGGATCGGATGAGAGCGGACAGGCGGTCTGCTCTCATCCGATTCCCCCATAGAGAGCAGCAGAGCTCTGACACCTCCCTCTCTGCACACAGATCAGTGTATCGATCCCCCGCTGAGCAGCACGGATTCCGCCGAGGCGGACCGTGTGAAAGGAGCCTAACTCTTATTAATCATTCGCAAAAAAAATGACAAAGTCAAAAAAGACAGACATTGACACAAAATTCTTAAAAAAAAAATAAATAAATAAAAATGTACCCTAATGTAAATACAAAATTAATCACATCATCCAGTGATGTAGATCCAGCGTCAATCACTATTAGCAATGCTCAGATGACCTGCGGACATGATGGGCCATGCCACTTTGATCCTCCCTCATCGCATTTCCACTGCAAATGACAGCTCTTAGGAGGGCTGCTGAATGTCAATAAATCAGCCTGTGGGGTAGGAACTGTCATTTATCGGAAAAAAACATTTTTTGCCATTTTTCCTGGAGTACAATCCACAGGTGCAGGCCTAAGGCATCCCCCAAGCATAATCATTTTTTAAAGAATTTTGTACTTTACTGTAATGTTACCCTTTAACCCTCATTAAAAGGCCTACTCCCCACTGAATAGTATATTCAAAACATTTTTATTTTTCCCATTGGTACATGCCCTTCATTTTTGCGCTCAGCTACCCATGCTATTAAACAAAAGCTTGCAAATTCACCTTGCAAAAGGCCAGAAAATTACAAGATTTGGCTTTTATAGACTTCTTTGGTGTTTGTCCCGTATGGTCGGGGTTTGTGAATTATTTTCTAGTTTCATGCAGACTGAATGGTTTTTTTTTTTCCTCTTTTTTTTTTTAAGAAATAAAAAAGTTAAAACAAAAAAAAACAAAAAAATAGAAGAAAAAACAAAATATTTTCCATGACTTGTTTCTTGATCAACTGCGAGTATGGGATTGTGTATATGGGATTGTATGGTCTTTATTGGTTGAGCCAGATGGTCTTTTTTCAACCTAACTAATTATGTATGTAACTATATAAAAAGGAAGGGGGAGGGATAAAGGGGGGGAATGGGGGGGGGAATGGGGAAGAAGAGGGAAGGTGGGACTTTAATTAAGACTCTTGCCATCAAGTCTCCATCCCTGTATACGATTCAAAAGTGGAACAAATAGTGTTCAGAAATGGTTGGGACTTTAGATGAGATGTGGCCAGTATAAGAATAGTGATGTAAATGGTAATTGTATATACATGCTGGTAAGCATAAGAATAAGTATATAATTATTTAACATCACGTATTTATTATATATATCCATGGCAGTTAATATCACAGTACACATACAATACAAAAGCAATAGACAGACATACACAATATGTGTACATACAATATATTATAATAGTCTGGTAGGACCATACACAATGATAAGAACAGTCGAAATGATAAATAGAAAGATTTGCCAGCCAATATAATTGGAAAAATCGAAAAAGGATTGGATGCATGGTGGAACTTGGTAGATGAAGATTGCCTCATAAGCTCAATGCGTTTCGTGAAATTGTTATCACTTCCTCAGGAGCAGGCATGGTTTTAATATCTAAAGGAACATATATGTATGAATAATATTGCATCCAAAAAGGATAATATATTATTGGGAATATTGGATGATATATAAAACTTACGTCATAAGTACTTATGACGTAAGTTTTATATATCATCCAATATTCCCAAAACCATGCCTGCTCCTGAGGAAGTGATGATATATAAAACTTACATCATAAGTACTTATGACGTAAGTTTTATATATCATCCAATATTCCCAATAATATATTATCCTTTTTGGATGCAATATTATTCATACATATATGTTCCTTTAGATATTAAAACCATGCCTGCTCCTGAGGAAGTGATAACAATTTCACGAAACGCATTGAGCTTATGAGGCAATCTTCATCTACCAAGTTCCACCATGCATCCAATCCTTTTTCGATTTTTCCAATTATATTGGCTGGCAAATCTTTCTATTTATCATTTCGACTGTTCTTATCATTGTGTATGGTCCTACCAGACTATTATAATATATTGTATGTACACATATTGTGTATGTCTGTCTATTGCTTTTGTATTGTATGTGTACTGTGATATTAACTGCAATGGATATATTTAATAAATACGTGATGTTAAATAATTATATACTTATTCTTATGCTTACCAGCATGTATATACAATTACCATTTACATCACTATTCTTATACTGGCCACATCTCATCTAAAGTCCCAACCATTTCTGAACACTATGTGTTCCACTTTTGATATGTATGTAACTATGTTTTCTTGTTTTGTTGCTATGCTCACTTTTGCAATGATGCAATATTTCCACATGTACTGCAACCATCAACTTATTCATTTGATTGCACTTTGCCCAGTTTGTTACCTTTATACAGCCATTTCTATTTCCAGTTATAGTCGACCTAGAACTCAGTTTTTTTTTTTTATTAGGTGTATACAGTATATACGCAAGTATTGTGCAAGTTTTAAATTTACAGGCACTTATTACCTCCCATAGAGAACACAGTGTTTCTCTTTGTTCAAGCCTCACCCACAGTCAGCATCTACTTCCTAGACTGAGTTGCTGGCTCAAAGACCAATAGATGGCATGTCACAAATGCCTTAATGAAGTCCTGTACAGTTACCACTGCACATATTTTTGGGGTGATTTTATGACACAAAAAAAATGGATTTACCGCAAAAACATTTGTGTTCCAGTGACATATTTAGTTGTTGTTATATACAATACCAGATGTCTGTAATAGCATGCATGTGATGGTTGATTACAGTATGATGTGGGATGGAAATACACTTGATTTATTTATTTATGACACTATCAGTATATACTGTATATCCAGGTACTTGTACAGTTCTTGGCTGTGTTTACAAAAGTCTGACAAGAACTTGCTTTCACCTTAGAAAAGTAAAAAAAGGGAGACCTTTACCAGTAACGCATCCTAGTAGACTGTATACTAACACAATTTACAAGACATAGTCGTGCTATAATGGACTTTAATGGCACTAACATGAGACACACATTTTATAAAAAATTGCCTTTATTTAAACATGTAAAAAATCACAATACATGCCCAAAAGGGGCAACTATTAAAATACATGTCAGACTCAAGTGATATTATAGGAAATATCACTGTGAACACCTATATATTTGTAGCAATTGATGCAGATATTGTCTTAATTGCTGGTCACCAGCTGAGCACCACAAGTTGCTCGTTTCCCCATCAATAATGTCAAAACCTTTTCTTAGTTTTGAGTGGAGAGGGGTTAGAACACCTGTCAGGTTTTTAATGCTGTCTGTGCCCCTATCAGTTCTACATTGTGAGGAAAAAATATGGTAGCCCCCACTGATATATTTAGAAAAGTGCTCTCATCCTTATCACCTGTAAGAAGCATGTAGGACAGGAGATCAGACTTGTCTGCCCGCTTATTGTAGGAGAGTGATGAGGGAGGAGTAAAGTTCAGGAGGAAGAGGACAACCCTGGATCAGTAATGCAGAGCTAAGCACACCTTGGCCACCCCCAATACGATCACAGCTCTTCCTTGAATCAGTCCTTTGGGGGGTGCTGACCACTGCCCCAGACTGCAGCTCATACTATCCTGGCTGGGCGATTGTGAATATCTGCAGAGCAAAGGTGTAATGGCTCTCTGGGAGGAGTATGACAGGAAGAGAAAGCCTGCTAGCTATGCTGAATGTTCAGTGCATGGAGAAGAGGGGGTGGGGGGATGTTAGGGTATAGGGTGATATGAGATGCATACCTTTCAACATTTGACCCTGACAAAGGGGGACAATTCTTAAAGGGGAGGAATGTAGCATGCTATGTGTACACTGGTAAAAATATGGGTGTGACCAGAAAAAAAGTGGGTGTGGCTGTTTGACTGTGGTTTAACCCTTTTGCGGGCAGAGCATGTTTGCATTTTTTTCACACATGCTTAACAAAAATGAATTTAGACTGCAGATTACATAAACCACCCAAAACTTTATATATTGTCTGAAAGCAGACACCCTAGAAAATAAAACAGTGGTAGTTCCAATATTTTATGTCACACAATATTACCACAAAGGTAATATGAAACACAACATTTCAGATAAAAATAAACTACAGGTAATTTCCGGGAACACAAACGCAATAAGATGACCCAATTTTTGGTAAAATAGAAGATGAGTTTGCCCCAACTAAATTATATTCAATATGTCAAACATTAAATCTGTGTACAAACTTCAGTCCCCTATATTTTCTATAGGCAACACTTTAAAAGCCCCCTATAGTCATCAGTTTAGGGTTACGGAGGAGGTCTGATACTAGAAATGTTGCTCTACAGCACAAAACACCCAGGAGGAGGAGGAGGATTTCAGCAGCATGGGTGTAGAGGATAGCATACAGCAGTCTTCAAGGGATAGTTTTGATTCCCCAGAAACCCCAGGAGTTGTACATGGTTGGGGAGAGGTTGCTCCTGCTGACAATGTCATCCTTAGTGACCCAGAGGACTCAGAAGCTAATGCCTCCTCCAACTTACGCTGCATGGGCTCCCTGATTCTGCAAAGCCTGTGAAATGACACCAGGATTCGTGCTATCAAGGAGAGGGATAATTACTGGTTGGCAACCCTTCTTGATCCACGTTACAAGGGTAAAGTTGCAGAGCTCATCCTGCCTTCGCAGAGGGAGCAGGGGATGAAACATCTTGAGGAGGCCTTGAAAAAAAAAATTGTGTACCACCTTTCCAGACACTGGGAGGTCAACATTCTCTAGACGTGTTTCTGAGCCATCGTTCAGCCAAAAGAGGAGTAGTGGAGAAGGCAGCCGGCTGACCGATGCCTTTAAACAGTTTTTTAGTACTCAGCAGCACCCAGGACTGTTAGGTTTAAGTAACCATCGGCAGCGTCTCCATCATATGGTGCATGATTATCTAGGCGCAAGAGCAGACTTGGAGAACTTTCCAGCTGAGCATCCACTGGCTTACTGGGTCTTGAGGATGGATCACTGGCCAGAAATTGCTCAATATGCAATGGAGCTACTGGCCTGTCCTGCTTCCAGCGTGCTTTCTGAACGGACGTTCAGTGCTGGAGGTTTTGTGATGGAAAAAAAAGTGTCTGTCCACAGAGTCTGTTGACCAGCTGACTTTTATCAAAATGAACCAGTTCTGGATCAACAAGAGCTATCAAGCCCCTGATGCTGATGTAACTGATTGAATTTGCTAGGGGTCTGCCATCCCTTGAAGCCTGCATATGCTGCCTATCCTTTTCCTCAACCTTGATTCTGCTAGCTTCCAACAAAGTTTTTGGTTTAGGTCAATACCAACCCCCAAGGACTAATTTTTCTGCACTTGTATGACAGGTGCATACAATTTAAATGTTGTATGTAATTTTTAACAGCAGGCCCTGTCCCTGTGCCCTGCTAACTGTGATGGGTTACGGTGTTTATGCAACACCAACACCAAAGGCCCAATATTTTTGCACCTGTATGACAAGTACGTGCAATTTAAAATTTGTATGGAATTCTTACCAGCAGGTCCCGTTCCTGCGCCCAGCAAGAGCAACTGCGAGGGCTTGGTTATGGTTTTCAGGCACCACCAACAGCAAAGGCCCAATTTTTGGCACCTGTATAGTACATGCAATTTTAAATTTGTATGGAATTCTTACCAGCAGGTCCCGTTCCTGCGCCCAGCAAGAGTAACTGCGAGGGCTTGGTTACGGTGTTCAGGCACCACCAACACCAAAGGCCCAATTTTTGGCACCTGTATAGTACATGCAATTTCAAATTTGGATGGAATTCTTAGCAGCAGGTCCCGTTCCTTCGCCCAGCAAGAGTAACTGTGAGGGGTTGGTTACGGTGTTTAGGCACCACCAACAGAAAAGGCCCAATTTTTGGCACCTGTATGATAAGTAAATGCGATTTCAAATCTGTATAGAATTCTTACCAGCAGATACCATTCCTGCGCCCAGCAAGAGTAACTGCGAGGGGTTGCGGTGTTCAGGCACCCCCAACAACTAAGGCCCAATTTTAGTTTCAGTTCCTGCTGATACTAACCTTCCAGGTCCCCAGCACTCCAGCCAGTTTGCATAGCCTCCACCCAACCTTGGCCAGGTCAGATGACAGCACAGCGCCCCCACTAGATCACTGATACACATACAACACTTGATCTTTGCCAATTTCAAATTGGTATGGAATTTTTACCAGCAGGGCCCATTCCTGCGCCCAGCAAGAGTAACTGTGAGGGTTTGCAGTGTTCAGGCACCACCAACACCCAAGGCCCAATTTTTCTGCACCTCTATGACAACTGACAAGTACATGCGATTTCAAGTTTGTATGGAATTCTTACCAGTAGGTCCCGTTCCTGCTCCCAGAACGAGTAACTGTGAGGGGTTACGGTGTTAAGGCACCGCCAACAGCAAAGGCCCCATTTTTGGCACCTGTATGACAAGTAAATGCGATTTCAAATTTGTATTGAATTCTTACAAGCAGGTCCCATTTCTGTGCCCTCATTAAAATCAGTAAATCACTGCTCCTTTAAAAACTATCATTTTTAAAAACTTTTTTTAATTGCTACATGTTCCCCAGCTCAGTACCCGGACTTTTTTTTGGGGCAATAATCTGCATTTAAGCCTTCAAAATTAGGCTGTTTGATTTTTGAGGTTCGAGTCTCATAGACTTCAATGGGGTTTGTTTGTTCGAACAAGCTTTTCCTCTGTTCACCATGTTCTGGTGCCAGCCGAACTGGGGGGTGTTCGGCTCATCACTATTAATGATTCTTACTCTGAATGGTCTAAGGTTATCAGTGGTGTACCCCAAGGTTCAGTGTTGGGACCTTTACTTTTTAATATATTTATAAATGATATAGTGTCTGGGATCAAAAGTACCATTTTAGTATTTACAGATGACACCAAGCTATGCAGTGGAATAACTTTCTTACAGGATGTCTCCAACTTACAAGCCAACCTCAAGTCACTGCTTAATTGGGCAACTAGGTGGCAAATGAGGTTTAATGTTGATAAATGTAAAGTTTTGTGGGGGCTAAGAATATGCATGCATCATACATACTAGGGGGAGTACAACTGGGGGAATCATTGGTGGAGAAGGATCTGGGAGTTTTGGTAGATCGTAAGCTTAATAATAGCATGCAATGCCAAGCTGCAATTTCCAAAATGAGCAAAACTCTTTCTTGTATTAACAGAGGTATGGACTCCAGAGAAAAAGATGTAATTTTGCCCCTGTACAAATAATTAGTGAGACCTCATCTGGAATATGCAGTTCAGTTTTGAGCATCAGTTCACAAATAGAATATTGGGGACCTGGAGAAAGGTCAGAGAAGGGCAAACAAACTGATAAGAGGCATGGAGGATTTCAGCTATGAGGCAAGATTAGTGGAACTGAATGTGTTCTCTCTTGAGAAGAGGAGATTAAGGGGGAATATGATCAACATGTATAAATACATAAGCATTCCATATAGTGAACTTGGTGTTGAGTTATTCACTTTAAGGTCATCACAGAGGACAAGGGGGCAATCTTTTTGTCTGGAGGAAAACAGATTTAATCTCCAAATACGGAAACACAATAAGAGCTGGGAAAATACGGAATAGACTCCCTCAAGAACTGGTTCTTTCCAGCTCAGTAGATTGCTTTAAAAAGGCCTGGATTATTTCCTAAATTTACATAATATAACTGGATACTAAAATGTATAGGTAAAGTTGATCCAGGGAATATCCAATGACGTCTTGGTGGATCAAAAAGGATTTTGCTTTGTTGTTTTTTGCCTTCCTCTGGATCAACTGTGGGTATGGGATTGCATATAAAGGATTGACATTTTTATTATATTTGTTGGCCCCCTTTATTGGTTGAACCTGATGGACTTGTGTCTTTTTTCAACCTAACTAACTATGTGACTAACTATGTAACTATGTGGGGTCATTCTCAATAAAAGAAGATGACACTGAGATGAGATTACTGGAGGAGAAAATTCAAGATATTATGAAATCAGGCCTAATCATGACCCCAAGTGAGAGGATAATGGTTATAGAGAGGATAGACAAAATGGAGGTCTCCCTAAGGATACGCTCTAGAAACAACCTCACTCATATAGAAAAAGTTGGAAAAATGATGGACCTAAAGTGGTTGTATATCCCCTGTAACGTTTGTACCTATAGGTAAGCCTATAACAAGGCTTAACTATAGGTACTGTAAATATCTTCTAAACTTGCACTGTTTTGAAGATGTTTACATTGCATGCAGCTGATGACGTCCTCAGCGCATGCGCTCTGAAGGAACGGCCCGTGCCATTTCTTCAGAGCCCTATGCCGTGACCAGTGGCTCCCGCATGCATGTGTGGGAGTGACGTTATGCGGCTCCGGCCAGTAGCACAGCCGGAGTCCACAGATCTGGATGGAAGACGGACGAAGATAGATGCGACCTCCAGCGGGGACGACACTGGCTTCATTTGCAAGTGTCACATTATGCATTAAATTTGCAGGTATCCAAAAAGAAAATAAAATCCAGGCTTTACTTCCTCTTTAAGTAAAACTGGTATAGACCAAATAAAGGACAAAGAAACGTACAAATAGGGAATCATTCATAAAATCAAAATAAAACACCAAATTGTAATAGGTTTTTTTCTCTTGGATTATCATATTGAAACCAAAAATTTAAAAAAATTGCTCCTTCCTTTTCTGGGGAGACCAAAGCCCCTACAGGTACAGCTTGATTTATTTTGTCCAATTCACATGTGAATTACCCATCATTTAGCACTTGCCCAAAATGCATAAAGATAAATTGACCCCCCTCCCCAGGAAAACTCATAGTAAACAGGATTGATTCTCTGGTGTCCCAATCAGGTGCATAAGTTGATCTTTTCTCCAGCCAATAGCACGGAGACTTACCTTTTATAGATACAAAGCATTTATTACAGATTCTAGAGAAATTTAATAGTCATTCCCTGTATGCAATTACTGGTCATAGCGATGCATTAGAAGCAGTAAAGTTATGCTATGGGTCAGAAGGGGAGTTTAAGTATCATGCTACAAAGGGAAAACATCACAGGACCTCAAGTTCAGTTTGAAACATAGTTACATTTTGTTATGAAAAATATTTTACAAACAAAATATAGTTGTGGCCATGGGGTCTAAAATTGCCCCCAGGATAGCAATATGTTTATGGTCAAATCTTTTTAAAGATTAAACCAAAGCTATTTAGGAGATACGTAGATGATATTTTTATGATCTGGGAAGCTAGATAGAATGCTTTGAGCTGGTTCCTTGATTTTTTTTTTTTTTTTACATAAAAACAAGGAGAACATGTTTCTGACATGGAAATATCACCAACTTGTAGGCAATTTCTCAATTTGGGGATATACAATATATATGGAAGGAAATAATTTGGTCACAAAGTCCTCTTTTATGTCTATGTCTAATGTCTATGAAGAGGCAACATGAATTTCTTGTGTTGCATTATGCCTGCCTTTTTCAACCAGGGTTCCATGGCAACTTGAGGTGCCATCTGGGTTCTTTAGAGGTGTCTAAAACTGCCCCAAAATTGTGGAGAAAGATGAGGAGAAACTGAGGTAGAAGAGAAAAGTTAGGAATAGTATTCAGTACTAGTGTGCAAAGGTGGAGGAATAAATCAACTCTAACTTTGTGTGTCCTACGTGTGTTAAAACTACTGCAATATGTGATACTTATGGTTTAGTGTTTTATATTTCAGAATGGGATGCCTCCAGAATGTGCAGAATTTTAAAGAGTGCCTTGACTGAAAAAAGCCTGAGAAACACCTACCTAGACTGTGAATAACTCTGTACAATTTGCTGGCTGGGTTGTAAGAGTCAATAAATTGAGTGCCTCTAGCAATTAGCCAGACCAATTGGAAACCAAACAAGTTAGGTTAGTTAGCTTTCCCAACCTTTTCTTTTTTCCTGGTCATATGTATCATTGCTTACAAATCCCTGCCAACCCATAAATACCAATCCTCCCTTGAAGTCAAACACACACAGTCACACATTTTATTATAATTTGAATAAAGGTTAAGTTTTAAGGTTAAGTTTTAATACTATTTGGCCTTGGTGTGAAGGGCAACGCACCCTCGTTGAGTGAAAAATAAAGTTGTTACGTACAGACGCAATAGAAATACTGCTTCTTAGCTCCCATTGAACAGGGTCCATATGGGCAAAAGTCGGCTCATTACTTTTAACCACTTGACCTCCGGGAGATTTACCCCCCCTTAAAGTGATACTAAAGTCTTGTTTTTTTTTTTGTGTTTAAAAATAACAAACATGTTATACTTACCCGATCTGTGCAGTTGGTTTTACACAGAGCAGCCCAGATCCTCCTCTTCTAGGGTCCCTGTTGGGCTCTCCTGGTCCTTCCCTCCTGCTGAGTGCCCCCACAGCAAGCAGCTTGCTATGGGGGCACCCAAGCCAACCCGCAGCTCCATGTGTCCAATCAGACAGGGAGCTGCGGTTAGGCCCTGCTCCCAATGGCGCTCACTGCTGTGTCTCAGCCAATCAGGACAGAGAGTCCCAGACAGCCGAGTCTCTTGTGCAACATCGCTGGATCGAGATGGGTAATACCAATATGTATTCGGCTACATATTGTTGGTAAAAAACATCTCAATTTAGTTTCACGAGCACCAGGAAAATTATTGTACTCACAAACATATGGAAATGGCACACATGTTAGCACTTTTTTGCTCTGAGGAAGAGGGTCCTCGCTCAAAATGCGTCAGTCAGACATATACCAGCACATCATCCAGCAGCGTAGGAGTGTCCTGACTGTCTTGGAGGTGATTGGTTCCATTGTCTTTACATGTGTGCAACTACCATATGTTTGTGAGTACAATGTATGTTGCTTTTTTGGATTTTATTAAACCTTTTTAGTGGTAATGCACAAGGTCAGGGTGCCCTTCTCTTGTTGTTGTCTAGCAGTGCCATGTCAAGCTGACCAATATTTCCTATAGAGGTAGTGTATTTACAGTACATACATTGAGAAGTGAAAAAAGGTATTGCTTTACTTTAAGTACATTTTCTTTTTATATACCTGCTCTGGTTCCATTGTGTATGTAAATTCTCGTGTACTCCAACAAAGAGATTTCCTTGTCAGAATTCCAAAGGGCTCTTTCACACGGGCGATCCGATCAGATCCGCCTGTCAGTTTTTTAGGCGGATCTGATTGGATCCTCCATGCAGCTCTATGGGGCAGCGGATGTCAGCAGAGACACCTCCGCTGACACCCGCTGCCATCCATATCCGATCCTGTCCATGAAATCTGGACAGATGGAAACCCTATTTTTTCCATCCGTTCAGGGATCGGATCGGATCGGATGAGAGCGGACAGGCGGTCCGCTCTCATTCGATCCCCCATAGAGAGCAGCGGGAGCTGTGACACCTCCATCTCCGCACTGCAAGTGGAGACGGAGCTGTCATCCGCCGGCTCAGCGGGGATCGGCGGATCGATCCCCGATGAGCAGCACGGATCCGCCTACGGAGGCGGACCGTGTGAAAGAGCCCTAACTGTGTTTCTGATCACCAGGGAATTTTGATCATTCCAGTTATCCCTGCTAAACTCTCTATGATATAAATCCTCAAGAGATAGCAGAGTCTGCCAGGTGGTGTAAGTCCACACAAACACTGAAATAATAGATTTGGGTGGGCTCACCCTTTAACGTGTTTATTTGTATGTACAGGTTGGAGGCCAAGTTCTTCGTGGATTTTTCCTTCTTACATATCTGCTGCAGTGCCAGTGCTCACTGACACTTAGAACACACTGTATCTTGACTGAAGTGCTGAATCCTCGATTCTAGGTCCAGAAGACTCAGGACTGTGAAGCATAGAACTACTGACACTGCTGCACTGCAAAGTCACTGACCACCCTCTCCAGCCTGGCACTGGCTTGAGAGAGCTCACTGTGAATTACTGTATAGCTGCAACTCTCAACTGGCACTCTGCACAGTTCAGGGCCCAAACCGCAGACAGCCCCTTTACACTTTTAGCTCTTCAGGGTCCACTGACTATGTACCCCCTTTGCTACTTCAGGGTCCTCAACCTAGGTACCCCCTTTACAGCTAACTGACACTGGATCCCAGAACCTCCTCCGGAGTGGTCTCCTCTAACTCTCCAGGAAGACCCCCAGGGGCAATCCTCAGTACTCACGACCTGTGTAGGCTTTCCTGGGACTGGACCCCTCTCGCTCTCCGCTGGTTCTCGGCACACCGGATCCCCTCAGCTCAACTCAGCACTCTCTGGATTCTCGAGCGACACCCCGAGACATCCACTTACTCTGACAGGAGGAGAGACAGCCGTTCTCTCTCTCCTGTGACTCTGCTCCCGCCAAAGACCCTGGGTCACGCGCTTCCCCCAAACGTATACCCACTCCCAGAATTCTTTGCAGCATAATCTGCCTTCTGGAGTAGTTACAAGCCTGAATGTGTCCCCTGATTGGGCTTCCTCCGCTGCCCTATGAGAAGCCTCTCACAGGAGCCAGTGGGGAGACTTCCCCTTCAGCAGGCACACCTGGAAACCATGGCACCCTAACCAAAGAAATCATGGCCATGCTGTTAGGCAGACAAGGCCCACTCTACATTTACCTAGCACCTACCTGTAGGGTGCTACATAGCCTTTATATTGAAATCCATTTAATGTATACTTAGTCATTTATATCTGTTCTTCAACAAGACTTTATTCTGTATTTAAATCCCAACTCAGCCCGCCACCATTGGACCCTCCCAGTATGCTATGCTTTTTTAATATTGACATACTTCTCGATTTCTGAAGTCTTCAGAACAGTCATTTAGCTCACTGGGTCATCTTCTTCCGAGATCGACACTAAATGAAGAGGGACAGGGCCATGACATCCTTCATTCGTAGTATCCTTTCAGTCTTCCTGAAGACTGAGAACAACTTATGGGCAAAAATTACAGCGGAGGAATATTGAGGAGTAAAAATGAGCCTAATTTTTTTTTTTTTTTAACCTAAGAGCCTATTAAAATGATAAAAAAAAACCTCTTTATTAGTTTGTTATGCTGAATATTTTTTCACTTTGCTACAATTATCTCTTACAGCAAACTCACATAATGAATTAAAGAAGACATTTAACATTTTTTATCTAACCAATAATGTTTTTATTTCAGACATTACTGGTGGCTTTGGCATTCTTACAAGCTGGAACTGGGTATTGGTTATATTACACTATACCTAGCTTGACGTGGAAGAGCTACATTCCATTCTGGGGATCACTGGTGGTAAGTATCCATATTCCCCAATCTGACTATGTTGCAACATTGTACAAAATCTCATCTCTAGGACAGACTTAAACTGGCTATACATGGGGCAATTAATCAATAAATTATACTTTTCATTCATATTTATTGTTTTTTAATCACAAAGCAGTCAAAGGCAAAAAATAGTGATTTAGACCCCATGGAGATGGGATCAAAATTGCCCCAACGGAACATAGCAAGAAAAAATACAACAGCTTTCGAAAAAGTTGTCATAATGTTTTCTCATTTGAATTTTTTTTTAAAACCTTAATTGAAGTTATCAGTTTAGTGCCTAGTTCAATTAACTAAATTCAAGTGTTCAGTTAAACCCATGGATTGGAGATTGAATGATTTTAGCTAACTACACTATATTACCAAAAGTATTGGGACACCTGCCTTTACACGCACATGAACTTTAATGGCATCACACTCTTATGCCTCGTACACACACATCGATTATTGGCCGGGAATTTTCGGCCAACGTCCGATCGGACGATTTTCGGCTTGTTAGTATGATGCTTTCGACAACCAACTCCGACTTTTTGGCCGAATAAAATCTGGTGTGCAGGCTATAAAATTTTTGTTGGCCGTCAACACAACGGCCGATTTTCCGTCAGTCAGTACAGATTTCGGCAGACAAAAATCTGATGAGCAAGACTGGGCATGCTCAGAGATGAAAAAAAAAACACGGAAAGTAAACCAGCACATGACATCACTTCTGAAGTAGATTTTTGTTGGCCGAGAAAATTCATGTGCAGTCTAGGTACATTCCAACCAACAAAACACCACTCTGGACAAAAGACGGACAAGCGGTCGGCCGATAATCGTTGCGTGTGTACGAGGTATTAGTCCGTAGGGTTCAATATTGAGTTGTCCCACCCTTTGCAGCTATAACAGCTTCAACTCTTCTGGGAAGGCTGTCATCAACTTCAGGGACAACATAATCACTTGCCGCCTAAAATATCCCACCCACTTTCACATGTTATTGTAACATGTTATATGTTATATGTCTGGTCCGACCGCATCTGGAGTATTCTGTCCAGTTCTGGTCGCCAGTCCTCAGAAGGGATGTGTTGGAGCTGGAGAGGGTCCAGAGAAGGGCAACTAAACTAATTAGGGGATTGGAGGACCTTGATTATGAGGAGTGTCTGCAATCGCTTGATTTATTCTCCCTGGAGAAGAGACGCCTGAAGGGGGACATGATAGCAATTTTTAAATATCTCAATGGGGATCTAGGCTTAGAAAAAAAGCTGTTCAGTCGAAGGGATTGCATGAGGACTCGGGGGCATACAAAGCGATTAGAGGAGAAGCATTTTAACCTCAGGCAACGTGGGGGGTTCTTTACTGTTAGGGCTACAAGATTGTGGAATTCTCTACCACAAGAGGTGGTTTCTGCAGGTAGTATGGTGGCTTTCAAAAGACTCTTAGACGTACATCTCAAGGATCAGAACATTCAGGGGTATGTGAGATGATTACAGTCACACACAGCTACACAGGTTGAACTGGATGGACTATTGTCTTTATTCAACCTCACCTACTATGTAACTATGTAAGATAATTAATGGTATTCACTTTACCCGTCGGTGGTCATAGTGTTATAGCTATTCAGACTATATGTTATAGCTGATCTCAGATAGAAAACAACCAGAGATCCACTGCTTCCAGAAGAATACACACAAAAAAAAAATACATTAGGACAATGGAACAATTGTTTTAAACTTGCAATAAAATTGAAGTTTTATGGCTATATGAGTAACCCTCCATGTAACCCTAACGCTTGTACCTTAGTATTAATCCTTCTAGGACCCCTCACATGAACCCTACTTCTCACATTATAGGGTATACACTTCTTGTTGGACAATTTTCATTGTAAGAATGTTCATTTATTTTCTAATCATTAGTGGGGTCAAATCGCCAGTTGTTTTTGACCACAGTGATGAGAAATTTCAAAGGGGCAGGATGAACATTTTTCTTGAATGCAAGAATTTTTAAAGGTGTATGTGTCCTTTGGAAGTCCATTCATTCCAAAATCAAATGCTAAAACCAAACACATTTTTTAACTATTGTGACAGACAGCCCCTGTCGGCGGTGGATGGTGCGTATCTGCCACACAGAATTTTACCCACTTCAATACCGAGCAGTTTCACCCCCTTCCTGCCCGGGCCATATTTCAGCTTTCAGCAATGTCACATTTTAAATGACAATTTCATGGTCATACAACACTGTACCCAAATTAATTTGTATAATTTTCTTCACACAAATAGAGCTTTATTTTGGTGGTATTTAATCATTGCTGGGTTTTTTATTTTTTTTTTTTAAATGATAAAATACCATAAATTTTGAAAAAAAAAAAGTTTTTCTTAGTTTTTGTCTGAAAATGTTGTAAATAAGTAATTTTTCTCCTTCACTGATGTTCGATGATGAGGCTGCACTGATGGGCACTGATGAAACTGCACTGATGGGCACTGGTGACGGTGAGGCGACATTGGTGGGGTGGCACTGATTAGGAGGCATTAATATGCAGCACTGATAGATGGCACTGATAGGTGGCACTGATGGGCAGCATTTATGGGCACTTATGGGCAGCACTTATCGGCAATGATAGGTCACACTGATGGGTGGCACTGATGGGCAGGCACTGATGAGCACTAAAAGGCAGCACTGACTGGCCTCACTGATTGGCACAGACTGGTGCCACTGAAGAGCACAGACTGGTGTCACTGATGGGCACAGACTGGTGTCACTGATGGGCACAGGCTGAGTCACTGATAGGCACTGATAGGCAGCACTTAGGGGCACTTATGGGTAGCATTTATTGGCAATGATAGGTCACACTGATGGGCGGCACTGATGAGCACTGAATGTCCTTAAAAAGTTTCACTCAAACTTCTACTAAGTGGTTGTCAACCTCTGACAAAAAATATGAACACAGCATATCCCTCTATAGTATATACTTGCCTCTAACAAAAGCACTAAGTGTCATTTCTGTCTGCTGCCTTGTTCCTCTGCTATCTGTATGGGTCACTTCAGACTGGTTTTCCTGACACCAAAGGATAAAAAGGTGAGGGGCGCAGGGGGAGCTCCAGCACACAGTCTGTGATTGACAGCTTCTATTCCTGTGTGCTGTATGAAGGGGGTGTGTCCCTTCCCTCCAATCAGCTCTCAGCTTTCCCTACTGAGCTCTGCAGGGTGTCACTTTAGCTCCCCGCCCCCTGTTTTCTGAAAGCTCAAGACAAGGTGTATAAATTCTGAACTTTGAACAGTTGTAAAGAAGTGAATGCTGCAGATAATCAGGTACAACTTATGCAGGAGAATTTCTTTCAGCTCTGTGTATCACCTGTAGTCACTTCACTGGGTATGTGTATGGGTTTACAACCACTTTAACACTTCACTTTAAAACTTCCGGTGACCCTCACCCTACCCTTCTGTAACCCACACACTCACCCTCACATTATCCCTCACTGAACCTAAAAATCTTCCCTCCCTGTTATCCAAATCCTACAACTGTAATGGGCCATACACACTATACAATTGTCTTTAGATTTTTTCCTTTAGATTTACCAAAACCATATAATATGAAGTCAAATCCAAACACTTTTAATTTGTATGCAATCAGGCAGGCCCTTGCACTATATAGTTGAAGGTAAATCTAAAGAAAATCTAACAATAAAAGTTGTATAGTGTGTATCCAGCTTAAATCTCAAAGTAGTCTATTCTCTAACTCTAAAGCCAGCCATACATGAATTATATTTGGCCAGTTCAGCGGGGATCAGCCAAACTTATATCCATGTATGGGCAGGGTGGTTGTACAGAAGTTGATCTACTGATAGACTTCTGTGCATCCATCCCGCCCAATTTTTGCCGTTCAATAAAAGACACGTGCAGAACGTAAACATTTGTTTTGTTTCAAATAGATTTGTTATGTTAAAAGAAAGACAAGCTCCAAAACAGGGAATATGTATATCCAAAGTGGATATTAAAGCAAAGATATCCACGTCCCAAAATTCATTGAAAAAATAAAAACAGGAAGGGGCAGGGGGACTTTTGAAGGGGATACCGTCATTGGACCAATAATCAGAGTATATATGAAGTAAAAGCAGTTTTTATTTGGAAGAGACCATAATCATATATAAAAAATTATTATTGTATTGAAAAACATAAATATTACAAATGATATAGGTAGCATGCACAGAAAACCAAAAGGTAACATAGGTTTGATGTGTGTAATGAACATTGATGCCCATACACTAGCCCAACATGTTTCGCGGGTCACCGCTTCTTCAGGGACATATACACAGATAAGGGACATCATAAATGCTACCAAAACAAAAACGAGAAAAAAAAGAAGAAACGTGATGAATGGAATAAGATATCATACAAAGCATAGTACATTTAATTGTTTCTAAACGATTAAATGTACTATGCTTTGTATGATATCTTATTCCCGCGAAACATGTTGGGCTAGTGTATGGGCATCAACGTTCATTACACACATGTTACCTTTTGGTTTTCTGTGCATGCTACCTATATCATTTGTAATATTTATGTTTTTCAATACAGTAATAATTTTTTATATATGATTATGGTTTCTTACATAGAAACATAGAATGTGTCGGCAGATAAGAACCATTTGGCCCATCTAGTCTGCCCAATATATCTGAATCCTATGAATAGTCCCTGGCCCTATCTTACAGTGAAGGAGTTTAAGCATGCATGGGATAGGCATAAGGCTATCCTTCATATATTTGCAGCTACCACTTCTGCAGGAAGGTTATTCCATGCATCCACTACTCTCTCAGTAAAGTAATACTTCCTCATATTACTTTTAAACCTTTGCCTCTCTAATTTAAAACTGTGTCCTCTTGTGGTAGTTTTTCTTCTTTTAAATATGCTCTCCTCCTTTACCGAGTTGATTCCCTTTATGTATTTAAAAGTTTCTATCATATCCCCTCTGTCTCTTCTTTCTTCCAAGCTATACATGTTAAGGTCCTTTAACCTTTCCTGGTAAGTTTTTTCCTGCAATCCATGTAGTAGTTTAGTAGCTCTTCTCTGAACTCTCTCTAGAGTATCTATATCCTTCTGGAGATATGGCCTCCAGTACTGCGCACAATACTCCAAGTGAGGTCTCACCAGTGTTCTGTACAGCGGCATAAGCACTTCTCTCTTTCTACTGCTTATACCTCTCCCTATACATCCAAGCATTCTGCTGGCATTTCGTGCTGCTCTATTACATTGTCTTCCCACCTTTAAGTCTTCTCAAATAATTACTCCTAAATCCCTTTCCTCAGATACTGAGGTCAGGACTGTGTCAAATATTCTATATTCTGCCCTTGGGTTTTTACGCCCCAGGTGCATTATCTTGCACTTATCCACATTCAATTTCAGTTGCCAGAGTTCTGACCATTCTTCTAGTTTTCCTAAATCCTTTTCCATTTGGCGTTTCCCTCCAGGAACATCAACCCTGTTACATATCTTTGTGTCATCAGCAAAAAGACAAACCTTACCATCGAGGCCTTTTGCAATATCACTTATGAAGATATTCAACAAAATTGGTCCCAGTACAGATCCCTGAGGTACCCCACTGGTAACATGACCTTGTTCTGAATGTTCTCCATTGACTACAACCCTCTGTTGTCTGTCACTCAGCCACTGCCTAATCCACTCAACAATATGGGAGTCCATGCTCAATGACTGCAGTTTATTGATAAGTCTTCTATGTGGGACAGTGTCAAAAGCCTTACTAAAATCTAGATATGCAATGTCTACTGCACCTCCACCGTCTATTATTTTAGTCACCCAGTCAAAAAAATCTATAAGATTTGTTTGACATGATCTCCCTGAAGTAAACCCATGTTGTTTTTCATCTTGCAATCCATGGGATTTAAGATGTTCCACAATCCTATCCTTTAATAGGGTTTCCATTAATTTGCCTACTATTGATGTCAGACTCACTGGTCTATAGTTGCTCGATTCCTCCCTACTACCTTTCTTGTGAATGGGCACGACATTTGCCAATTTCCAATCTTCCGGGACGACTCCTGTTTAGGGTTGAGCGGACACCTAGATGTCCGTGTTCGACGGGTTCGGCCGAACTTTAAAAAAAAGTCCGGGTCCGTGTCCCGGACTTTTACCGAACTTTTCCCGGACACCGAACCCCATTGAAGTCAATGGGGACCCGAACTTTAAGGCACTAAAATGGCACTAAAACACCAAAGGAAAGGGCTAGAGTGCTGCAAATGGCAGCAAAACGTAATTAAGAGCATGGCAAGTGCTCTGCAAACAAATGTGGATAGGGAAATAACTTAAAACAACAAAAAAAAACAGAAAAATAAAACAATGTTCTTCTTCATCTCTGAAGGACGAGGCCCATATGGAGTAGGAGGGAGGTTGAGGTGGTGGTGGATGTGGCGGTGACATAGGCGTGCGCACAGGGTGTGCTGGGTGTGCCTGGGCACACCCTTATCACCTAGGGCACATAGCATTGCCAGTGAGGAGATGGGAAAGATCTCCCTGGGACCTGCTCTGCTCTATTTCTCCTTGCCTACAGGTACATGGCCCCGATACATTACTCTCCCTGCTGGCAAACACATGCATGTGTATTTCAACTTTGGGGTGCACACCTTAATGCAATAGGCTGCGCACACCTATGGGCGGTGTAGGTGGAAGCGGCGGTGGAGGAGGACCAGGGCCGGATTAACAGCATCATGGGCTTGGTGCTGAGGATTTTGAAGGGCCTTAAGGGCCGTGCCTTGCCATGCACCCAGAGGAGGAAGGGTGCAGCCATGCATGCCTAATTCAACATGGGATGCTGTCTCTGAAGCCCATAAACACATCCATGCATCGCCAACTGTCCCTCCTTGTCCGGCCTTCACGCTGTGTGGGGAGGTTCTGAGGGTGCTGCCTGGGGAAGCGAGCATAGAAGCCAGACTTCTGTGTTTACAAGTGACAGAAGAGCGGTAACAGTGAATATGGCCAACCCGGGGCCTATATAAAAGGTAGGGGCCTGGAGCTGCAGCTCCAATAGCCCCTACATTAATCTGGCCCTGAGGAGGAGGACGAGGTAGCCAACACTGCTTCTTTTCAAAAATTTTAAATGAGGGTACACCCCAAAAGAGTGAGAAAGAGCAAAAATGGAACAATGGGTGGGTAAGGTCGGTATCCATTGCTATTCTGCATAAGGTACGGAAAAGTCCCGTGGGATCCATGCCTGGTTCATTTTAATGAACGTGAGCTTGTCCACATTGTCTCTGGACAGGCGGCTGCGCTTGTCTGTTATAACGCCCCCAGCCGTGCTAAATACCCGTTCAGATAATACACTGGCTGCAGGGCACGCCAGCACCTCCAAGGCGTAAAGGGCAAGCTCAGGCCATGTGCCCAATTTGGAGACCCAGAAGTTGAAGGGGGCAGACCCGTCATTCACTACATGTAGGCGTGTGCACACATACTGCTCCACCATGTTGGTAAAATGCTGCCTCCTGCTAAGACGTTCCATCTGAGCTGCTGGTGCTGCTGTTTGTTGTGGCGTGCTGACAAAGCTTTTCCACATTTCGGCCATGCTAACCCTGCCTTCTGAGGTGCTGGCGGTGCCCTGGTTGCGTTGGCGACCTCCTCCTCCTCCTCCTCTGCCTTGTGCTTCCACTGTGGCCCCGCTGTCAGATGGGAATGCCAGCAGCATGGCGTCTACCAGCGTGCGCTTGTACTCGCGCATCTTGCGATCGCGCTCCAGTGAGTGAATTAAGGACGGTACGTTGTCCTTGTAACGGGGATCCAGCAGCGTGGCCACCCAGTAATCAGCACAAGTTAGAATGTGGGCAACTCGGCGGTCGTTGTGGAGACACTGCAGCATGTAATCGCTCATGTGTGCCAGGCTGCCCAGAGGCAACGAAAGGCTGTCCTCTGTGGGAGGTGTATCGTCCGTGTCCTCTGTATCCCCCCAGCCACGCACCAGTGATGGCCATGAGCTGGCCTGGGTGCCACCCTGCTGTGAACATGGTTCCATCTCCTCCTCCAGCTCCTCCTCCTCCTCATCCTCCTCATCCTCCAGAACTGTGCCCCTGCTGGACAATTGCGTCCCTGGCGTTTGCGTGTGCAGGAACCCACCCTCGGAGCCCCTTGCGAATGACTGCCCTGAAAGCCTTGGAAATGTTACCTCTTCATCCTCCTCCTCCTCCTCATCCTGTGCCACATCCTCTTCCATCATCGCCCGAATTGTTTTTTCAAGGAGGCATAGAAGTGGGATAGTTAAGCTGAGAACGGCGTCATTGCCACTGGCCATGTTGGTGGAGTACTCAAAACAGCGCAACAAGGCACACAGGTCTCGCATGGAGGCCCAGTTAAATTAAATAGCGGAATAGAAAATATGATCCAAAAAAAGTGTATGTATATCACACGTACACAACCACACTGGGCCCCAATTACTATTGTTTGTACCCCTAAAAGGCTAGATGAGGAGTAGGGGGAGTATGGAACAGGCAGCACCCTCAAACCTTCAGAAGTATGAGATGAACCCCAACAACTTGGAAAGGTGGATCTCTCTCACACGTACCAACACAGACTATCCCCCAATTTAACTGATCCCCAAAGGTTTTTGATTAAATAGCGGAATAGAAAATATGATCCAAAAAAAGTGTATGTATATCACACGTACACAACCACACTAGGCCCCAATTACTATTGTTTGTACCCCTAAAAGGCTAGGAGTAGGGGGAGTATGGAACAGGCAGCACCCTCAAACCTTCAGAAGTATGAGATGAACCCCAACAACTTGGAAAGGTGGATCTCTCTCACACGTACCAACACAGACTATCCCCCAATTTAACTGATCCCCAAAGGTTTTTGATTAAATAGCGGAATAGAAAATATGATCCAAAAAAAGTGTATGTATATCACACGTACACAACCACACTAGGCCCCAATTACTATTGTTTGTACCCCTAAAAGGCTAGATGAGGAGTAGGGGGGGTATGGAACAGGCAGCACCCTCAAATCTTCAGAAGTATGAGATGAACCCCAAAAACTTGGAAAGGTGGATCTCTCTCACACGTACCAACACAGACTATCCCCCAATTTAACTGATCCCCAAAGGTTTTTGATTAAATAGCGGAATAGAAAATATGATCCAAAAAAAGTGTATGTATATCACACGTACACAACCACACTAGGCCCCAATTACTATTGTTTGTACCCCTAAAAGGCTAGATGAGGAGTAGGGGGGGTATGGAACAGGCAGCACCCTCAAACCTTCAGAAGTATGAGATGAACCCCAACAACTTGGAAAGGTGGATCTCTCTCACACGTACCAACACAGACTATCCCCCAATTTAACTGATCCCCAAAGGTTTTTGATTAAATAGCGGAATAGAAAATATGATCCAAAAAAAGTGTATGTATATCACACGTACACAACCACACTGGGCCCCAATTACTATTGTTTGTACCCCTAAAAGGCTAGATGAGGAGTAGGGGGAGTATGGAACAGGCAGCACCCTCAAACCTTCAGAAGTATGAGATGAACCCCAACAACTTGGAAAGGTGGATCTCTCTCACACGTACCAACACAGACTATCCCCCAATTTAACTGATCCCCAAAGGTTTTTGATTAAATAGCGGAATAGAAAATATGATCCAAAAAAAGTGTATGTATATCACACGTACACAACCACACTAGGCCCCAATTACTATTGTTTGTACCCCTAAAAGGCTAGGAGTAGGGGGAGTATGGAACAGGCAGCACCCTCAAACCTTCAGAAGTATGAGATGAACCCCAACAACTTGGAAAGGTGGATCTCTCTCACACGTACCAACACAGACTATCCCCCAATTTAACTGATCCCCAAAGGTTTTTGATTAAATAGCGGAATAGAAAATATGATCCAAAAAAAGTGTATGTATATCACACGTACACAACCACACTAGGCCCCAATTACTATTGTTTGTACCCCTAAAAGGCTAGATGAGGAGTAGGGGGGGTATGGAACAGGCAGCACCCTCAAATCTTCAGAAGTATGAGATGAACCCCAAAAACTTGGAAAGGTGGATCTCTCTCACACGTACCAACACAGACTATCCCCCAATTTAACTGATCCCCAAAGGTTTTTGATTAAATAGCGGAATAGAAAATATGATCCAAAAAAAGTGTATGTATATCACACGTACACAACCACACTAGGCCCCAATTACTATTGTTTGTACCCCTAAAAGGCTAGATGAGGAGTAGGGGGGGTATGGAACAGGCAGCACCCTCAAACCTTCAGAAGTATGAGATGAACCCCAACAACTTGGAAAGGTGGATCTCTCTCACACGTACCAACACAGACTATCCCCCAATTTAACTGATCCCCAAAGGTTTTTGATTAAATAGCGGAATAGAAAATATGATCCAAAAAAAGTGTATGTATATCACACGTACACAACCACACTAGGCCCCAATTACTATTGTTTGTACCCCTAAAAGGCTAGATGAGGAGTAGGGGGAGTATGGAACAGGCAGCACCCTCAAATCTTCAGAAGTATGAGATTGTGTTCACTGTACCCCACAAAGATTGAGTTCACTGCACCCCACAATGATTGTGTTCACTGCACCCCACAAAGATTGTGTTCACTGCACCTCACAAAGATTGTGTTCACTGTACCCCCCAAAGATTGTGTTCACTGCACCCCACAAAGATTCTGTTCACTGTACCCCACAAAGATTGTGTTCACTGCACCCTAAAAGGATGTTGTTCACTGCACCCCACAAAGATTGTGTTCACTGCACCCTAAAAGGATGTTGTTCACTGCACCCCAAAAAGATTGTGTTCACTGTACCCCCCCAAAGATTGTGTTCACTGCACCCCACAAAGATTGTGTTCACTGCACCCCAAAAAGATTGTGTTCACTGTACCCCCCAAAGATTGTGTTCACTGCAC
Organism: Pelophylax lessonae; assembly: GCF_965119305.1. NCBI lineage: Eukaryota > Metazoa > Chordata > Amphibia > Anura > Ranidae > Pelophylax > Pelophylax lessonae. Next base: position 242,653,119 of record NC_138776.1, read on the forward strand.
CCCAAAAAGATTGTGTTCACTGTACCCCCCAAAGATTGTGTTCACTGCACCCCACAAAGATTCTGTTCACTGTACCCCACAAAGATTGTGTTCACTGCACCCCAAAAAGATTGTGTTCACTGTACCCCCCCAAAGATTGTGTTCACTGCACCCCACAAAGATTCTGTTCACTGCACCCCACAAAGGATTTTGTTCACTGCACCCCAAAAAGATTGTGTTCACTGCACCCCAAAAAGGATTTTGATCACTGCACCCCAAAAAGGATGTTGTTCACTGCACCCCAAAAATGATTTTGTTCACTCCACCCCAAAAAGATTGTGTTCACTGCACCCCACAAAGATTGTGTTCACTGCACCCCAAAAAGATTGTGTTCACTCCACCCCAAAAAGATTGTGTTCACTGCACCCCACAAAGATTGTGTTCACTGCACCCCAAAAAGATTGTGTTCACTGTACCCCCCAAAGATTGTGTTCACTGCACCCCACAAAGATTCTGTTCACTGTACCCCACAAAGATTGTGTTCAGTGCACCCCAAAAAGATTGTGTTCACTGCACCCCAAAAAGGATGTTGTTCACTGCACCCCAAAAAGGATGTTGTTCACTCCACCCCAAAAAGATTGTGTTCACTGCACCCCACAAAGATTGTGTTCACTGCACCCCAAAAAGATTGTGTTCACTGCACCCCAAAAATGATTTTGTTCACTGCACCCCAAAAAGGATTTTGTTCACTGCACCCCAAAAAGGATGTTGTTCACTCCACCCCAAAAAGATTGTGTTCACTGCACCCCAAAAAGATTGTGTTCACTGCACCCCACAAAGGATTTTGTTCACTGCACCCCAAAAAGATTGTGTTCACTGCACCCCAAAAAGGATGTTGTTCACTGCACCCCAAAAAGGATTTTGTTCACTGCACCCCAAAAAGATTGTGTTCACTGCACCCCACAAAGGATTTTGTTCACTGCACCCCACAAAGATTGTGTTCACTGCACACCAAAAAGGATTGTGTTCACTGCACCCCAAAAAGATTTTGTTCACTGCACCCCAAAAAGATTGTGTTCACTGCAGCCCAAAAAGATTGTGTTCACTGCAGCCCAAAAAGATTGTGTTCACTGCAGCCCAAAAAGATTGTGTTCACTGCAGCTCACACACAGAAAAATGGATGTGGATCACTGACACCTGCCTATCTCCAATCCCACACCACACAGCAATATCGATTGTAGTTTGTAGAACACAGTTTCCCTAAAATTCAGCAGACTCTGTCCCTAACAGGATTGAGAAGAGATCATAGATCAGGATTGAGTGCAGATTCACCCCACCCCCCACACAGCAATATCGATTGTAGTTTGTAGAAGACACTGACCCTATAATTCAGCAGACTCTATCCCTAAAATGCCTACAACTCGCCCTGCCTAAACACTCCAACCTGTCCCTCAATTCTATCCGGACACAAATGGTTTTTTCCTGCCTATCTTTCCCTAATCAGCAGCCAGCACATTGATGTGTGCTCTGTCCCTTAGCTAAGCAGCAGAATGACGCTGCTGCGGCGGCTGCCTCGAACTTATAAAGACTTGGTCACATGCTTCAGACGGCCAATCACAGCTACTAAGACATTTGCAGGCATGGCTGGGATGGCTTAAGGCACACCAGTTAAACGATTGTTGATTGGCTGTTGAAAGCCCGCCATGAAAAGAGCGCCAAAGCATGCAAAACCCGGAAATAAAACGACCGAACACGGATTTTTACCCGAACATACAGTAAAGTGTCCGTGTTCGGGTAAAAAAAATCCAATTATTCGGTACGAACACGAATAATACAGTCCGTGTTCGCTCAACACTACTCCTGTTACTAATGATTGGTTAAATAAATCTGTTAATGGTTTTGCCAGCTCACCACTAAGCTCTTTTAATAATTTTGGGTGTATCTCATCAGGACCCTGTGACTTATTTGTCTTCACTTTAGACAGCAATCTTAGAACGTCTTCCTCTGTAAAGACACATGCATCAAACAATTCATTAGTCATCCTTTCAAGTGGAGGTCCTTCTCCTTCTTTTTCTTCTGTAAAAACTGAACAGAAGTATTCATTAAGGCAGTCGGCTAACCCTTTATTCTCTTCTACATACCTTCCGTCCTTTGTTTTTAATTTAGTTATTCCTTGTTTTAATTTCCTTTTTTCATTTATATATCTGAAGAATGTCTTATCCCCCTTTTTCATAGACTGAGCTAGATTTTCTTCTACCTGCGCTTTAGAAGTTCTTATAACTTGCTTGGCCTCTTTCTGCCTAATCTTGTAGATTTCCTTTTCATTGCTCTGGGTTTTTTTATAATTACAAAATTATAATTCTTAAATTCTTCCAAATAAATTCTTAAATTCTTCCAAATAAAAACTGCTTTTACTTCATATATACTTCATATAGTACTTCATATATACTCATATATACTCTGATTATTGGTCCAATGACGGTACCCCCTTCAAAAGTCCCCCTGCCCCTTCCTGTTTTTATTTTTTCAGATTTGTTATGTTAACTAATTTCATGTTGTTAATTCTTTTCAGAATTAGTTTAGTTTTGTTTAGTTTTATTTTGTTTATTTATTTTCTAACAAATTCCACATTTTTCAGAACGATTCACATTCGGATCGGTTGAAAAATGATCGATGGATTTTAATTCTATGTGAAGAATAGCTGCCAGCTAGCTAGCAGCCTGCCACGTCCTTTACAAACTGCTGACTGTCAGCGGGCTTCCCCACTGAGAGCTGAAATGTAAACAAAAGAATTCTATCAATAGAAAAGTCAGAAATGAACCGCGTGGGGTCCCCCTCGATCCATACCAGGCCCTTTTGATCTTGCATGGATTTTAAAGGGGAACCCCACACCAAGATTTTTTTTATAAATAGACCCTTATCTGAGCATGCAGCCCAGCAGGCCAGAAAAGGGGGAGGGGCCCTTCTGAACCATACCAGACCACATGCCCACCCCAAAGCACCTTGATTGACGATAGATCTAAATCGGGGAACTATTTTTTTTTTCTTTAAATAAAGGAATTGTCAAATACTTTTGTTGTCTTTCCTTTACTTTTTACAATTTTTTATGAATGGGAAGGGGTACTATGTACAATGTAACCGAAACTCATTCACATAGGGGGATCCAGGATCTAGGGGCCCCCTTATTAAAGAGGGCTTCCTGATTCTGATAAGCCCCCCGCCCGCAGACCCCCACAACCACCGCCTAGGGCAGTGGGGAAGAGGCCCTTGTCATCATCAACGTGAGGACACAGTGCTTTGGGGTTGGCAGGGCAGACTCCCCTGCCCCAAAGCACCCCCCCATGTTGAGGTCATGTGACTCAGGAGAGGGGGCGTGTAGAGGGAGCACTTGCTCACCCCCCCCTTTTCTTGGCCTGCCATGCTGCATGCTCGGATAAGGGTCTGGTATGTATTTTAGGGGGGCCCCACGTCATTTTTTTTTTTTTTTTTTTTTTTAATTTGCGTGGGGTTTCTCTTAATAGAAAATGCAGAAAAACCCTTTAGGCATGGTATGGATTTGCCAGCATTCTTTTGTTTACATTTCAGCTGACAGCTAATGAGGCATCAACTGTTAAGGATGCGACGGCCCGGCTTCCCAGCCCACTCCTTAGCAACCAGCTACTCTTTGCACAGAATTTGAAATTGGTCTATCATTAATTTTCGACCAATCCAAATTCGAATTGTTCCGAAAATTTGGAACTTGTTAGAAAACGAATAAACAATCACCACCTACACTCCCGACTTTACTCCGGCACAATACTTGCTCCATCACACGTCCATACCCTATTCCAGTTACAAAAAATCCCTCACACTACACCTCATCAATGCAGCTAGGATGTGCGTGCCCTGTCATTGGCGCTCTACTTCCCCCCCCACAGTTGCGGAATGGCTGAAGAGGGTTCAGAGGGTAGCAGAAATGGAAGACACTATTGCGCAGGCTAAGGATACCCACCACAAATTTTACACGACCTGGGCTTCCTGGACACACTTTACAACTCTTCCTGAATTCCAGAGACTGACCACTACATCCTAGATGCTAGCTAAATTCTACCGGACGTGGGATGCTTCGGCCACTGATTACACTTAGTTGATCGAGTCCCTCTCACGAATACCACGGGCCTCATGCCCCCCATCTGTTTATTTCTCTCCTTATTCTCCCTTTACCCTCTTTCTTCCTGTCTAACGTCCTCTCCTCATGTCTTTTCCTCGACCCTCCTACCCACTCCTTCCTCTCCCTCCCCCCCCCCACACCCGGATGCTCCTCTGCTCCCCCCAAGCCGCAGACCCGACTCCGCCCACGGGCCGGAACACTCACCTCCACTGGCCCCTTATGTGGGTTTCTTCGGAATTACCCACCCCGAGACGGCATGTACGCTTTCGATGGGTGCCCCCCATGCCCGGATACAGCATGTTCCCCCTTGGGGGTGTCCGGACATGTGGGGGCAACCACCACTGCCCTTGGAGGAGCCTTATCCGTCGCACGCCCAGTCATGGTGGAGGTCGCCATGGGTTTTTCTTCTGTTGTTGTTTTTGTTTATGTGTTATCCCCATGGCCCGGCACCAAGAGTATGGGGACCAAGATTGTCCTCACTTTACTGACCGGTCTACATTGCCTGACTTGTGCTGATCTTGTACATTCCTGTACTTCACTGTATGATTATGACGAGGTCTGTTTACTCAACCTTATTCACGGTGCATACTGTTGCTGTTTAACTAGCTTTTCTTTTTGATGCACTATGTATTTCTTAAAAAGGATGTTCACTTGTTATGTCATACCATTTTACCTCAATAAAATGTTTTAAAAAAAAAAAAAGAAAACGAATAAACAAAACGTATTTCAGCTGAATGTCTTTCGGAGATTCGGACACATCTGCATCTCAGAATAACCTAAAATTCATCCGAATTTACATTCGAGCCAAAACGGATTGCAAATGTCTGCTCGAAAAGCGCCAGCAGCTAAAGCTGGCAGTACTGATCAGTGTGTTCTAACAACGGGGAAGTCTCAGAATACAATATCTTAGCAGGAGGATTTCACCCATCTTAAACTTGTGAATGGGGGAATCAAGTCCATTTTTTTTTTCGTTCCTACTGGTTGAATAAGAAAAAAAAACGTCTCATTTATGGGCTGCTTGACCCTCCACGGAAGTGAATGTACAATATGTAACGTGCTTTTTAAATTGTTGGTATCATATAAATGCCTGTAATAAGTTAACTAAAAATAAACTTTTTACTAACCCTTCTTTGAACTCTTCCACTTTAATACCAACACTAGTCTCCCTGTAACCACCAACTCCTGGTTGCTTTGCCCTATAGAGTAACTTTCAAACACCGGAAAGTCCGGTTTTTCTTCTTTTAGCCTCAACAACAAAGCCTCTCATAAAATTCCATACTAGAATACCAAAAAAGATATGTCTCCATGACAGGAGTTGATTTTATTGATGTTGCCACCAGCATCAAAAACACCCATGTGGTCCACATCCTTGTTTAATTGGTTTTTGTACAGCATTTTTCTGATTGCAAAGACTTTTAACTCCCATTTCCCTTAACTATGTGTTTTAATTGTTTGGGTCTTTTTTTTTTTTTCCATAAAGTTTTTATTAGAGTTTTATAACATACGGAAAGAAAAACATTTCACAAAGTAAAGGTCACATACTATTACAGTGAGTAAAGTTGGCCATAGATAGATAGAATTTCTAACAAAATTCTTAGGAAAATTTTTACAAAAATTCTCAAAACATGCAAATGTCTTTTAACCACTTTGGGACCGGAAGGATTTTCTTCCCTAATGACCAGGCTATTTTTTGCGATTCGGCACTGCGTTACTTTAATGGACAATTGCTAGGTCGTGCGAGGCTGTACCCAAAAAAAAAAAAATATGTCCTTTTTTTCCCCACAAATAGGGCTTTCTTTTGGTGGTATTTGATCACCTGTGCGATTTCTTTCTTTATTTATTTTTGCACTATAACCAAAAAAAGAGCGACAATTCTGAAAAAAAAAAACAATATTTTTCACTTTCTGCTATATAACATTCCCCAAAAAAAAAAATTAAAAATCAAAATTTTTTAACATTTTAGGCAAATTTGTTTTCTACTACATACTTTTGGTAAAAAAAAAATCACAATAAGCGTATTTTAAATGATTGCGCAAAAGTTATCGCATCTACAAACTACGGGAAAGATTTTTGTCATTTTTATTGTTTTTTTTTTTTACTAGTAATGGCGTTCATCTGTGATTTTTAGCGGGACTGCGACATTGCGGCGGACAGATCGGACCCCTAACTGACATTTGACACTTTTGGGGGTACCAGTGACATTACTACAGTAATCAGTGCTAAAAAATATGCACTGTCACTGTACTAATGACACTGGCAGGGAAGGGGTTAACACAGTAGGTGATCAAGGGGTTAAATGTAAGCCTAGGGGAGTGATTCTAACTAGCACTTCACAGGAAGGGAGGACAAGGGGTGCATCCAAAATTGCATGGTTGCAAGTTGCTGGTCCAAAACCTCCCTTAGATGTTAGCGTACTAATAAGAGAGACTGTGGAGACTGTGAGGCAGGCCTTCTTGCCCAACATCACTGCCTGACCTCACAAATGCGTTTCTGGTAGAATGGTCAAACACTCCCATAGACACATTCCTAAACCTTGTGGACAGCCTTCCCAGAAGAGTTGAAGCTTTTATAGCTGCAAAGGGTGGGCCAACTTTATCTTGAACCCTATGGGCTAAGACTGGGATGCCATTAAAGTTCATATGCGTGTAAGGGCAGGTGTCCCAATACCTTTGACAATATAGTGTATATCACTAAAGCTTTAGGAGAATTATAGTTACCCTTTAATGTGTTATCTCTTTACAGACTTCTTTTCTTGCTGTTCTCAGCATGCTCCTTATCTTAAATCTGGTACTGTGCTGTGTGACAATTTCTATTTCTGCCTTCAGCTGCCGGGCTCTCTGCCACCTGAATACTAATGTTCCTCACTAGGGTTAAGCGAACACGGACTGTATTATTCGTGTTCATACCGAATAATTGGATTTTTGTTACCCGAACTTTACTGTATGTTCGGGTAAAAATCCGTGTTCGGTCATTTTATTTCCGGGTTTTGCATGCATTGGCGTGCTTTTCATGGCGGGCTTTCAAAAGCCAATCAACAAGCGTTTAACTGGTGTGCCTAAGCCATCCCAGCCATGCCTACAAATGTATTAGTAGCTGTGATTGGCCATCTGAAGCACGTGACCAAGTCTTTATAAGTTTGAGGCAGCGCCGCTGCGGCGTCATTCTGCTGTGTACTAGTTCAGGGACAGAGCACACATACGTGCTGGCTGCTGATTAGGGACAGACAGGCAGGCAAAACTCATTTGTGTCCGCATAGAATTGAGGGACAGGTCGGAGTGTGTTAGGCAGGGCGAGTTGTAGGCATTTTAGAGCGAGGCTGCTGCTGATTTTTAGGGTCAGTGTGTTCTACAAACTACAATGGATATTGCTGTGTGGGGTGGGGTTTGCAGTCACCCGATCTACGATCATCATCTTATCAATCCTTTTAGGGAGAGAGTCTGCTGATTTTTAGGGTCAGTGTGTTCTACAAACTACAATCGATATTGCTGTGTGGGGTGGGGTTTGCAGTCACCCGATCTACGATCATCATCTTATCAATCCTTTTAGGGAGAGAGTCTGCTGATTTTTAGGGTCAGACAGTGTGTTCTACAAACTACAATCAATATTGCTGTGTGGGGTGGGATAGGAGATAGGCAGGTGTCAGTGGTCCACATCCATTTTGCTGTGTGTGGGCTGCTGTGAACACAATCTTTTTGGGGTGCAGTGAACACAATCTATTTGGGGTGCAGTGAACACAATCTTTTTGCCCACTGAGGAGGAGGGAGAAAAGTATTTTTCTATCAGTCACTGTGTGCAGCATTTTTCCTTCAGTTGTGCTGTGCTGACTGATCATACACTGCTGTGTTCAGTTCACATGTGCTATTATTGAGTGGTTTCAAAAATCCTACACTTTTTTTCTATTCCACTATTCAATATACAGACTTGGGTTAAAAAAATTAAATTGTGGCCTGCAGCAGAGCTGAATGATATCTGGGGTTTTTGGGGTTCATCTCATACTTCTGAAGATTTGAGGGTGCTGCCTGTTCCATACTCCTCCTACTCCTCATCCAGCCTTTTAGGGGTACAAACAATAGTAATTGGGGCCTAGTGTGGTTTTGTACGTGTAAGATACATACACTTTTTTTGATCATATTTCCTATTCCGCTATTCAATAAAAACCTTTGGGGATCAATTAAATTGCGGGATAGTCTGTGTTGGTACGTGTGAGATCCACCTTTCCAAGTTTTTGGGGTTCATCTCATACTTCTGAAGATTTGAGGGTGCTGCCTGTTCCAAACTCCTCCTACTCCTCATCCTGCCTTTAGGGGTACAAACAATAGTAATTGGGGCCTAGTGTGCTTCTGTACGTGTGAGATACATACACTTTTTTTGATCATATTTCCTATTCCGCTATTCAATAAAAACCTTTGGGGATCAATTAAATTGCGGGATAGTCTGTGTTGGTACGTGTGAGATCCACCTTTCCAAGTTTTTGGGGTTCATCTCATACTTCTTAAGATTTGAGGGTGCTGCCTGTTCCAAACTCCTCCTACTCCTCATCCTGCCTTTAGGGGTACAAACAATAGTAATTGGGGCCTAGTGTGCTTCTGTACGTGTGAGATACATACACTTTTTTTGATCATATTTTCTATTCCGCTATTTAATCAAAACCTTTGGGTATAAACAATTAAATTGCGGGATAGTCTGTGTCGGTACGTGTGAGATACACCTTTCCAATTTTTGGGGTGCATCTCATACTGCCGAGGATTTGAGGGTGCTTCAGTCTGCCTCCTGCCTGTTCGGAACTCCTCCTACTCCTCATCCTGCCTTTAGGGTACAAAAAATTGTAATCGGGGCCTAGATTGTGTTTGTACGTGTGAGATACACCGTTTTGTAAAATTTGTCCTATTCCGCTATTCAATATACACCCTGTTTGAGTGTAAAAAATTTAATTACGGGATAGTCTGTACCGGTACATGTGAGATACACCTTTTTAAATTTGTTTGGCGCATCTCCTTCTACCGCTGAGGATTGCAGGGCGCTTCAGTTTGGCTCCTGTTCCCAACTCCTCCTACTCCTCTTCCTCATCCTGCCTTTAGGGTACAAAAAATTGTAATCGGGGCCTAGTCTGTGTTTGTACGTGTGAGATACACTGTATTGTAACATTTTTCCTATTCCGCTATTCAATATACACCCTTTTGGAGTGTAAGAAAATTAAATTACGGCATAGTCTGTATCGGTACGTGTGAGATACACCTTTTAAATTTGTTTGGCGCATCTCCTTCTACCGCCAAGGATTGCAGGGTGCTTCAGTTTGCCTCCTGTTCACAACATTTTAATCGGGGCCTAGTCTGTGTTTGTACGTGTGAGATACACCGTTTTTTTATCCTTTTTCCTATTCCGCTATTCAATATACACCCTTTTGGGGTAAAAAACATTAAATTGCGGCATAGTTTGCATATTTGACTGTCAGATACACCCGTGCGATACTGTTGTTGTTTTGTTCCGCTATTCAATAAACACCTTTCTAGGGCAAGATCATAAATTACAGAAATATGAGGAGACCGTCAAATAGGGGCCGTGGCCTGGGTCGTGGTGCTGCTGGTAGAGCTCCTGTTGCAAGTAGAGGACGTGGTCGATCTGTGCCAGCTACACGCACAAGTGAAACACCTTCCACAAGTGTGAGTAGGCGACAGAACCTGCAGCAGTATTTGGTAGGGCATAATGCGCCTCTAGACGTGATGAGGCCTGAAGAAGTACAGGCGATAGTAGATTGGGTTGCTGACAGTGCCTCCAGTTCCTTCACATTGTCTCCCACCCAGTCTACTTCAGAAAGGTCAGAGTTGGCACCTGCAGCCAATGTCTAACCGTCTTTCACCTCACCCCCTTGGAAATCAGGCAAGCAGTCTGAGCCCCAATCCATACAGCAGTCTCTTGTTCTTTTTGAGGACTCTGTCAGCAGGGTTTCCCAGGGCCATCCACCTAGCCCTGCCCCAGAAGTGGAAGAGATTGAGTGCAGCGATGCCCAACCACTTATTTCTCAAGATGAGTACATGCAAGGAACATCGCAGCATGTCTCCGATGATGACGAAACGCAGGTGCCAACTGCTGCGGCGTTCAGCATTGTGGAGACCGACAAGGAGATAAGGGGTGAAGACTGGGTGGAAGATGATGTGGAGGACGATGAGGTCGTCGACCCCACATGGAATGAACGTCATGCAGGTGACCTGAGTGGTTTGGAGGAAGAGGCGGTGGTCGCACAGAGCCCCCAGCACAGCAGAAGAGGGAGCAGGGTGCAGAAGCGGAGCGGCCGTGCCCTAGACACTACGCCCGCTACTGCCCAACGCAGCAAGGGAACGAGCGCACCAAAGTCAGCTCAAAGGAGTTCTCTAGCGTGGAAGTTCTTTAGAAAATGTGCTGATGACAGGACACGAGTGGTTTGCACCCTGTGCAATCAGAGCCTGAAGCGAGGCATAAACCTTCTCAACCTGAGCACAACCTGCATTATCAGGCATCTAAGTGCAAAGCACGAGCTGCAATGGAGTAGACACCTTCAAAACCAAGAAACGTCTCTGGCTCATCCTGCTTCCTCTTCTGCTGCAGTCTCGGCCGCTCCAGCCACATCTGTAGTGATACCGGCACCTGCCACCCCGCAAACAGAGGATCTGTCAGCAACACCACCACCTGGGTCACCAACCATCTCCACAATGTCCTGTGGAAACGTTCAGCTTTCCATCTCCCAAACACTTGAGAGGAAGAGGAAGTACCCCCCTACCCACCCGCGATCCCTGGCCCTGAATGCCAGCATTTCAAAATTCTTGGCCTTTGAAATGCTGTCATTCCGTCTGGTGGAGACGCACAGTTTTAAAAACCTTATGTCGGTGGCTGTCCCACAGTACGTCGTGCCCAGCCGCCACTACTTTTCCAGGCAAGCCATCCCTTCCCTGCACAACCAAGTGGGGGAAAAAATCAGGTGTGCACTGCGCAACGCCATCTCTGGCAAGGTCCACCTAACTACCGATACGTGGACCAGTAAGCACGGTCAGGGGCGTTATATCTCCCTAACGGCACACTGGGTAAATGCAGTGGCGGATGGGCCTGAGGCGGATAGCAATTTGGCGCATGTCCTTCCACCACCGAGGATTGCAGGGCGCTTCAGTTTGCCTCCTGTTCCTAACTCCTCCTACTCCACTTCCTCATCCTCTACCGCCTCCTCATCCGGTCAGCGTAACACCTTCACCACCAACTTCAGCACAGCCAGGGGTAAACGACAGCAGGCAGTTTTAAAACTTGCCTGTTTGGGGGACAAACCACACACCGCGCAGGAGTTGTGGAGGAGCATCGAACAGCAGACAAATAAGTGGTTTCTGCCAGCGAGCCTCAAGCCCGGCCTGGTGGTGTGCGATAACGGGCGAAATCTCATAGCAGCTCTGGGCCTAGCCGGTTTGACGCACATCCCTTGCCTGGCGCATGTGCTGAATTTGGTGGTGCAGAGGTTCCTTAAAAACTACCCCGATATGTCAGAGCTGCTGCAGAAAGTGCGGGCCGTCTGTGCGCACTTTCGGCGTTCTAACCCTGCTGCTGCTCGCCTGTCAGCGCTGCAGCGTAACTTCGGCCTTCCCGCTCACCGCCCCATATGTGACGTGCCCACAAGGTGGAACTCCACCTTGCACATGCTGCAAAGACTGTGCGAGTAGCAGCAGGCCATAGTGGAGTTTCAGCTGCAGCACGCACGCGTGAGTCGCTCTGCGGAACAGCACCACTTCACCACCAATAACTGGGCCTCCATGCGAGACCTGTGTGCCTTGTTGCGCTGTTTTGAGTACTCCACCAACATGGCCAGTGCCGATGACGCCGTTCTCAGCTTAACTATCCCACTTCTATGCCTCCTTGAAAAAACAATTCGGGCGATGATGGAAGAGGATGTGGCACAGGATGAGGAGGAGGAGGATGAAGAGGTAACATTTCCAAGGCTTTCAGGGCAGTCATTCGCAAGGGGCTCCGAGGGTGGGTTCCTGCACACATAAACGCCAGGGACACAATTGTCCAGCAGGAGCACAGTTCAGGAGGATGAGGAGGATGAGGAGGAGGAGCTGGAGGAGGAGATGGAAGCATGTTCACAGCAGGGTGGCACCCAGGCCAGCTCATGGCCATCACTGGTGCGTGGCTGGGGGGATACAGAGGACACGGACGATACACCTCCCACAGAGGACAGCCTTTCGTTGCCTCTGGGCAGCCTGGCACACATGAGCGATTACATGCTGCAGTGTCTCCACAACGACCGCCGAGTTGCCCACATTCTAACTTGTGCTGATTACTGGGTGGCCACGCTGCTGGATCCCCGTTACAAGGACAACGTACCGTCCTTAATTCACTCACTGGAGCGCGATCGCAAGATGCGTGAGTACAAGCGCACGCTGGTAGACGCGATGCTGCTGGCATTCCCACCTGACAGTGGGGCCACAGTGGAAGCACAAGGCAGAGGAGGAGGAGGAGGAGGAGGAAGAGGTCGCCAACGCAACCAGGGCACCGCCAGCACCTCAGAAGGCAGGGTTAGCATGGCCGAAATGTGGAAAAGCTTTGTCAGCACGCCACAACAAACAGCAGCACCAGCAACTCATATGGAACGTCTTAGCAGGAGGCAGCATTTCACCAACATGGTGGAGCAGTATGTGTGCACACACCTAGACGAACTGAATGAGGGGTCTGCCCCCTTCAACTTCTGGGTCTCCAAGTTGGGCACATGGCCTGAGCTTGCCCTTTACGCCTTGGAGGTGCTGGCGTGCCCTGCAGCCAGTGTATTATCTGAACGGGTATTTAGCACGGCTGGGGGCGTTATCACAGACAAGCGCAGCCGCCTGTCCAGAGACAATGTGGACAAGCTCACGTTCATTAAAATGAACCAGGCATGGATCCCACGGGACTTTTCCGTACCTTATGCAGAATAGCAATGGATACCGACCTTACCCAGCCATTGTTCTATTTTTGCTCTTTCTCACTCTTTTGGGGTGTACCCTCATTTAAAATTTGTGAAAAGAAGCAGTGTTGGCTACCTCGTCCTCCTCAGGGCCAGATTAACGTAGGGGCTATTGGAGCTGCAGCTCCAGGCCCCTACCTTTATATAGGCCCCGGGTTGGCCATATTCACTGTTACCGCTCTTCTGTCACTTGTAAACACAGAAGTCTGGCTTCTATGCTCGCTTCCCCAGGCAGCTCCCTCAGAACCTCCCCACACAGCACAAAGGCCGGACAAGGAGGGACAGTTGCCGATGCATGGATGTGTTTATGGGCTTCAGAGACAGCATCCCATGTTGAATTAGGCATGCATGGCTGCACCCTTCCTCCTCTGGGTGCATGCCAAGGCACGGCCCTTAAGGCCCTTCAAAATCCTCAGCACCAAGCCCTTGATGCTCTTAATCTGGCCCTGGTCCTCCTCCACTGCCGCTTCCACCTACACCGCCCATAGGTGTGCGCAGCCTATTGCATTAGGGTGTGCACCCCAAAGTTTAAATACACATGCATGTGTTTGCCTACATGTACATGGTCCCGATACATTACTCTCCCTGCTGGCAAAGTGAAATAGAGCAGAGCAGGTCCGAGGGAGATCTTTCCCATCTCCTCACTGGCAAACAGAGCGATAATGCTATGTGCCCTAGGTGATTAGGGTGTGCCCAGGCACATCCGGCACACCCTGTGCGCACGCCTATGAGACCGCCACATCCACCACCACCTCAACCTCCCTCCTACTCCATATGGGCCTCGTCCTTCAGAGATGAAGAACATTGTTTTATTTTTCTGTTTTTTTTTTGTTGTTTTAAGTTATTTCCCTATCCACATTTGTTTGCAGAGCACTTACCATGCTCTTAACTACGTTTTGCTGCCATTTGCAGCACTCTAGAACTTTCCATTGGTGTTTTAGAGCCATTTTAGTGTCTGAAAGTTCGGGTCCCCATTGACTTCAATTGGGTTCGGTGTCCGGGAAAAGTTCGGCAAAAGTCCGGGACATGGACCCGGCCTTTTTTTTAAAGTTCGGCTGAACCCTGCCGAACATGGACATCCAGGTGTCCGCTCAACTCTATTCCTCACCCTCTGGTAAGAGACCGCAATTAAAGAGAATATACGGTGGATTTGTATATTTCTTCTTTGTTAACTTAGTACTAAAAAATGAAAATACATTTTTTGAGTAATAACCCAGTAGCACAGTAGCTAAGCAGTTAGCACATCTGCCTAGCAGCACTAGGATTGTCAGTTTGAATCCCAACCATGGTACTACCTGCCTGGAGTTTGCATGTTCTCTCTGTTCCTCCCGGGGATTCCTCGAATGTAAAATATATATATACTGTGTATATATATATATATATATATATATATATACAGCGCTGAATAAATTGACGGCTCTATGTAAGTACCTCTAAAAAATTGTATATGAATAGGCTGTATATGCAGACAGCAGATGAAGCTCTTCTAGCCTTTACCCGTCTATCATAGCCTACTTTGATGGAAGAATCCTGTTGTTTACCGAGCTCAATAGTTTAAGCTGCAATTTAGACACAAGTGAAAGAGTCTGAGTCATACTTTGTAAAGGGTCAGTCCACTTAAAGTGATTTTTTGGCATGGATATTCTACTATATATATGTATAGAAACTAGGGATCAACCAATATCGTTTTTCCGTTGCCGATACCGATACCAAAATTTTGGCCATCGCATATCGGGATCGGCCGATATGGGCGGATATTTTGTACATCCCATGTCAGGGTCTGAGACTAGTCTTCTCCTCCTCTAACCATTAGGTGGTGATGCTCATGTAAGGGTAAAAATGGTGGTGATGCTCATGCAAAGGTGGGCTAGGTGGGCTTGCCATAAGTGACACCCGGATGATACCACTCCGTCCGGCATACGATCTCGGAGGTCACGTGCGTGACCTCCAAGATCATCATCGTATGCCGAACGGATCGGTATCACTGGGGTATCACTTACCGCAAGTGGGTGAGAGATACCGATCTGCCAGCAGATCTGCTAATATGGAATTGCTTATATCTTTTGTACATATGTGAGTGGCATATTCAATAAGATTTGTACACGGAATTATGCTATGTGACATCATTTTACCCTTACGTGAGCAATACTTGGAATATCGGTAATATCGGCCAGTTCCAGGGCCGATATAGATATATCGGCAAAAGTCAATATCGGCCCTCGATATATCGACCTTGCCGATAATCGGTCAATCCCTAATAGAAACTTCCAACAGTGAGATCCTCCAGCCGTGATTCTTGACTGTTTTGGGTTTCTAGCCCACCTTTGCATGATCCAGCTTTTCTTCCTGTTACAGTCTTATCTCTTAATTGGTATGCAGATCTGTAAACTCAGTGCAGAGATCTAAAAAAAAAAAAATAGTTCCCATGGGATAGAAGAAGCTGTTAGAGGGCTTACATGTTTAACACCCACCAAAGACTAAAATATCAGTTTTGGGTGGATTAACCTATTAATATGGGGACTGGAGCCACCACTGGTGCTGAATAAGGAAAACATTATGAAACAAACTGCTCCTAAAGAAGATATCTCAAACTCCTATAAAAGCCATTTGAAATGTATGCCATTGCGCTGTCATGTACACTGCAGTCTTTGTCTGTTTTTTCACCTTTTACAAAAAATGCTGTATTTTGTTACAGGTATTCATTCTGCATAATGGAGCTCTGTAGCCAATGCCTCTTGGAACTGTGCCATCCGCACCTCCATATTTCTCACCATCAGATTTCCCACCACCTTATTAGGAAGGAGATATGAAAACGTATTGTTAAAACTGCAGTTAGACCTCAAAGTGTTGGTAAAATTAAAAATGGAAAAATCAGCACAAGGAACATAACTTACATTCAGTAGGATGTGCCCCTTGTGCTGATTCCTTTTCTTTTAGTTAAAATGTTCCTCTGTTCCTGCATTTTGCCTCCTATCCCACCGTATCCCTGCCTTTGTAATCTTCCGATGTGGCAGGGGCAATCGCAGGCTCACATTATGAGAGCTCAACCATACCTGTAGTTCCTGAAGAAACTACGCAAGCACGTAGTGAAATGCATCGACGTTACACAGGCGTCACGGACATCAGCTGTGCTAGCCCTGTTTGAACTCGCGCATTGGCGCAAATGACTGTATCTGGACTTCTGGATCTGTCTGGGCTCTGAGCAACGGAGGTTTGCTTATCTGGTGGATGCTGTATGGGATCTCGGACTTCGGTCGCAACCCCTCTTTTTCCTCTGTGGATTTTCGGCAATGTCAGTGAGGCACAGGTCATCTCACCCAAGTTGGGACTCAGCAGATATCGGAACTTTAGCTTCCATGCTTCATCATTGTAGCCTCCAGTGAACAGCCGACCTAAGACAGTGGGGTGGTAAGACTGATCGACTGCACATCTATCATTTGGAACTGTACTATCAGACATCCCAGTTTATAAGCCTGTCAACTGCCCCCATTTTGTTGATTACATGCAATAGCCCTCCTAATATTTACAACACGCAGCTTGCACTGCAGGGGTCCAGCTGACTTCATATCTGAATTTGAGCCCGTGTGTTGGACAATAACTGTTGATCTGCCTGCAACCA
Source organism: Pelophylax lessonae (assembly GCF_965119305.1). Classification (NCBI taxonomy): domain Eukaryota; kingdom Metazoa; phylum Chordata; class Amphibia; order Anura; family Ranidae; genus Pelophylax; species Pelophylax lessonae. Next base: position 242,669,823 of record NC_138776.1, read on the forward strand.
TTGAGGACCATTTATTGGGACTCAGGTTTTCCTGCAAGATGATGCCCTTAGGGAAGCCTTTCTCAACGTTTTCAACACAGAGGAATCCTTGAAATACAGTTCTGGTCTCGTGGAACCTGCTAAAAATTAAAAAATCTACAACTCATGACGCATTAGTGTGACAGTCAGTGGGAAGAATGCTCCTTACTCTTGTCATCATTGTGAAGAATTACCCCCTTACAGATAGCTAAAAGGAACAATGGTGTCATTGGAAACTTATCCGAGAGGCAGAAATTGCTCATTGCTCAAGGAACCCCTAGCAACCTCAGGAGGAACCCTAGGGTCCCACGGAATCCTGGTTGAGAAACCCTGCATTAGGGATACACTAAAAAAGTTACTTGGGTTGTGGTCGCAACGTATATTTTATGTCACCCCCAGGTAAAGCCCCTTCTTTGGTTTTGTGAAGCCTCCTCTAGGATAGACCTTCCCTGATATTATGGAACCTCTTCTGACACAGTGGCAGGTCTGAAGGCTCTTTTTTAATGTTAAAGGGGGGGTCTGTGGGGACCCTGGTGTGGGGGGGCTCTGTGGGGACCCTGATGTGAGGGGGGGGGCTCTGTGGGGACCCTGATGTGAGGTGAGGAGCTCTGTGGTCCCTGATGTAAGGAGGGGGGCTCTCTGGGGACCCTGATGTAACAAGGAGCAACTCTGGGGACCCTGATGTAAGGAGGAGGGCTCTGGGGACCCTAAAGTAAGGAGGAGGGCTCTGGGGACCCTGATGTAATGAGGGGGGCTCTGGGGAACCTGATGTAAGGAGGAGGCTCTCTGGGAACCCTGATGTAATGAGGGGGCTCTCTGGGGACCCTGATGTAAGGGGGGCTCTGTGGGGACCCTGATGTATTGAGGGGGGCTCTAGGGACCCATATGTAAGTGAGGGGCTCTCTGGGGACCCTGATGTAGGGAGGGGGGCTCTCTGGGGACCCTGGTATAACAAGGAGGGCTCTTTGGGACCCTGATGTAAGGAGGGCTCTGTGGGGAAACTGATGTAATGAGGGGGGCTCTAGGGACCCATATGTAAGTGGGGGGCTCTCTGGGGATGCTGGTGTAAGGAGGGGGGCTCTCTGGGGACCCTGATGTAACAAGGAGGGCTCTTGGGACCCTGATGTAAGGTGGGGGGGCTCTGGGGTTCCTGATGTAAGGAGGGGGGCTCTCTAAGGACCCTGATGTAACAAGGAACAACTCTAGGGATCCTGATGTAAGGAGGAGGGCTCTGGGGACCCTGATGTAAGGAGGAGGGCTCTGGGGACCCTGATGTAATGAGGGGGGCTCTGAGGACCCTGATGTAATACATAATAAGTGATCAGTTTCTGTGTGAAGTAAAGCATATGTGATATAAACCTCAGAATGAACGAACCTTTTTAAAAAATGAAATGTTTCCATGTATCTATAAAACGGCTACCTGTGGCACAGCGATTAGGAGTATTTTGTGGTACAATGACTGTAGTATGTGTGTGCAATGTATACAGCGAGTAGGCACAGATTCTGTTTAATCACCCCCCCTTAAGCCCTTTCCACTTTTAGCTGGGTACACACCTAAAAGAGAAGTATGGGGAAAGTTTGTCTTGCAATACAGTTCTGTAAGCAACAGCTTATTTTCTGGCAGCGCCCCTCCATAGACTAGACACTGGTTCAGCCCCTGTTCTGACACAAATCTTCCGACACAAATCTTCCTTGGTGTTATGAAGCCCCCAGGCGTTTCTCCCCCTCCCATTCTTATCCTAGTTATTCTATTTAATATCACTGAGGAATCTCTGAGCGGTCCAAACTGCACAACCATATCTTTCTCCTGAAAGTGATTGGATGGAACCCAAGCCTTCTTTGATATGATGACTATCCAATATTTGAATGCTAGGATGCGCAGATGGTTGATGGGTCCACCCCGTCAATTCAGGGATCCCATTTTATTCATGGTAGCTGCAGTACAGCTTCTGTGAATGGTGCCGCCAGGCAGAAAGGGCTGGCATAGTCAGACTTTCTTGACAAGAGTCTGTAACAGCCACTTAGTTGTATTAACCCCTGCCTCACCAGAAGATTACAACTGCGGGGATGGGGAGGAGCTAGGGGTGCAGGGACAGAGAACATTTTTAAACAAAAGGGGAGGAATCATGTACATGTAACACATTCTACTGACTAAGTTATATCCCTTGTGCTGATTTTTCTCTTTTTAATTTTATTTACACTTAGGGTTGAAGTCACAAAAAAAAAACTGCCCCAATGTGTAGAAGGCACTTTATGAAATCCCTATTTACCTATTTGATCTGCAACCCCAAAAATTGCTGCAGTCCCAGTGAAAATGTAAGTATGCTTAATCACTAACACTTGAAATGATTAGGGGGAGTGCCTTTATAGGCATATAATATTGAGCGTGATTAAAGCTGAACTCAAGACAGATAGAAAAACACAAATTAATGCATTATTTACTGTATTAAAGTGCAACTAAGCCCTTCTAACCTTTTGCAGCCGACATTTGGGATAGAGTTGACATAAGCAAACTGGCATCTGTGACAATTATTATTAAATGAGAAATGCCTTGAATGCAGCATACCCCACATATGCACTAGTAGTGTTGTGGAAATTTTATTAGGACTAGTGTGGACATTTTTCAGGATGTGTTTTATTTAGCCTGTCATTATGGCTCTTGTTGGTTTGCTTGCAATATGATCATTAGAGCATGTACAGGCAAACCGGCATTGAAGAAAGACTACTGGCAGTGAAAACCTTCTCTTACAAATGTAGACGTGTTGGCTCTACATAGACATCTCCGCCGGCGAACACTCCATGCGCGGGTCTGTTTGCTAGTAGAGATCTATGTGTATTGCGGTGTGGAGTTTTGATATCTTTCTGCCTTTATGAAGGGATACATGCTCATGTCTTTCTACTGTGCCTGATCACCATAGTGGAAACAGCATAGCTCTTTCCCTGCAGATTGCCTCACATCTATGGGAAAAGTAGTGAAATCCTATTAGGTATTATTCTCTGAGCCTTGCTGAGTGGGATTCACTCCAGTAGTAGTGGCGGGAATGTATGCCCGAGTTTGATTAGAGCAGCGTTCATGGTTCTACACGCTGATTTCATTGTGTAGTGTTAGGCGCGAATTCCGCTACACGTGTGTAGCACCCTTGGGGTAGGGGGCACTGTGCTGGCGGCTCTGTAAAAGTGATCAGTGCCACTGCACCACTTTCAAGGTGGGAGCTGGTTGAAAAAGACCACACAGGCTGATGCCTGCTACTGCAGCCATCAGCTTGCGATTAAGGCTCCATTCACACCTGGGAGTTCCAGATTGCAGGCAGAATCACCGCTATCCTAGCAGCGATTACAATTGCCGCAAAACGTGGGACGGGCTTGCAATCCCCATTACTTTCAATGGCACCCCAATCATTATGCAAGGTTGCTGTTAAATTTAGTTTGCTGAGCCTTAACTAGCTAGGCTGTAATTATTCTGTGGTTAATTGGACTTCCCTTCTTAATCTGGTTTGACTGTGTTTCTCCCTTCCGTCAGTAGATGGCACTGTAGCCTCTGACACTAGTGTGAGAATTACAGTTAAACAAACTGTTAATGTCCATCTGTTAGTGTCTCCCAATCAGAGTGTCACTACGGCATTCTGGGAGATCTTATAAAAAGGATGGGAGGTCCAATAATCGGTCTCTTCCCGCCTGGACCCCCTTGGGGGAGGGTGTGTGCTGCTGTTTGCTGCTGACTAGGCCTGAAGCCTGAGGCCTAGTCAGATACCTGGGATTCTGCTGAGGAGAGCCAGCGACCCACATGGGAAAGATCATCCACAGACATCCAGTAACCTGTGTGAGTAACCTGCTTGTATCTTATGGAGGATAGCTTTCCAGACAGTACAGACCACCAAAAAGGGATTGTGTCTAGTGGAGAGAAGATGTCTCCCAGATCAATCTGAAGCTCATGGACACCTAATGATTCTCAAGGTCTGCTATCCTGTACTGCTGTCTGAATACCTGTCTTTTGCAATGGGAGTCTGCCTAATAGACTGTTCTTAAAGGGTGTCCTGGACCCTACCCCTCTCTCCCCCGGTTTATTCTTGTCCTGTTGAGAAGAAATAAACTATTCTTTTACTTCAGCATAAAAGTGACTGGCGCCCAACATTTATTTTACCTGCATCACTACCCACCATGCCTGACAATCCACACCCACAGGAGGTATGTAGCCCCTCTCTGCCTCTGAAGTTCATCACTAGGCCCTAGGGGGTTTTGGGGGGTCCGCTACACGTGGGTTTCATTGTTTACCATTTGCGGATTTCCACACACCAACGGCGGGAAGCCGTGCACGCTGTTCTGCTCATTTACGATCGTGTACTCCCCCTTTCTATTCTATATTTGAATGTATAGATGTGTTTAATTGGCTGATTCTATGTGAGTAACTTGTGTCATGTGACTGTACATTTGGAACTGATTGGCTGATGTTGTATAGCCATCAATTCCTGCTAACTGTTATCTCTTTGTTGTTCCATAAATAAACAGAGCTCAATGCTTTAGGCAGGACATTCTATCGAGCATCCAATATGATAACAGCCTGTTTGTCTGGATTACTGGGTACTGCTGAGTGCGCTCCATTACCTTATACAAAAGAGCTGAGAACTGTGCATTTTTGCACAATGGGATTAATTGCGCTTGGCGTATATTAGTATCCAAAAGTGCACTTATCAGCCCAACTGAGTTATTTGCGCATCAAGCGTACATTAAGTTCCAAGACAGTAGGTGGAATGTAATTTTCAAAAGCTTCAGAAAACCTGAAGGATGGCTAGCCTATGTAAAGGTAATCCACTGAGGGGGGAATTGCAGTAGTCGAGGTGAGAGATCACCAGGATGTAAATTAGAAGCTTTGTGGTATTATTGGTTAAGAAAGGGATGTTGCAGAGTTTGAGGTAGCAAATTTGGACAGAGATTGGATGTAGGGCTGAAAAGAGAGTTTAGAGTCCAGAGTCCAGGATTACACCTAGCACCCTGATATGCAGGGATAGTCATGCCAAAGATCTTTACAGAAAAGTCAGGGGAAGGGGCATATGGTGGAGGAAATATTATGAGCTCAGGTTTTAACCACTTTGCCGCAGTAGCCTCCATGTGAGCATAGGTAAAGTGCCGCGATCCCGTCCAGCGACGTAGACCTACGTCGCTGGACTCCGCCCCTTGTGGGCGGTGCTCGCGCGCCGCCGGAGGCTCGCTCCCGCTGTGTTCATTCACAGCGGGAGTCGGGCCAGCGGAGGAGCAGCGGCGATTGCCGCTGCTCTGCCCCGATCGTCGGGGATCGAGTCTGGAGATCCGCCCGCTGTGTGTAAACACAGCGGGCGGATCTCCATAGTGACAGGGACTGACAGATCGGAGTGTTCAGCATAGCTGGACATCCGATCTGTCCTTCTGTCACACAGTCACCTCCCCCCCTACACGTCAGTAAGCACCAGGCATACATTAACCCCTCCCTCTCCAATAAAATTAACCCCTTCCCTGCTAGTGTCATTTTTACAGTAACAGTGCATATATATAGCACTGATTACTGTAGAAATGTCACTGGTACCCCCAAAAGTGTCAAAAATGTCAGTCAAGGGTCCGATCTGTCCGCCGCAATGTCGCAGTCCCGCAAAAAAATCGCAGATCACCGCCATTACGCGTTAAAAAAAACACCAAAAATGACAGAAATCTTTCCCTTAGTTAGTAAACGCAATAACTTTTGCGCAAACCAATCAAAATACGCTTATTGCGATTTTTTTTACTAAACATAGGTAGCAGAAAACAAATTGGCCAAAAATTTAAAAAAAATTGATTTTTACATTTTTTTGGGGGGGAATTTCATATAAAAAAATTTAAAAAATATTGTTATTTTTTCAAAATAAACGCTCTTTTTTTGTTTATAGCGCAAAAAGTAAAAATCGCACAGGTGATCAAATACCACCAAAAGAAAGCTCTGTTTGTGGGAAAAAAAGGACGTAAATTTCGTTTGGGTATGGTGTCGCACGACCGTGCAATTGTCAGTTAAATTCGCACAGCGCCAAATCGCAAAAAGTGGCCTGGACGGAAGACAGCAAAATCCTCCGGGGGTAAAGTGGTTAATAAATTGAGTTTGAGGAAGTGGAGTGACATCTAGACTTATATGTCTCTCTGTAAGTTAGTGATGCATGAGGAGAATAATGGAAAGAGCTGAGTGGCAGAAAGATACATTTGGATGTCATAAGCATAGAAATAGTAACGAAAGCCATAGGTTGCTCTCAGCTGACCCAGGGAAGATGTGTAGATTGAGAATAATAGAGGTCCTGCATGTACCCTTACGGAAAAAAGAAGAGAAGAGAAGGTAGAATTGTAAGTGACAATGAAGATGCAGATAGGTAAGATGAAAACCAACAAAGAATACAGTCATGGAGACCAAGGGAATAGAGTTTTTTTAGGAGGGGGTGGCAGCAGAGAGGTACCAAGAATAAGAGTACAGAATGCTGATCATTGGTTTTAGCCCTTAGTAAATCGTTTTGTGAGTTTTAGAAGAGCAGTTTCTGTGTCGGTGGTAGCTCAGGCATTTGTATTCGAGGTGTACAGAGATAAAGTGGAGCAAGGAGATGGGTCATACGTTTTTGAGATTGGGCCTACATATGAAATTGATGTTCATTAACACCGGCCTGGTATAACTGGTTAATCATACACCTGAATCTTATCCTACAAATTCCCTGACTTTGTGCAAGTGTACAAAGTGTGTAAGTGTAAGAATTGATGCTGGTTTGAAGTCAAAGGGTAGTTACACGAAATACTGATTTGATTTAGATTTTTCTTCTGTTTATTTTTTTATAAAAATAAACAATAAAAAAAAAAAATATATATATATATATTCTTATTTCCTTCTTATTTACTGCCTAAAACGTTTGCACAGTACTGTATGTGGATGCTTGGCATCATTGACCTAATCCATGAAGCTGGATGATGGTCACTGGAAAGTGGATGATGTCATCAGTGACTCGGGATTAACTCCACCTATTAAGATGTAGGCAGGTGCAAGTTGGCCTCCCTGCATAGGTAGTGTTGTTGCTTCCATGTTGAAGGGAGAGTTGAGGACAGGAAGATAATCCATTCCTTTTAGGCCTCTGTACGTGTCATCAGGTGGGCTGCTGTCTGATTGGACGCTGCTACCTGGGTAACCTCTGTGGTCATCATTAGTGTGGCCAGAGCTTACAAATAACCCTGGCTCACTGCAGTAGCCGTGCATTCTGTGTGTGGCTAGGTGAGGGACAGGAACCCGCTTGAAAGAGAAGTGTGTCTAGCAGAGGAAGAGGTTCCAGAGGAGGAGGACCAGCATAAGGATTGTCACCAGAACTCCTTGGGGAACTTCTCTGCTACTTGTGCTTACTGCATCCATCTTCCAGCAGCTCCCTGCACCAAGTGCTGCCAGCCTCTGTGCATCGCTCTCTCTATCTGTGAGTCCTGCATACTGCTGTGAATATTGCTGCTCGCTTCTTACTTTTTTAAAGACTCTGTTACTGTATCTGTAAGAATTTGAAAATCTAACTTTGCCATCTCAACCACTATGTGTGCCGTGCCTCCCTCCTGGGCCTTCACCTACCCACAGCCTACAAAGATATTAACCGCTTGCCGACTGCTCACAGTATATTTACTGCGGCAGTCAGCCCCTCACAGGCAGAGTGACGTAGGTCTACGCCGCTCGCCTGTGAGGCTCTGGGGAGCGAGCGCGCGCCCGCGGAGGCGCGCTCCCGCTCCCGCGTGGTCACGGACCCCCCCGCGCGTGTGACCAGCGGACCCGATGTCCGCCGGTCACTCGGCGATCGGCGGGGGAGAGGGAGAATGTCAGGCAGCTTGTGTAAACAAGCCACCTGTCATTCTCCTCGCTGTAAAAACACTGATCACATGGATCTACTATGTAGATCTGTTGATCAGTGTCCTTACAGCTCAAGCCACAGCCAATCACAGTAGAAAGCACGCCCCTAGAGACACACACAGCCCCTCCCTCCCAAATAAAGTTAACCCCTTCACAACCAGTGTATTTTTACAGTAACAGTGCATATATATAGCACTGATTACTGTAGAAATGTCACTGGTAACCCCAAAAGTGTCAAAAATGTCAGTCAAGGGTCCGATCTGTCCGCCCCAATGTCGCAGTGCCGCAAAAAAAATCGCAGATCGCCGCCATTACACGTTAAAAAAAAAACACCAAAAATGACAGAAATCTTTCCCTTTGTTAGTAAACGCGATAACTTTTGCGCAAACCAATCAAAATACGCTTTTTGCGATTTTTTTTACCAAACATAGGTAGCATAAAACAAATTGGCCGAAAATTTTAAAAAATTTTGATTTTTACATTTTTTTGGGGAATTTCATATAAAAAAATGTGAAAAATATTGTTATTTTTGCAAAATGTACGCTCTTTTTTTGTTTATAGCGCAAAAAGTAAAAATCGCACAGGTGATCAAATACCACCAAAAGAAAGCTCTGTTTGTGGGAAAAAAAGGACGCCAAATTCGTTTAGATACAGCGTCGCACGACCGCGCAATTGTCTGTTAAAGTCACGCAGTGCCGAATCGCAAAATACCCCCTGGTCGTTTAGCAGGAAAATCCTCCGGGGCTTAAGTGGTTAAGAACACATCCAAAGTTGGATCAATGAACATTACATCAACGTACTGTATAAAGAGATTTTTCTAAAACCGATAGTATGTTTTCTAAACGCTGCATCTAGTCAGCAATTGTCAGGTCATATTAAAGTGACACTAAACTATATTCTTTTTTACCAAAAATAATACACATCCAAACAAGAATCTGTTCCTCTAGCTTACTCATCCAAATCCACCAACAGAGATATCTTAACATTGATGCCCCATAGACCCCCCTATCCATGCATAATCCCTGAACTGCCCCCTTCATGCCCCCCCAAGGGGGTGTTTATTTTTTCTCTCTCTTCTCTCCTCCCTCTCTCTCTCTTTCCTCTCTTTGTGCTAGGTTTGCTTCCCCCCCCCCCCCCCAAACGGCACCCTCTAAGACTATCCTCTGAAATACCTCTACCGTCCTTTAATTCATTTCCTTACACAACCCTTTTTCTCTATATTTTGCATAATAGCGTTCATTGAGCCAGGCAATCAGATGGTTGGCCCAACCCTCGTTGAGGACGTTTCTCCCAGGGTTCGGTCAGAGCAAGATCCCCTCTGGGGTGCCTGGACCCTGGGAGGACTACCAAGACAATCTAGGTAACTGTTTGCCCACTTTCACCCACACGTCTTACAGTTCAACAGAGATGTATAGTAACTAAGTAGAAATACTTCACTACTGTACTTAAGTACCGAAAGGCGGTATCTGTACTTTCCTAGAGTAGAATTTTTTTCTCTTACTTCCACTTTTACTTCACTACATTTTTTTCAATGATTTCAATACTTCTACTCTGATATTTTTTTTTTGTGCTGCATAGTTACTCGTTACAATTATAAAAATTACCACTGCCAGAACAGTAGATGGCAGGTTTCATGAAGCTCAAAACATGTGTATTATCAGCGCATACGAAAATAAATGCTACTGTATGTATAAATAAAAGCTGTATTTGAAATAATAAAAAACAATATGATGTTCAAACTTTTGACTTCTTTCTTTAATAACTACATAACACAGTACTGGTACTTTTACTTTCAGTACTTGAGTAGCAACATTTAAAAAAAAACTACTTGTAATACTTAAGTACAAAAAATGTTGAATACTTTAGTACTTAAGGGTGGTAATAAACAGCGCATACTCAGACTGGTCTGAGGTAGTAAGCGGGGTCCCCCAAGGCTCAGTCCTAGGACCAACCTTGTTCAATTTATTCATAAACAGCATTGAGGACGAGATCAGTAGTTCAATATTCGTTTTTGCAGATGACACAAAATTAGGCAGGGCAATAACAGCACAGCATGAAGCAGATATCCTACAGTATGACCTGGACAAAATAACGGAGTGGGCAACGACTTGGCAAATGAGGTTTAACGTGGAGAAGTGTAAGGTTTTGCACTTGGGGACTAGCAACATAAAAGCACAATACACGTTAGGAGGAGAACCCCTGGGAGAATCAAAAATGGAGAAGGATCTGGGAGTATTGGTGGATGATAGACTAGGCAACAGCATGCAATGTCAAGCGGCAGCTGCCAAAGCCAGCAGAATATTAGCATGCATAAAGAAAGGGATGTATTCCAGAGATAAGACTATAATCCTTCCACTCTATAAAACTCTGGTCCGACCGCATCTGGAGTATGCTGTCCAGTTCTGGTCACCAGTCCTCAGAAGGGATGTGTTGGAGCTGGAGAGGGTCCAGAGAAGGGCAACTAAACTAATTAGGGGATTGGAGGACCTTGATTATGAGGAGCGTCTGCAATCGCTTGATTTATTCTCCCTGCAGAAGAGACGTCTGAGGGGGGACATGATAGCAATTTTTAAATATCTCAATGGGGATCTAGGCTTAGAAGAAAAGCTGTTCAGTCGCAGGGATTGCATGAGGACTCGGGGGCATACAATGCGATTAGAGGAGAAGCGGTTTAACCTCAGGCAACGTGGGGGGTTCTTTACTGTTAGGGCTACAAGATTGTGGAATTCTCTACCACAAGAGGTGGTTTCTGCGGGAAGTATGGTGGCTTTCAAAAGACTTCTAGACGTACATCTCAAGGATCAGAACATTCGGGGTGTGCGAGATGATTACAGCCACAAACACCTACACAGGTTGAACTGGATGGACTATTGTCTTTATTCAATCTTACCTACTATGTAACTATGTACTCAAGTCACTTTTTGATCGAGCACTTCCACTTCTACTCAAGTCACTTTTTGATCGAGCACTTGTACTTTTACTCAAGTATGGGTTTCGAGTACTTTATACAACTCTGCAGTTCAATGTAGCGGTATCATATCTTTGTCTCTTACAAACTCATTATGATGTTATTATGACTTTATCTCAATACTGTTAACCATATGGCCTCTGTGCATTGCTTTTTGTCATGTACACTATGTTTGTTGAAATGCTAATAAAACGTTTTGGAAGAAAAATAATAATAATAATAATAATAATAATAATAATAATAATAATAATAATACACATCCACTCCTTAGTCCCGGTTCACACTAGGGCGACCTGTGAGGCGACCTGGTCGCCTCACAGGTCGCCGTAGGTCGTCTTCCATAGGGAAGCTGCGGACCTGTTCTAATAGGAGCGACACAAGTCGTTCCAACTTAGAAAAAGGGTCCGGAGCTTCTTTGGGGTGACCCGGAGGCGACCGCCATAGACTTCAATGTTATGAAGTCCGTGGCGGCCACTCCGAGGTCGCGGCGCGCTGCTCGCACCGCGACCTTGGAGGTCGCCCCTGGAAGTAGCATCGCCTGTATGTGAACGGGCACTTAATGTTCCTGGAGACTGTTTTTCATTAAATGTTTTCTTACTGTGTTTTTCTGCATCCTTGTAACATTATGAGCTCCTGAACCTCTCAATTTTCTACTTACTTCCATTTGTTTGGAACAAGCAGTGCATGTTGGTTGCAGTCATATGCCCTTCTCTGTGCATGCTGCAAATCCCATAGTCCATCTCAGAAGTGAGAAAGATAGGGTGGTTACATTTCTACTTACGGTAAGACCACAGAGAATTAATGCATCCACCCTCTAACAGAAGTCGATCACAGCAAAAAGCAGGAATTTAGAGACTTGGAAGAGGCTGAGAGCAATAGAAGGTACTTTTATGAGTTATAAACACATACTTGAATGTAATTAAAGAAAAAAAAAAAAAAAGATCAGTGTCACTTTAACCTCCTTAGCGGTAATCCCGAGCGTGACTCGGGGTTGGTTTTTCATATCAGGAGCGGTAACCCCGAGTCACGCTCGGGGTGGATTGCAGAGAGCGCAGCGGTGTTCTCTTACCTTATCCTGGCGATCCAGCGATGATCTCTCATTGCTGTGACCGCCAGCCGAGAGTCCCGCCGCTCCTCCGTCGGTCTCCGTCGCTCTGATCACTTCCTAGTTCCGTTCCCTGCAGCAGCAATGCTGCATGGGAGCGGAACTAGGGAGGGAAATTAAAAAAAAAAAAAAAAAAACGTTGCACAAAACACATTTTTTATTATATATATATATATATATATATATATATATGTGAAAAAGAAAAGTGCGCTGATCCGTGAATCTTCCAGATTCCATGACATGACCATTCCAGATTTTTGTGATCACTGATTCCATCTCAGGTGAACCAATTAGCTGCTGTGTGCAGATCCAGCTTATGATGACAGCCAATTAGGCGGAAACGCGTCAGACAGGAGGCGTGCCGTCACCACGTCGCTGGGGATCCGGACTGCAGCCGGACCCTAGCCATACAGGAATTCCTCACGCTTTTCTACCATACATCTCATGTAAGTGCAATTTTATTTCAAATAAAGTTTACACCAAGGATAATGCACTATAGTAGTCATTCCTTTTTACATGTTATGCTGGAACGATACGATCCATCCCATCGCTTATTATAAGCGGCTACCAGTGCCACCGGAATACAGGATCTTATCTGCCCGTGAGCAGCGCAATAGTATTCAGTGTCCATATCCACCAGAGGCTGATAAGGACCAATTGGATACAGAGACATACCCGTCCAAGAGGGATGCAATTACGCATGTCATCTATATCCATCTGGTAAGAAGCCCAGCAGGCTACTTTATACACACGGCGGGGAGCACCTTTTGATTTGGGAGCACCTGGGATTGTTCGTTTTCTTTAAGGAGAGCACTTATTTCATTCCGTCCCCGGTAAGGAGGAATTCTAACAGGTGGAGGGAATTCAAGTCACTTATTGCTTTTGAACACCATCTGTCACCAGCCACATCACCGAAAATTGTTTCAACACAGACACATTAGTGTCTTGGGACTTTTTCTCACATATATTTATATGTTAGAGTTTTGCACTTATATTGTTTATATTTGAGGTTGCACATCATTTGTTTGCATTTTTGCACATATTTCAGATATAGCGCACCACCAATTACACACATATATATATATATATATGCATGTATATATATATATATATATATATATATATATATATATATATATATATATATATATATATATATATATATATACACCGGTATATATATATATGCATATATATATATATATATATATATATATATATATATATATATATATATGCATATATATATATATATATATATATATATATATATATATATATATATATATATATATATATATATATATATATATATATATATATATGTATATGTATATATATATATATATATATATATATATATATATATATATATATATATATGTATATATATATATATATATATATATATATATATATATATATATATATATATGCACACACACATATATCTATATATAATATATAATGCATGAATTATAATCTAATCAATAATATAATTTTATTATATATATTATATATTAAATAATAAAATAATATTATTGATTCAATTATAATTCACGTGTTTGTGTTTCAAATTTATCACATCTGGGATGTCTACTAGACTCTTGTTTTGGTCAGGTTTAAGTCAGTAATCACTAAGCATTGTAGGCCTATAATACATAACGCCAAATTTCCATGAAAAGAATTGTACCGCTTTTGGTATGTAATTCCTGACATAATCATACCGCCAGGGAGGTTAATTTAGGAGGATTGTATATAGCATATCAAATCAGCAGAATATTAATAGCATATAAAATTAGCAGAATATAGATAGATAGCATATAAAATCAGCAGATTCCTGATTTCACTCTATACACACTTATGACCCACTAATACCTTGGATAAGATGAAGAACCATTTATGAGCAGGCAAGTAATTTGCTACTTTACATGGCTGTACACGTTGGATATTACAGGTAGACTCAATGGTATTCTCAGTGGTGGTAAAGGATAACTTGGATGCAGGAAGGGGAATTATCGCTCCAGGTAACATAGGGAAATTAATCCTGCAGCAAGTACTCCCAACAGGTGCTGGCCCGGCTCTCCACCGCAATATGTAGAGAAACTTGGAATAGACAGTCGCACTCCGTAATGGGAAACCAAACGTGAACATCCTTATTGTAGTGTAGACAGATAAAAACACAGGAATCCATGGATCCATTTTTCCATGGATCCTCAATCCAGTCACATGACATCTTTGGTCTTCATCTTGATGAATAAGTTGGATAGGTCCTTAAGGGCACCAACTAATGACGTGTCATTCTCCTGCATGTGCAGGACGGCTTGATAGTGGTGAAATATCATGGTGCCTTTTTAGAACAGCTCAAAAAAGGGAGCTGCTCTAAAATGGCTCCCTGAGCTTTCTTTTTGGTCTTTATTTAGATGGCTGTGCCATTTTTGAGCTTTTCCAAAATGACACCTTGCGTCTATTTATTTGAATGGAGCAGTATAAATGGCAGGCTTAGGAAAGGGATGTACCACCCAAAATGTGTTGCCATACTCCCATGTCATCATCATGCTTTCTTGGTTCCCTGCTTCCACCCTGAGGTTTCCTGTGTTCCTCACAGCAGCCCTGCTGGCAGGTCATATATGGCTCAATACTGGAAGAAAAAATATGCCAAGGGGGAGCTCTAAATCAGAAAGTATTCAAGCCCGGTAACTAGCAATTTCAAGCACTGATCAGCAATGGCAACCTTCGTATTTATCTTTACCATAGATTTCCTTTGGACTATTTTGGCTTATATTTATGGAGGAACAACTTTTAGTTTATGGGCTGTTGTTAAATTCAAGCAGGTTTTACATTTTCTGTGCATCTATAGAAATGCAAAACCAGCTTGAAGCAAGTCAAATGCAGGATAGAATGAGATAAATTGCACCTATCAATGAATTCTGAATAAAATCAAAAGCATCCTAAAATAGGCTGATCTCCAAATACTGAATAGTGTACCCCAAAAAAAGAGTCCCCAATTGTGTCCCCATTTTTTAATGGGGACACATTCCCACAGCCTGGAGCTGTGTTGGAACCTATTTGGCAACATTCAGTACCTGGAAACTTTCATGATTTAACCTCCCTGGCGGTATGATTATGTCAGGAATTACATACCAAAAGCGGTACAATTCTTTTCATGGAAATTTGGCGTTATGTATTATAGGCCTACAATTCTTAGTAATTACTGACTTAAACCTGACCAAAACAAGAGTCTAGTAGACATCCCAGATGTGATAAATTTGAAACACAAACGCGTGAATTATAATCGAATCAATAATATTATTTTATTATTTAATATATAATATATATAATAAAATTATATTATTGATTAGATTATAATTCATGCATTATATATTATATATAGATATATGTGTGTGTGCATATATATATATATATATATATATATATATATATATATATATATATATATATATATATATATACATACATATATATATATATATATATATATATATATATATATATATATATATATATATATATATATATATGCATATATATATATACCGGTATATATATATATATATATATATATATATATGCATATATATATATACCGGTATATATATATATATATATATATATATATATATACATATATATATATAATATAAAATGTGTTTTGTGTTTTGTGCAACGTTTTTTTTTTTTTTTTTTTTAATTTCCCTCCCTAGTTCCGCTCCCATGCAGCATTGCTGCTGCAGGGAACGGAACTAGGAAGTGATCAGAGCGACAGAGACAGACGGAGGAGCGGCGGGACTCTCGGCTGGCGGTCACAGCAATGAGAGATCATCGCTGGATCGCCAGGATAAGGTAAGAGAACACCGCTGCGCTCTCTGCAATCCACCCCGAGCGTGACTCGGGGTTACCGATCCTGATATGAAAAACCAACCCCGAGTCACGCTCAGGATTACCGCTAAGGAGGTTAATGTGCTAAATTATCTTTCCTTCTCTTTTCCAAAATGTTATGGTTTCATATGTCGATTAATGTTTTTAATAATATTTATTGTGAATGGGGAAATTATGTGGTGTTTTATATGAAAAATTCCCCATTCATCAAATAAATTTAATATATAACATTTTCCACTTCCTGTTAGTTTGTGGGGACACCCACGTACTGCTCGTAAAAAAAGGAAGTGATACTATTCCGATCAGGCGTCTATTCTTATCTTCTGATTGGCGGGGACAGCCGTCAGTCACGTATAAATAGATCCAGCCGCGAACAGGAAGTGATGTCTATGAAAACGCCTATTAAGGCGGGCGAAACGCGTCGACACACTTCCTGTTGATGGCATACCAAACAGCGTCACTTCCTCCATCTCGTGGAACGCAAGCCGGCTAGTGATCCCGGAAGTGGACGCATGCTACGTTCTCATGTGGTTTTTTCAAACGCTGTCTATCCTATTTACCTTTGTGAGTAGTTTTTTATCTATTATACTTAATAAAAGTTACTACGGGCTTCACTATGTTTGGCTCCTTCCTTTCCTTATGAATGTATAACCGAGAGGGACCATTAGTAAAGGTTGGAGGCTCGTCTGGTGACACACGGATCCATCCATCCACAGGGCTGTTTTGGAGAGTCCATGGTCGTTAAGGCTTGATTACCTTTAACATCTGGTGAGTGGATCCCCAAAAGGGGCCGTTTGGAGCACTTTTACCACAGTGTGGAACACCCTAAGCACCTTTTTGTCCAGCACCTTATTTTGAAGGCATTAATGGACTTATAACTTTGGACTGCACTTTACTTTGCACTAAATCACTTTAACACTCAGCATTTTGATTTTTGCACTTTATATTGTAATATATATTAATTTTTATAGTTATATTTTAGCACCAAGCATCTTGCACTTTATATTGTGATATATATTCATTGTCATATTTTTTCATCAAGTGCACTTTATATTGATCACTATTGGAGGATTATATTTAATTATCTTTCACTTTCCTGGTAGCGCTGTCATATAACATTTTCACTTTATGGATTTAGTGTCAATGCCAGATTTTTGTTGTTTTAACTGGTTCTCCGAGTGTCAGGCCCAGTTCCACATCTCTTCCCCAGTTTCTATTCTCATTCATCATTCTTCATGAATCACCACAATCCAGCATACAGTAGTTTCCCCCAATGCATTACTGTAACCTTTTCCACTCCACCTGTTTCTGCCCCACAGTCAAATTCATATAATGTAATATCTTCAATCTCTTTGTCCTCTCATCTGTTTCCAATCCATCTGCTTTGTTTCCCCTGTCCAATAGTAATGCTTTTGCTATCTCATATAGTTTAGTTCTACTTCTCCACCTGTCATGATGATGACGTTTCACTTCCGACTTCACTTCTGTTTAGTCATTTTAGATTGTTACCTGAATTATCTATAAAACAATTTATATAATACTGACTTTCCCACTTTAACCTCTGCACATTTAATTGTTTTCTCTGGCTGGAAATGCACTTCCCTCTGTTTATTCACTTTCACCTTATTTACTGTTCCCATTTCACCTCTCCCTTCCCTTTTGATCCAAGGATTTACCATACCTCAAACTTCCAAGCCTACAGACAAGACAGACAAGCTTACAGACTACTCATTTTTCATACGGAGCTGCTGATAACTAGGAAGATGTGTCACTCCAAATACTCAACTTGGTCACATGACTTCATTCATTTCTGTTCTCATTTGTAAAGCTCACCCATTCACTTGGTACCTCAGGTCCTCTATATTTTTTCCTGTTCAGCTAGTACAGTCCTGGCACTCAACATTAACCTCTGCCAAAACCTCAGTCCTGTTTTATTATTTGAAACTATCACACTTCGCATTAGCAGTGTTATTTACTCCTGAACCCTGCACTCTGTACATTATACACTCCTAATCCCTGCACACTGTGCATTATATATATATATATTCTCCCACTCTACAAGACTCTGGTCCGGCCACATCTGGAGTATACCGTCCAGTTCTGGGCACCGGTCCTCAGGAAGGATGTGCTGGAACTGGAGAAAGTCCAGAGAAGGGCAACAAAAATAATTAGGGGAATGGAGGACATCAGCTATGAGGAAAGACTACAAGCACTGAACCTATTCTCTCTGGAGAAGAGACGATTGAGGGGGGATATGATATCAATGTACAAATACTGTACTGGTGACCCTAGCATAAGGAACAAACTATTCAGAGAAAGGAGATACAATAAGACACGTGGCCACTCACTAAAACTAGAGGAAAGGCGGTTTAACCTTAAAGTGCGTAAGGGGTTCTTCACTGTAAGAACGGTAAGGATGTGGAATTCTCTTCCACAAGCAGTCGTTTAAGCAGGGAGCATTGATAGTTTCAAAAAACTATTAGATGGACACCTTAAAGACCACAACATACAGGGGTATACAATGTACGGTTAAAAGCAAACACACACACGCATCATAGGTTGAACTGGATGGACTGATGTCTTTTTTCAACCTTACTAACTATGTAACTATGTAACTATGTAACTATGTAACTATATACTCCTGACCCCCTGCGTTTAGTGCATTCCAACTCCACAACTCCTAGTGAATTCCAACTCCTCCTGCACTCTGTATGTTATACACTTCTGACCCTTGCATTCTGTTTATTATCTATTCCTGACCCCATCATTTTGTACCTTGTGCACTCCTGACTCTTGAACACAGTGAGTTACATATTCCTGACCCCTGCACTCCATGCATTACACACTCCTGAACTTTATGCAATATACATTCCTAAACCCTGCACTCTTTACCCAGAGCAGAGTAGATTTAGGTTTTATTGATACTTCTACCCTTTTAAGTTTCTCCCCAGTGCAATTTGTAGCCACACCCACACATTTATGCACCCCAAACAGACAATGTTTTTTGTGGATAAATGTGGACATGGTTAGTACGATTGGCAGTCCTGAATAAGGAGGCCACGCCCTCTGAAAGCGTTGTCATAGCAACCTTAGCATCAGATACCAGCTGGCACTGCTTGAGAATCATAGTTACATAGTAGGTGAGGTTGAATAAAGACAATAGTCCATCCAGTTCAACCTTTGTAGGTGTGTGTGGCTGTAATCATCTCACATAGCCCTGAATGTTCTGATCTTTGAGATGTACGTCTAAGAGTCTTTTGAAAGCCACCATACTTCCCGCAGAAACCACCTCTTGTGGTAGAGAATTCCACAATCTTGTAGCCCTAACAGTAATGAACCCCCCACTTGGATGTGTATCTGGATCGAGTCTCCCGGTGATTGGAGGATCCTCCTTATGTGCAGGTGCAGGGTAGGGCAGGTAGTGGGGAGAGAATGCATTAAGGTAAAAAAAACCTTTAGACATTCAAACCACTTTAATAATTCTATCACTAAGTCATTTAAAAAAAAAAAAAAATACACTGCACACATACAGCAAATTGTTCTTCCACCAGTAGATTACTGTTAAGGAAATATAAGTTGTGGCTGGATGATGGGGTTTGGTACGGAGTTGCTGGTACTATTCTGACCTCCTGGATACAGAGGAGGAGCAGAAACAGGGGCTGCGCTCAGCATCAAAGTGTGAGGATAGACTGGCTGAACGTGTCTCGTCCAACATTCGTTGTTGACTAGTAGTGCCTGCTGGAAACATGAAACAATTATACAGATTACAATGATAGTTCTCACTATACAAATGAATAAAAAAGGTGTAATAATGCATGTGTGCTGAATCTTCTCACTACTTCTATGTGTGGTCACTGCTCTGCCCCTTAGCCCATGTCAAACAATGCCCCTCACCTTCCTTCTGTTCCTTGAATCTAGAGACATCACAGTTTGGTATTGATTTAAAAAATAATTCAAGCTGGAGATTGTTAGATTAGGAGATTCAGAAATAGGAGGGAAGCCATTGAGGGTGGAGAATGTTTTGACTAAATGCAAATTTTTACTTTAAAGATGGGTATGTGTCCTTTTTGACTATTGCCAATGGGACTATGAGTGAGGAAAAATCTAAAAAGTCTAAAAGCAAACTCCTGTGTTCAGTAAGCAGCAGGGCAGCTGATTGGCTTGGGACCAAGAAGCCACTAGCAATCATGTAGTAGTGGTGCCTACCACAGTTATTTTCAGCTTCCATAGGTATCAGGCAGGTATGGCACATGCATTCAAGTTGGACAAATGTAACTATCCAAAACTATCAATCCCTAAACTTCAGCTTTAAATTGTTACCAGAACAGGAATAGAGTTCCCATGTCAACCTTCTAGGAACAGATATCTCCTATTTTGGAGAGACTTCTTATTTCTTCCTGTTTTGTCAGGACAGGAAATGAAGGTATTCTTCCCAATAGGACCTAGACTACCATAATGTTTTAAATGTCTTTTTTTATTGAAAACAACTATTTTTGGTTGATTTCTCCAAATAGTAAGGCTCTAATTGTTTAGTCTATGGGGCATGTAAAGGACCTTATTTCTTGCTCCATAAGGCTTCCTACCCACTAGATAATTGATGGTGAACCTTGGCACCCTAGATGTTTTGGAAGTACATTTCCCATGAGCATCATGGGAAATGTAGTTCCAAAACATCTGGGGTGCCAAGGTTTGCCATCACTGCACTAGATGAACTTCCCACGTAGCTATGTAAAGAACCTCATTTCTTGCTCCATAAGGCTTCCTACCTTCCAGATGACCTTCCTATGTAGCCACTCCTCTTCATTGATCATGCAACCATCTCCTTAGTCTGGCAGGCTTCCTCCACTGAATTACCTTCAGTAGCTGCTCCTCTTTGCTCTTTTTGTGGCCACCTCCTTGTTCCTGTAAACCCCTCCCTCCCCATTGGTTGACGTTTCCAAGTAATCACTGTTCTTAGTTGGTTACAGGCCTATCACTGATATCATAACACACAATGCAGGACCTTCAGCACTGCACTGTACATGAAGGCATTGAGGGCCTACCCACATTCTGGAGCTGGAGAAGAGTTAAAGAAAAACACCTACTTTTTAGGAGTGTGAAAGAGGTTAAGGTTTCTTCTGTTACATCCCCCTAGACTAAACATTCTTTAGACCTTAGAATATGGGGAGGGGATACCAAAATGAGATTTTTGAAAGCAGACCAGGATTCCACTTTAAACTATTTTAAGCTGAAGCATTGGGGGGAACCTACAGGGGTCGCAATTGCCACCCTGCCCCATCCTGCAGGGGTCCGTACTGCCCCTGTATATCTGGAATGGAGGAGTGATGGCTGCATATAGAGAAAATGATCTCTCCATTTTCCTCCTGCAGCCGCTGAATGTCCACTTCTCCTCTTCTCTCTTCCGCAGTCATTCAGTGGCTGCAGGAGGAATATGGAGGGATCATTTCCTCTATATGCAGCTGCCCCACCACTCTTCCTATCCAGCTTTTTCTGCTGCCACCTGTATGCTCTTCAACCCCCCGTGTTCTCTCCGGAAGCTCTGCTGGGTCTCCCCCCCCCCCCCCTCACTGGCTGCTGTCTGGGATCTTTTTTTTCCCCAATAATGTGGATGTTGAGAGCCCCAACATGTTGACTTTGTTCCCTGACTTTCATTGGACTTTTAAACAAAGTAAATATTCTTTGTACTCTAACTGTTCCATACAATGCCCTTACTTTCTTGTCTTCCATTAAGCAAATGACAGCTGTGAGTATGTGTTTAAGTACACTGCTCAAAAAAATGAAAGGAACACTTTGAAAACACATAAGATCTCAATGGGGGAAAATATCATGCTGGATATCTATACTGATATGGACTGGGTAATGTGTTAGGAACGAAAAGATGCCACATCATTCAATGAAAATGAAAATTATCAACCTCCACATGGCTGAATTCAAAGACACCCCAAAAATCATAGTGAAAAAATAATGCAGCAGGCTACTCCATTTTGCTGAAATTTAATTGCAGCAACTCAAAATGGTACTCAGTAGTTTGTATGGCCCACAAGTGCTTGTATGCATGCCTGGCAATGTCGGGCATGCTTCTTATGAGACAACAGATGGTGTCCTGGGGTATTTCCTCCCAGATCTGGAACAGGGCGTCACAGAGAGCTCTTGAACAGACCAAGGTGCAACCTGGTGGCATTGGATGGACCGAAACATAATGTCCCAGAGGTGTTTAGGTCAGGCGAGTGTGGGGGCCATTCAATGGTATCAATTTCTTCATCCTCCAAGAACTGGCTGCATACTCTCGCCGAATAAAGCTGGGCATTGTCGTGCACCAGGAGGAACCCAGGACCCACTGCACAAGAGTAGGGTCTGACAATAGATCCAAGGATTTCATCTCAATACCTAAAGGCAGTCAGGGTGCCATTGTCTAGCCTGTAGAGATCTGTGCATCCCTCCATGAATTTGCCTCCCAAGACTATCAATGACCCACCACCAAACCGGTCATGCTGAAAGATGTTACAGGCAGCATCATGTTCTCCATGACTTATCTAGACCCTTTCACGTTTGTCACATGTGCTCAGGGTGAACCTGCTCCTCTGTGAAAAGCACAGGGTGCCAGTGGAAGACCTTCCAATTCCGGTATTCAATGGCAAATGCAAATTGAGCTCAACAGTGCTGGGCAGTGAGCACAGGGCCCACTAGAAGACGTCGGGCCCTAAGGCCACCCTAATGAAGTCTGTTTCTGATTGTTTGGTCAGAGACATTCACACCAGTGGCCTGCTAAAGGTCATTTTGTAGGACTCTGGCAGTGTTCATCCTGTTCCTTCTTGCACAAAGGAGCAGATGCTGGTCCTGCTGATGGTTTAAGGGCCTTCTACAGCCCTATCCAGCTCTCCTAGAGAAACTGCCTGTCTCCTGGAATCTCCTCCATGCTCTTGAGACTGTGCCGGGAGACACAGCAAACCTTCTTGCAATGGCATGTATTGATGTGCCATCTTGGAAGAGTTGGACTGCCTGTGCAACCACTATAGGGTTCAGGTATGGCCTCATGCTACCAATAGTGACACTGACCCTAGACAAATGCAAAACTAGCAAAACACGGTCAGAAAAGATGAGTAGGGAAAAATATGTCAATGGCCTCCACCTGTAAAACCCTTCCTGTTTTGGAGGTCATCTCATTGTTGCCCATCTAGTGCACCTGTTGTTAATTTCATTAACACCAAAGCAGCTGAAACTGATTAACAACCCCCTCTACTACCTAACTGACCAGATCAATATCCTAGGAGTTTAATTGACTTGATGCTATACTCTGATTAAAAAAGTGTTCCTTTAATTTTTTCGAGCAGTGTATAGGCGCTTTTCCACTGCATGGAACCGTACCGGTTCGGCACCCTTTTGTGCTTTTCCACTGCTGGTACCGCATGGTATAGGGTCGGAACGGTTCGGTACGGTACGGTATAGGTTTGCTTTTCCACTGCATGGAACCGAACGGTACGGTACGGTACGGCTCTGAAAAAACAGTACCTACTCGATTGTGGTTCCAACAGGTACCAAACTGGTACCATATCCCACAATCCTTTGCATGCAGTCACTACTAGCCACTGATTGGTCAGAGAATCTCACCCACCCCGTTGTTATCCCACCCACTTAACTTAGTACTACTTTAGTGGAAAAGCAAACCTATACCGTACTGTACCGAACCGTTCCTACCCTATACCATGTGGTACCAGCAGTGGAAAAGCAAACCGGGCCAAGCAGGGCCGAGTAGAGCCAAGCCGGTACTAGCCGGTACTTGCAGTGGAAAAGTGCCATAAATTGGCTTAGAACTCATCCCTTAATATTCCGTTTACTCTTATGGCGATCCTCATCTAACATTTAATTTATTCCCAATTATTTTGGCAGTTATAAAATAAGTTAAGTCCTGTCATTTAAGCTTGAGAGGTATAGAGAGATTGTGAGAAAGAAAGCAAGATGGACAGAAGAGAAGGAAAAATAAAAGTGTGAGAACGAGAGAAAATTTAGAAGAGTAGGAAGGATGGAGAGAGAGAGGGAAAGAATCATTTGGATGTATTTCTAAAATTTCAAGATGGTATTTGATTACATTATTTCCACCTAGCTAACCTGCGGTAAGGAGTCGACGGTCTCATAGCTCAGAGCACGACAGCCAAAAGAAGACATCGAAATGGCCACGCAGAACTCCAACAAGCTGACAATTATCAAAGATATTAAAACAATAATTCTGATTATCTGAAAAACAAAACAATATGACATATAAGAACCTCATCAACTTCAAAAAGCAGGAAATTGTTTTATAATAAAAAAGCTGCAGAAACATACAAGCAAATAA
Organism: Pelophylax lessonae; assembly: GCF_965119305.1. NCBI lineage: Eukaryota > Metazoa > Chordata > Amphibia > Anura > Ranidae > Pelophylax > Pelophylax lessonae. The sequence goes on from NC_138776.1 coordinate 242,694,001, forward strand.
TGATATTGTTACATGGTTAGTCAGGTTGAAAAAGTCCATCTAGTTCAGCCTTTCTCAACCTTTTCAACACAGAGGAAACCTTAAAATATATTTCTGGTCTCGGGGAACCCCTGCTAAGAATTAAAAATCTACAACTCATGATACATTAGTGTGACAGTCAGTGAGAAGAATGCTCCTTATTCTCTTCACCATTGGGAAGAATTACCCCCCTTACAGATAGCTAAAAGGAACAATGGTGTCATTGGGAACTTATCTGAGAGGCAGAAATTGCCCATTTCTCAAGGAACCCCTAGCAACCTCTGGAGGGACCCTGGTTGAGAAACCCTGATTTAGTTTAATCAACAGAAAAAAAAAATACATTAAAAACCTCCATATACGGAATCCTATATCCACAGTTGGCCTTTAACCACTTTAATACAGGGCACTTCCCTCCCTTCCCGCCCAGGCCAATTTTCCCCATTTAGCGCTGTTGCATTTTGAATGACAATTGCGCGGTCATGCAACACTGTACTTACACCAAATTTATGTCATTTTCCCCCCACAAATAGAGCTTTCTTTTGGTGGTATTTGATCACCTGTGCGATTTTAACTTTTTGCTAAACAAATAAAAAAAGACCGAAAAGTTTGAAAAAAAAAAAAAGTTTTTTTGTTTATGTTATACAATTTTGTAAATAAATAAGTTTTTTCCTGCACTGATGAGCACTGATGAGACTGCACTGACAGGCACTGATGAGGAGGCACTGATGGGGTGGCACTGATGGGGTGGCACTGATGGGGTGGCACTGATAGGCGGCACTGATATGCGGCACTGATATGTGGCACTGATAGGTAGCACCGATATGCAGCATTGGTGGGCACTGATAGGCGGCACTGCTGGGCACTGATAGGCGGCATTGATGGGCACTGATAGGTGGCACTGACGGGCACTGATAGGTGGCACTGACGGGCACTAATGGGCACTGATAGGCGGCACTGGTGGGCACTGATGGGCACTGATGGGCGGCACTGATCGGCACTGACGGGCGGCACTGATGGGCACTAATGGGCACTGATAGGCAGCAGCGGTGGGCAATAATGGGCACTGGTGGGCGACACTAAAGGATGGCAATGATGGGCACTTGTGGGCAGCACTGATAGGGAGGGCACTGGTGGGCAGCACTGATGGGGAGGGCAATGGGGGGCTCCCTGAGCCCTGATTGCCATCCCTGGTGGCCATAGTGGGCATCCCTGGGGTCATAGTGGGCATCCCTGGGGTCATAGTGGGCATCCCTGGTGGATCTAGTGGCACCCCCCCCCCCCCGAGGGTCTGCACTGGTAATCAATGATCTGACCTGTCAGGCACGAACTAAGGAAAGCCGATCAACGGCTGTTCCTATTTACTATGTGACCAGCCGTGATTGAACACGGCTGATCACATGGTAAAGAGCCCCCGTCAGAGGCTCTTTACCGAGATCGGAGATGCAGGGTGTCAGACTGACCGGGGGGCGCCCAGAGCTGTGTTATCCTGCCGCCGTCATATGACGTCCGGTCAGGATAACACAACCACATTCCCGCCGTCATTTTGCTATAGGGCGGGCGGGAAGTGGTTAACTACAGAATCCTGTACCCCAAAAATCATGGTCCAATTTACGCCGGCGGCATTTGGATATTCCCTGGAGCAACAATATTTGGTGTTATTACCTATAAATGTTAATATCCAGCCATATTATGTGCATTAATGCTAGGTACACATGTTTTTTTATTCATTCAAACCCAGCGGGCTGAATTAAAAAAACTGAGAGCTCGCTGTACTAACTAAGCAAAGATATTAAGGGGATTTTTCCCACTGAGCTATTGTGTTTTGACAGGGGGACTGCCGACTTTGCCAGAACACATTGATCAGTGTTCAGTCATTGGCTGCCAGCACTGATCGGATGGTGGTTTTCCAGCATGTCCATTCCACAAAAGCTGAACAGACTGCTGTACATTCTGGTTGAATGTAAGCCGGTTTCTGTTAAACCAACCAATATTCTGCCCATGTGTACCAGCCTTTAGGAATGCAACCAGCTCTTTTTTTAAAACAATCTACTGAGCTGGCCAGAACTAGTTCTTGAGGGAGCCTATTCCACGTTTTTACAGCTCTTACTGTGAAAAGGCCTTTTTGTATGTGAAGGTTAAATCCTTTTTCGTCCAGACGTAAAGAGTGCACGTTTGTTCTCTGTGATGACCTTAAAGTGAATAACTCAACACCAAATTAACTATATGGACCACTTTTAACAGAAACGTGTTCCCGCAAATTTGGGAGCATGAAATTGTCCAAAATGTCTTGGTGTGCTGACACCTTAAGAATTCCCATCACTGGAACTAAAGTGCCCAGCCCAACCCCTAAAAAACAACCCTACACCATAATCCTCCCTCCACAAAATGATTTGGACCAGTGCACAAAGCAAGATCCATAAAGACTTGGATGAGGGAGTTTGGGGTGGTGGAACTTGACTGGCCTGCACAGAGTCCTGACCTTAAAATGGAGTTCCAGCCTCAAAACGAAAATATAACATCTGCTTTCTCTAAGTAACCTGAAAAAGAATTGGATAATCACATTTTTTTTTTTTTTGCTTTACTTACCTTGTTTTTGAAGAAAATATACGTACCTTCCTTCCACTTCCTCCCTCTGTGGTCGAAGTCCGCGCCGTCTCTTCTTGCTTGCATTGACTCCTGGGAGCTGAACGTCATCGCTCCCAGGAGTCAATGCGCCTGCACCGGCCCTGCTCATCACTTCCGGTGGAGACGCATCATTCCCTGCTAAACAGCTTCTGGGCATGCCCAAAAGCTGTGCAGGGATGACGCGCCTGCACCGGAAGTGACGAGCAGGGCCGGTGCAGGGCATTCTCGGACTCCGACATCACCGAAGAGGACGCTCTGGCTTCAGCTGCCCACACCTGAGATAGCAGCGCTGGACGAGACATTTTCAAGGTAAGTATTTCTTCTAAAAGGTAAGTGAACCCGGGGACAGTTCAGAGGCTATAATTGCTGAAATACACTAGCCCTGACTGTCCCGGGGGTATTTTTATCGAAAAAAAATTTTAAGGCTGGAACTCCGCTTTAACACGATATAACACCTTTGGGATAAATTAAGGTGGAGACTGCGAGCCAGGCCTTCTACACATCATCTCCACATTCTCCACATTCAAAATTCTCCACATCTTCATCCAACATCAGTGCCTGACCTCACAAATGCGCTTCTGGAAGAATGGTCAAACATTCCCATAGACACACTCCTAAACCTTGTGGACGGCCTTCCCAAAAGAGTTAAAGCTGTTATAGCTGCAAAGGGTGGGCCAACTCAATATTGAGCCCTACGGACTAAGACTGGGATGCCATTAAAGTTCATGTGTGTGTAAAGGCAGGCGTCCCAATACTTTTAGTAATATGGTGTATAGTGCAAGCTATGAGCTCTGAAGACGTCACCGGAAGTGACGAAACATGTTAGCTCGGAACGCATAGCGAGGGTACGCTACGTTTGGGTGGTTCGCAAGCCGGAACCGGAAGTTCGGAAGCCGTACCGAGAGGACGTGCAGTCCGCACCGTACCGCTGACCACCAATGCAAACGTTTGGAAAAACTTTTTACAGCTGCTAACCCTATTTAGGGTAAATAAACTTAACATTATACTGCACTATCTGGAGCACCTTTCTCTTTCCTTTGCACAAAACCGGATCGCTGACAAGAGAACCTGAGGGACTGTTGCCATCCCAAGGGGATATCCAGAGGAGATGCGTTTGTGCCCAGGGGGCTCATCAAGCCTGATTGGTCCTGGTGCCATATGGCATTCAGTACCCATAAATTTCGGTAAGTGACTCAACTTTAATATTTATTTGGAACAAGGAACATCTGAGCCCTATATACCAAGCCTGAATAGAAGCACTTTACATGAATTGTGGACTTTTGAAAGGATACTATCATTGTTTTTATTACTAATTATTGTTTACTTGATGAATTGCTATTTATAAGATTTATGCATGTTTTCACTCACCAATATTGAATTTATATTATTGTATCTACATTTAATATCACTTGCGGAAAATTTATCTACACTATTGCACTTTACTATTTATTGGAATATTTTTTATTCATTCAAGCAAGCGCTGTATTTTGGTCGCTAGACCAAGTATTCACCAACAATATGGTGTATAAGCAGAAAGACAAGTGCTGCTAAATCAGCCCTTCCACAATCTATAGTTACACCCAGGTGTCTTTACTTTAATCTTCATAAAATCCTCCATAAATAACACCTTCATAGATCATAGGGCAGCTTACTAGAAATGCAGACCTCTAATTTATAGAAGGCCAGACAGCTCTTCAGATCAAGAGTCACAGGAAATAGTAGATGCTCACTCTCCACTAAGGATCATGCAATCACACTATATCCCCTTCAACGATTCCACTCCTTCGTAGTATTGCTCTAAGCGTATATGTGAGGACACAAAAGAGAAATTGCCCATAAGAATACCCCTAAAAGCCATTTATTAAATTACAGTGTTGCAGATTAAAAAATAAATAGTGTTTTCAATAACAATAATTTTCAATATGGCTTGTGTAACAATTGTGTATGTTATATATATGTTTTATTTGTAATATTTTTCCCCAAGAAAGTGGAGCAACCATTCACATTTTGATCTAGTATCTCTTTTGATGCTAAGTTAGGTTAGATAGTGGGTGAAATCAAAGGGGTTAGGGGTAGTATTTACCAATTACTGTTGGAGAAAGTATTTAGCATTGGGCCAAGTCTTGGTTTTATTGAAGAAGTCTAGAGTACAGGAGGAAGTTTAAGCTTGATAGTATGGTTTGGAAAAAGCATATACCGTATATACTCAAGTATAAGCCGACCCGAGTATAAGCCGAGGCCCCTACTTTTACCACAAAAAGATGGGAAAAATGATTGACTCAAGTATAAGCCTAGGGTGAGAATGCAGGGTGGCGGGCATGGTACAGGAGAAAGCAGGGTGGCTGGCATGGTACAGGAGAATGCAGTGTGACTGGCATGGTACAGGAGAATGCAGGGTGGCAAGCATGGTACAGGAGAATTCAGTGTGGCTGGCATGGTACAGGAGAATTCAGGGTGGTAAGCATGGTACAGGAGAATTCAGTGTGGCTGGCATGGTACAGGAGAATTCAGGGTGGCAAGCATGGTACAGGAGAATTCAATGTGACTGGCATGGTACAGGAGTAGAATTCAGTGTGGCTGGCATGGTACAGGAGAATTCAGGGTGGCAAGCATGGTACAGGAGAATTCAATGTGACTGGCATGGTACAAGAGAATGCAGTGTGGCTGGCATGGTGCAGGAGAATTCACTGTGGCAAGCATGATACAGGAGAATTCAGTGTGACTGGCATGGTACAGGAGAATGGGGTGTGGCTGGCATGTACAGAAGAATTCAGGGTGGCAAGCATGGTACAAGAGGTTGCAGGCATACTAGTGCGGCTGTCTCACTTACCTGTTCCAGAGGCGCCTTCATTTTAAAAATGGCGCCGCCCGGCCCCGACACGTCATTGCGCACGCGCCGCCGCCGCTCGGGACAGCTGGTATACGTTCGGCTATTTCCGGCCTGTCCCGAGCGGTGGCGGCGCATGCACGGTGACATGTATACGCCGGGCGGCGCCATTTTTAAATCTTAAACACGTCGGAGCGGCCGGGAACTTTTTTTTTTTTTGGTTGACTCGAGTATAAGCCGAGGGGGACATTTTCAGCACAAAAAAATGTGCTGAAAAACTCGGCTTATACTCGAGTATATACGGTACTTAGTTTTAACCACTTGCCGACCGCCGCACGACTATCCACGGCGGCGGTCAGCCCCTCACAGGCAAAGTGACGTAGGGCTACGTCACTAGCTTGTGAGGGTCTAGGGAGCGAGCGCGCGCCGCCGGAGGCGCGCTCCCGCGTGGTCACGGACCCCCCCGGGCGTGTGACCGGCGGACCCGATGTCCGCCGGCCACTCTGCGATCGGCGGGGGAGAGGGAGAAAGTCAGGCAGCTTGTGTAAACAAGCTGCCTGTCATTCTCCCCTCTGTATGAGAGATGATCATACGGATCTACTATGTAGATCCGTTGATCACTCTGCATACAGCTGAAGCCACAGCCAATCACAGTAAGAATCACGCCCCTAGGGACACACACAGCCCCTCCCTCTCAAATAAAGTTAACCCCTTCACTACCAGTGTATTTTTACAGTAACAGTACATATATATAGCACTGATTACTGTAGAAATGTCACTGGTAACCCCAAAAGTGTCAAAAATGTCAGTCAAGGGTCCGATCTGTCTGCCGCAATGTCGCAGTACCGCAAAAAAAATCGCAGATTGCCGCCATTACGCGTTAAAAAATAAAACAACAAAAATGACAAAAATCTTTCCCTTAGTTAGTAAACGCAATAACTTTTGTGCAAACCAATCAAAATACGCTTTTTGCGATTTTTTTTTTACCAAACATAGGTAGCATAAAACAAATTGGCCGAAAATGTTAAAACATTTTGATTTTTACATTTTTTTGGGGGGGAATTTCATATAAAAAAAAGTGAAAAATATTGTTATTTTTGCAAAATTTACGCTCTTTTTTTGTTTATAGCGCGTGATCAAAAAATCGCACAGGTGATCAAATACCGCCAAAAGAAAGCTCTGTTTGTGGGAAAAAAAGGACGCCAAATTCGTTTAGGTACAGCGTCGCACGACCGCGCAATTGTCCGTTAAAGTCACGCAGTGCCGAATCGCAAAATACCCCCTGGTCGTTTAGCAGCCAAATCCTCCGGGGCTTAAGTGGTTAAGATTGGTGGTTAGAACTTAATTTTATCTTGATGCCCTCAAATTAATAGGAGCTGACCATATCTTATCTACGATCAGTGGCATGCAAAAAAAATAATTATAAACAAGAACACTTACCCATGCTTCAGCCTCGTGGTCCACGCAGGGAGTTAGAGCTGAGTTATTACAGTAACCGGTAAAATCTGAAATGTCTGGAATGAGAAGACCAAGCTCCAACGTGGATACCAAAGAGCTTATAATGTTCATGGCCAGACAACCTCCAATCTGTACAGAACACAAGAAAATAACTGGGTACCAAGCTGTGATCATTCTATGGATGGTGAACAATGTTCTTTAGAAAGTTTCCTTGACTTACCAGACAACTAGACTCACGGTTTCCAGCAGCGACAGACAGAGAGCCTGAAATGATATACTGGGAAGAAGAACACAGATTTGTTTATATTGAACGGAAAATCAGGGTGATTTATTTTCCATCTGTAGTAATTATTTCACTCAATCATTGTGCCTTTCCTTTTATATAAAAGTTGTCACCAGCATGGATTAGGCACAGCTAATCTAGGAAGACTTCCCTGAAATAGAAACGCTCAACAGCTTTTAATGTTGGAAAAATAAAGCCAGATCTAATACAGTTTACTCTTTGAACCATGAATATCATTAAATACCATTAAATATTCACAGTATTACAACAGTAAAGCTGATCTTTGACAAGGCCCCCTTTTAGTAAACTATGTCGAAGATGAAGATCCATACCAGCTACTTGACATACATAACCAGCTCAGTAGGTACACACATCAATGACCCTGTTTATTCAATGGCTGATTACACCACACCATTTCTGCACTGTAACCTGAAAGCATGTGACATTAGCCCTTATACAAGTAAATACATTGATAACCATTGACAAAAAAATTAAAGCGGAGTTCCGGGCACAAAAACATTTTTTTTTTTTTGTGCCCCTCCGCTAGGTAGAGCTCACCTGAAAAGGAATTGGATAGTTATTTTTATTTTTTTTGTTAACTCACCTTTTTATTGAAGATCGTAAATACTCACCTCTGACTGCTTCCTCCCTCGGAGCCGCGGCTCACCCCGTCACTTCCTGCCTCGCGATGATTCCTGGGAGCTAAACGTCATAGCTCCCAGGAATCAATGCGACGGCACCGGCCCCGCTCGTCATTTCCGGGCGACGTTTCCGGGCGACGCCGCATTCCCCTGCTAAACAGCTTCTGGGCATGCCCAGAAGCTGTTTAGGAATGCGGCGCCGCACCGGAAGTGACGAGAGGGGCCGGTGCAGTGCATTCTGGGACACGAAGACGCGGAAGAAGACAGAGAAGAGGACCGCGCCGGCTTCAGCTGCCCACAACAGAGATGGAAATGCTGTGGAAGAATTTTTCTAAGTAAGTATTTCTTCTTGCAGGTAAGTGCGAACCGGGACAGATCAGAGGCTAGCCATTGTGGAATGTGCTAGCCCTGACTGTCCCGGGGGTATTTTCAGCAAAAAATCATTTCTGTGCCCGGAACTCCGCTTTAAGTTGTCATGAAGCTGTGAAATTTATAATCAGCCTTATTTTATGTGCCACCGTGGACCTGCCTTTCACCCCCCCCGGGAGAAATAAATATTAGTTCTTCCAATATGAATGCCAACCACACTCTTGGCTAATTGCCCTTAACCAATCCACCAATTACATATAGTTACATAGTAGTTGAGGTTGAATAAAGACAATAGTCCATCCAGTTCAACCTGTGTAGGTGTGTGTGGCTGTAATCATCTCTCATACCCCTGAATGTTCTGATCCTTGAGATATACGTCTAAGAGTCTTTTGAAAGCCACCATACTACCCGCAGAAACCACCTCTTGTGGTAGAGAATTCCACAATCTTGTAGCTCTAACAGTAAAGAACCCCCCACGATGCCTGAGGTTAAAACACTTCTCCTCTAATCGCATTGTATGTCCTCGAGTCCTCAAGCAATCCCTTCAACTGATTAGCTTTTTTTCTAAGCTGAGATCCCCATTGAGATATTTATAAATTGCTATCATGTCCCCCCTCAGGCGTCTCTTCTCCAGGGAGAATAAATCAAGTGATTACCAATCTGTTCCTCTTCCCTATACCTTTAATTTAAGGGTAGGGTGACTAAATTCTAAAGCTGGAAAAAGGACAATGTCTGTAGCTTTTTTCCTTTCTATGCTTCTAAGCTTTTCCCTTTCATTTTAAACAAATCCTAATCCAGTAAATCCTTGGATTGCGAGCATAATTCGTTCTGGAAACATGCTTGTAATCCAAAGCACTCTCATATCAAAGGGAATTTCCCCATAAATTATAATGGAAACTCAGATGATTCGTTCCACAACTATTTATTCATAAGTCCTTCAGTTTAGAGTCCATATAAACAAATTATAGCAATGTTATAGGTTGTGTAACTCTAAAATGTCCATCCACAACTGCCAGCCTCCATAAGGGGATGAGAAGCAAAATCCAGCAGGAGCTACAGAGTATAAAAGAGAAGAGAGGCGCCTCTATGCCCCGTAAACACGTACCGATCGTCGGCATACAAACGTTCGTCTTTTGTCCCCGGGATGTCGGTGTCTGTTGAAAAGTGCAAAGACAGCACAAGAATTTTGTCCGCCGACTACAGCCGACTGCAGAAGTGATGTCATGTAATGGTTAACTTTCCCTGTGTTTTTTCTTTTCTGAGCATGCCCAGTCTTGCAAATCTGCGGTCTGTCGGCAGAATTCTGTACTGACTGGTGAACAATCGTTTGTTCTGGTGTCAGCATACAAAAATTTAAATGCTTGCAAGAAAGACTCTTGTCCGCAGAATGTGCGCAGACAGCTGTCGGAGGCACCATACTAACAAGCGTACAATCGGCAGATCTTTTGTCCGCCGACGTTTGTATGCCGACGATCGGTACGTGTGTACAGGCCTTAAGTGTAGCAATATGGTTACATTTAATGAAGGTTCAACATTTAGCAACTCACATGGATGTGGACAGCTTTACCCTGGATGCCTGAATACTTAGGGTGTTTTCACACTAGCACTTTTGGTGCGCACCCGGGTTCGATTGACGTCAGAATTTGGTTCTTTTTGATGATGTGAACACTGTCTTTGAACTCGGGTGCGCACCCGGGAACCGTACCCCAGTCCACTTAAAAAGGGTGGTCTGGGGGTACGGTTCATGTGAACTCCAGTACAGTTCGCTTCTGATGAGAACGCAATCGTACCAAAGCAAGCAATTCGATCCATTTGGCACCTTCTCGTTTACAGCGGTTGCCAAGCAACATGAGTAAGCACCGGCTGCAGCTTGATGACACAAGTGTACCGCGGTTCGGATACAAAAATCAAATGTGAACACAGTCCATCAGGGGCAGGGGGAGGGGGGAGCAATCGAACTCGAGTTCGGACCAAGCAATCACATCAAGTGTGAAAACACCCTTAACCACTTGCCGACCGCCGCACGACTATCTACGTCGGCGGTCAGCCCCTCACAGGCAAACTAACGTAGGGCTACGTCGCTTGCTTGTGAGGGTCTAGGGAGCGAGCGCGCTCCCCCGGAGGCGCGCTCCCGCGTGGTCACAGACCCCCCCGCGCGTGTGGCCGGCGAACCCGATGTCCGCCGGCCACTCGCAGATCGGTGGGGGAGAGGGAGAATGTCAGGCAGCTTGTATAAACAAGCCACCTGTCATTCTCCTCGCTGTAAAGACACTGTTCACATGGATCTACTATGTAGATCCGTTGATCAGTGTCCTTACAGCTCAAGCCACAGCCAATCACAGTAGAAAGCACGCCCCTAGGGACACACACAGCCCCTCCCTCCCAAATAAAGTTAACCCCTTCACTACCAGTGTATTTTTACAGTAACAGTGCATATATATAGCACTGATTACTGTAGAAATGTCACTGGTAACCCCAAAAGTGTCAAAAATGTCAGTCAAGGGTCCGATCTGTCCGCTGCAATGTCGCAGTACTGCAAAAAAAATCGCAGATCGCCGCCATTACGCGTTAAAAAAAACAACAAAAATGACAAAAATCTTTCCCATTGTTAGTAAACGCGATAACTTTTGCGCAAACCAATCAAAATACGCTTTTTGCGATTTTTTTTACCAAACATAGGTAGCATAAAACAAATTGGCCGAAAATGTTAAAAAATTTTGATTTTTACATTTTTTTTGGGGGGAATTTCATATAAAAAAATGTGAAAAATATTGTTATTTTTGCAAAATTGACGCTCTTTTTTTGTTTATAGCGCGTGATCAAAAAATCGCACAGGTGATCAAATACCACCAAAAGAAAGCTCTGTTTGTGGGAAAAAAAGGACGCCAAATTAGTTTAGGTACAGCGTCGCACGACCGCGCAATTGTCCGTTAAAGTCACGCAGTGCCGAATCGCAAAATACCCCCCGGTCGAAATGGGGGTAAAATCTTCCGGGGCTTAAGTGGTTAAATGTGCCTCTATTAATCATCAACCATGTGAGTTGCTGAATGTAACCATATTGCTACACGTAGAGGCCCCTCTCTTCTCTTTTATACTCGGTTGAGATATGACGCTACTTGTATATCAAGACATCGCTCATTTATCAAGTCAAAATTTTGCTTGTCTTGAAAAAACGCTCTCAAACCAAGTTACTCTCAATCCAAGGTTTTACTGTACCTGCAACTTTTAAGCCTAACTTATCCCTTTTGTTTGTACAACTTTACCTATTTACTGAGGTACAAACAATCCACACAAAACAGTTATCAGCCCACATACCTAAAAATAAGGAAAAACAGTTTCCTAGGTTCCCAAAGGGTGACCTCTACCTGTGCCACATGCCAAAAGTAGAATATACAAAAAAAAATGATTGTTGCAAGAATTAGTCTTACAGCTGGTGGACTTTATTGGCACAATTCATGAGACCGAGACTGTATTTAAAAAGTATCAAAAACATTTTATTAGTACATCTCTTTAAAAGACGTCACATAGCCTAACCTAGCGTTCAAAAACAAACAAACAACCTAAAAGCAATACATACAGGGCTTTTTTTCAGCGGGAACACGGGGGAACGCAGTTCCGGCACCTCCAGAACTGAATGTATGTAATGGCAAGGGGTGCTGGGGTGTGCTGGAGGGTCTATTGATGCTGGCTAATAGGGAATCTATTGCTGCAGAGGATGAGGGTCTATTGTTGCTGGGGAGGTCTTCTGTTGCTCATAGGGATTTATTGTTGCTAGGGTGGGTCTTTTGCTGCTGGTGGGTCAATTGTTGCTGGGAGGGATTTATTGTTGAGGGAGGGGTTTTTGTTGCTGGCTGCTGGAGGGTCTATTGATTCTGGCTACTGGGGAATCTAGTGTTGCTGGAGGGGATCTATTTGTTGCTGGAGGGGATCTATTTGCTGCTGGAGGGGATCTATTTGCGCAGAAGGTCTATAGTTGCTGGGGAAGTCTGTTGTTGCTGGTGGGGTATCATGTTGCAGGGAATCAATCATTGCTGGGAGGGATCGACTGTTGAGGGAGGGGACTAATGCTGCTGGAGAGTCTATTGATGCTGGATGTTGGAAGTCCATTGTTGCAGGGGTGGATCTATTGTCGCTGGGGTGTCCATTGTTTCTATATCTATTATATTGCCTTTCTTGTTATCGTTAATTCTCTAAAAGGGGAGGTACTGGGAGGTGGGTAGGAGGTGAAACCAAGGAATGGTGCTCGGGGGTCGGTAGGGGACAGAGTTAAGGGGTGACTCAGAAGGGAGGAGTTCCTGCACCTATTCTCTGAGAAAAAAAGCCCTGAATACATATGACATTGCAATTTACAGTGTGACCCCTATATACCAATTCTCAGGTGATAGTCTAATGCAGGTTACAGGAACCAAAGAAGGTGTCTGTATATTGGGTCTCCTCCGTTGGTTCCTAGGTTCCTCCATCCACACAATGAGGTGGATGGGAGATTCCCGACACCGCAACATTATGGGGTTATTTACTAAAACTGGAGAGTGCAAAATATGGTGCAGCTGTGCATGGTAGCCAATCAGATTTTAGCTTCAGCTTGTTTAATTAAACTTTGACCCTAAACAAGGAAAGAGTAAGGGAGATATCCCATCTCGGAAACATTTTCACGGCCCGTTTCTGCATCATATGATTCAAGGTGTCAGGGAGCCGGAACAAGTCACAACACTTTACAATTACTTAGCCATACTACCCCCCCTTTTTTTTTTTTTGTTTTTTCTTTTTTTACCCCCCCCCCCCCCATTGATCCCTTCCTCAGCTTAACTTTATACTTGCCCACAATTACCCGCCAACAAGAACTGTGTACCCTCTCTACAGACTTTGCTAACAGAGACCATCATTTACTGGAGAGTGCACCTATACTCTAACTCACTGCCCCACCACTCCGTACCGCACTTTCACTCCCGTGCTGAAGGGCTAGGTTTGGTTATGTTCTATTTTGTTGTGCTTTGTCACGATATTACACATTGTTAGGTATTCTATACGCAAGACACCTCTCAAATCGAAGAGCGGTACTATTGGGCATACTGTTGTTTTGTTATACTGTATTTGACCTTTCTCTTTATTGTTTTTGTAATGTTCTAATATTTCAATAAAATATTTTTTGAAAAAAAAAAAAAAAAAAACTTTGACAAAAATCCTGGAAGCTGAGTAGTTTCTATGCACTGCTGCACCAGAAATTGCACTCTCCAGTTTTAGTAAATCAACCCCTATATTCTGGTCATGGCACCCTCCACTGTCAGAATACACTGATCGGCAGCTGCAGCTCATTGGTTCATTTCCAACATGCCCCTTTAATAGAAGTCCAACATACGACTGGCTTCTTTTGAGCAGGGACAAACACACACTAAAGCCCCGTACACACGCACAGATTGTTGGCCAACTGATCGGCCGTCTTTTGTCCAGTGTTGTTTGTTGGATGAAATGTGCTCTCTAGACTTGCACTGGACTTTTGTTGGCCAACAAAAACCAACTTCAGAAGTGATGTCATGTGCTGGTTGACTTTCCCTGTGTTTTTTCTTCTCTGAGCATGCCCAGTCTTGCTCATCTGATTTTTGTCTGCCGAATTCTGTACTGACTGAGGAACAATCGGCCGTTCTTTGTTGGCCAACAAAAATTTTATAGCATGCACACCAGATTTTTTTCGGGCCGAAAATTCGCAGTTGGTTGTCGGAAGCATCATACTAACAAGCCTACAATCGGCAGATCGGACGTTGGCCGACAATTTACGGCCAACAATCTGTACGTGTGTACGGGGCTTAATCGAAATTCATCCAGTCCTCAACTTGATTAGTGTATGGCGTGATATACTCAGGGGAATTGACAAAAACTGGTGCTAAGTTTAAGCACGAACAGTTTCACATTGTCAGTTTGACACTTTGTCAAGTGGTCTGAAACTACCAGAACTGGTTCAACAAACCAAAATAAACATTTTTGGTCTTACCAGACTAGTTTCCTAAAAGCTAACTATTTTTTATTTTTTTTAATCAGCACAATGGACGGTATGTGCATTCAAATCGAAGTGTCCCATGTGCTGCTGGCTTCTCTCTTAGTTAAAATCCAAATTCCTCTGCCCACCCCATACCTCACTGTAATCTTATGGCATTGTGTTGGTAATATGAGCTGCTGGACCTGTCATAAGTAGTGTTGAGCGAACACGGACTGTATTATTCGTGTTCGTACCGAATAATTGGATTTTTTGTACCCGAACACGGACACGGACACTTTACTGTATGTTCGGGTAAAAATCCGTGTTCGGTCGTTTTATTTCCGGGTTTTGCATGCTTTGGCGCTCTTTTCATGGCGGGCTTTCAACAGCCAATCAACAATCGTTTAACTGGTGTGCCTTAAGCCATCCCAGCCATGCCTGCAAATGTCTCAGTAGCTGTGATTGGCCGTCTGAAGCATGTGACCAAGTCTTTATAAGTTCGAGGCAGCCGCAGCGGCGTCATTATGCTGCTTAGATTCAGGGACAGAGCACACATCAACGTGCTGGCTGCTGATTAGGGAAAGATAGGCAGGAAAAAACCATTTGTGTCCGGATAGAATTGAGGGACAGGTCGGAGTGTTTAGGCAGGGCGAGTTGTAGGCATTTTAGGGATAGAGTCTGCTGAATTATATAGGGTCAGTGTCTTCTACAAACTACAATCGATATTGCTGTGTGGGGGGTGGGGTCTGCACTCAATCCTGATCTACGATCTCTTCTCAATCCTGTTAGGGACAGAGTCTGCTGAATTTTAGGGAAACTGTGTTCTACAAACTACAATCGATATTGCTGTGTGGTGTGGGATTGGAGATAGGCAGGTGTCAGTGATCCACATCCATTTTTCTGTGTGTGAGCTGCAGTGAACACAATCTTTTTGGGCTGCAGTGAACACAATCTTTTTGGGCTGCAGTGAACACAATCTTTTTGGGCTGCAGTGAACACAATCTTTTTGGGCTGCAGTGAACACAATCTTTTTGGGGTGCAGTGAACAAAATCTTTTTGGGGTGCAGTGAACACAATCCTTTTTGGTGTGCAGTGAACACAATCTTTGTGGGGTGCAGTGAACAAAATCCTTTGTGGGGTGCAGTGAACACAATCTTTTTGGGGTGCAGTGAACAAAATCCTTTTTGGGGTGCAGTGAACAACATCCTTTTTGGGGTGCAGTGAACACAATCTTTTTGGGGTGCAGTGAACAAAATCCTTTGTGGGGTGCAGTGAACACAATCTTTTTGGGGTGCAGTGAACACAATCTTTTTGGGGTGGAGTGAACAACATCCTTTTTGGGGTGCAGTGAACAAAATCCTTTTTGGGGTGCAGTGAACAAAATCATTTTTGGGGTGCAGTGAACACAATCTTTTTGGGGTGCAGTGAACACAATCTTTGTGGGGTGCAGTGAACACAATCTTTTTGGGGTGGAGTGAACAACATCCTTTTTGGGGTGCAGTGAACAACATCCTTTTTGGGGTGCAGTGAACACAATCTTTTTGGGGTGCAGTGAACACAATCTTTGTGGGGTACAGTGAACAGAATCTTTGTGGGGTGCAGTGAACACAATCTTTGGGGGGTACAGTGAACACAATCTTTGTGAGGTGCAGTGAACACAATCTTTGTGGGGTGCAGTGAACACAATCATTGTGGGGTGCAGTGAACTCAATCTTTGTGGGGTACAGTGAACACAATCTCATACTGAAGGTTTGAGGGTGCTGCCTGTTCCATACTCCCCCTACTCCTCATCTAGCCTTTTAGGGGTACAAACAATAGTAATTGGGGCCTAGTGTGGTTGTGTACGTGTGATATACATACACTTTTTTGGGATCATATTTTCTATTCCGCTATTTAATCAAAAACCTTTGGGGATCAGTTAAATTGGGGGATAGTCTGTGTTGGTACGTGTGAGAGAGATCCACCTTTCCAAGTTGTTGGGGTTCATCTCATACTTCTGAAGGTTTGAGGGTGCTGCCTGTTCCATACTCCCCCTACTCCTAGCCTTTTAGGGGTACAAACAATAGTAATTGGGGCCTAGTGTGGTTGTGTACGTGTGATATACATACACTTTTTTGGGATCATATTTTCTATTCCGCTATTTAATCAAAAACCTTTGGGGATCAGTTAAATTGGGGGATAGTCTGTGTTGGTACGTGTGAGAGAGATCCACCTTTCCAAGTTGTTGGGGTTCATCTCATACTTCTGAAGGTTTGAGGGTGCTGCCTGTTCCATACTCCCCCTACTCCTAGCCTTTTAGGGGTACAAACAATAGTAATTGGGGCCTAGTGTGGTTGTGTACGTGTGATATACATACACTTTTTTGGGATCATATTTTCTATTCCGCTATTTAATCAAAAACCTTTGGGGATCAGTTAAATTGGGGGATAGTCTGTGTTGGTACGTGTGAGAGAGATCCACCTTTCCAAGTTGTTGGGGTTCATCTCATACTTCTGAAGGTTTGAGGGTGCTGCCTGTTCCATACTCTCCCTACTCCTAGCCTTTTAGGGGTACAAACAATAGTAATTGGGGCCTAGTGTGGTTGTGTACGTGTGATATACATACACTTTTTTGGGATCATATTTTCTATTCCGCTATTTAATCAAAAACCTTTGGGGATCAGTTAAATTGGGGGATAGTCTGTGTTGGTACGTGTGAGAGAGATCCACCTTTCCAAGTTGTTGGGGTTCATCTCATACTTCTGAAGGTTTGAGGGTGCTGCCTGTTCCATACTCCCCCTACTCCTAGCCTTTTAGGGGTACAAACAATAGTAATTGGGGCCTAGTGTGGTTGTGTACGTGTGATATACATACACTTTTTTGGGATCATATTTTCTATTCCGCTATTTAATCAAAAACCTTTGGGGATCAGTTAAATTGGGGGATAGTCTGTGTTGGTACGTGTGAGAGAGATCCACCTTTCCAAGTTGTTGGGGTTCATCTCATACTTCTGAAGGTTTGAGGGTGCTGCCTGTTCCATACTCCCCCTACTCCTAGCCTTTTAGGGGTACAAACAATAGTAATTGGGGCCTAGTGTGGTTGTGTACGTGTGATATACATACACTTTTTTGGGATCATATTTTCTATTCCGCTATTTAATCAAAAACCTTTGGGGATCAGTTAAATTGGGGGATAGTCTGTGTTGGTACGTGTGAGAGAGATCCACCTTTCCAAGTTGTTGGGGTTCATCTCATACTTCTGAAGGTTTGAGGGTGCTGCCTGTTCCATACTCCCCCTACTCCTAGCCTTTTAGGGGTACAAACAATAGTAATTGGGGCCTAGTGTGGTTGTGTACGTGTGATATACATACACTTTTTTGGGATCATATTTTCTATTCCGCTATTTAATCAAAAACCTTTGGGGATCAGTTAAATTGGGGGATAGTCTGTGTTGGTACGTGTGAGAGAGATCCACCTTTCCAAGTTGTTGGGGTTCATCTCATACTTCTGAAGGTTTGAGGGTGCTGCCTGTTCCATACTCCCCCTACTCCTAGCCTTTTAGGGGTACAAACAATAGTAATTGGGGCCTAGTGTGGTTGTGTACGTGTGATATACATACACTTTTTTGGGATCATATTTTCTATTCCGCTATTTAATCAAAAACCTTTGGGGATCAGTTAAATTGGGGGATAGTCTGTGTTGGTACGTGTGAGAGAGATCCACCTTTCCAAGTTGTTGGGGTTCATCTCATACTTCTGAAGGTTTGAGGGTGCTGCCTGTTCCATACTCCCCCTACTCCTAGCCTTTTAGGGGTACAAACAATAGTAATTGGGGCCTAGTGTGGTTGTGTACGTGTGATATACATACACTTTTTTGGGATCATATTTTCTATTCCGCTATTTAATCAAAAACCTTTGGGGATCAGTTAAATTGGGGGATAGTCTGTGTTGGTACGTGTGAGAGAGATCCACCTTTCCAAGTTGTTGGGGTTCATCTCATACTTCTGAAGGTTTGAGGGTGCTGCCTGTTCCATACTCCCCCTACTCCTAGCCTTTTAGGGGTACAAACAATAGTAATTGGGGCCTAGTGTGGTTGTGTACGTGTGATATACATACACTTTTTTGGGATCATATTTTCTATTCCGCTATTTAATCAAAAACCTTTGGGGATCAGTTAAATTGGGGGATAGTCTGTGTTGGTACGTGTGAGAGAGATCCACCTTTCCAAGTTGTTGGGGTTCATCTCATACTTCTGAAGGTTTGAGGGTGCTGCCTGTTCCATACTCCCCCTACTCCTAGCCTTTTAGGGGTACAAACAATAGTAATTGGGGCCTAGTGTGGTTGTGTACGTGTGATATACATACACTTTTTTGGGATCATATTTTCTATTCCGCTATTTAATCAAAAACCTTTGGGGATCAGTTAAATTGGGGGATAGTCTGTGTTGGTACGTGTGAGAGAGATCCACCTTTCCAAGTTGTTGGGGTTCATCTCATACTTCTGAAGGTTTGAGGGTGCTGCCTGTTCCATACTCCCCCTACTCCTAGCCTTTTAGGGGTACAAACAATAGTAATTGGGGCCTAGTGTGGTTGTGTACGTGTGATATACATACACTTTTTTGGGATCATATTTTCTATTCCGCTATTTAATCAAAAACCTTTGGGGATCAGTTAAATTGGGGGATAGTCTGTGTTGGTACGTGTGAGAGAGATCCACCTTTCCAAGTTGTTGGGGTTCATCTCATACTTCTGAAGGTTTGAGGGTGCTGCCTGTTCCATACTCCCCCTACTCCTAGCCTTTTAGGGGTACAAACAATAGTAATTGGGGCCTAGTGTGGTTGTGTACGTGTGATATACATACACTTTTTTGGGATCATATTTTCTATTCCGCTATTTAATCAAAAACCTTTGGGGATCAGTTAAATTGGGGGATAGTCTGTGTTGGTACGTGTGAGAGAGATCCACCTTTCCAAGTTGTTGGGGTTCATCTCATACTTCTGAAGGTTTGAGGGTGCTGCCTGTTCCATACTCCCCCTACTCCTAGCCTTTTAGGGGTACAAACAATAGTAATTGGGGCCTAGTGTGGTTGTGTACGTGTGATATACATACACTTTTTTGGGATCATATTTTCTATTCCGCTATTTAATCAAAAACCTTTGGGGATCAGTTAAATTGGGGGATAGTCTGTGTTGGTACGTGTGAGAGAGATCCACCTTTCCAAGTTGTTGAGGTTCATCTCATACTTCTGAAGGTTTGAGGGTGCTGCCTGTTCCATACTCCCCCTACTCCTAGCCTTTTAGGGGTACAAACAATAGTAATTGGGGCCTAGTGTGGTTGTGTACGTGTGATATACATACACTTTTTTGGGATCATATTTTCTATTCCGCTATTTAATCAAAAACCTTTGGGGATCAGTTAAATTGGGGGATAGTCTGTGTTGGTACGTGTGAGAGAGATCCACCTTTCCAAGTTGTTGGGGTTCATCTCATACTTCTGAAGGTTTGAGGGTGCTGCCTGTTCCATACTCCCCCTACTCCTAGCCTTTTAGGGGTACAAACAATAGTAATTGGGGCCTAGTGTGGTTGTGTACGTGTGATATACATACACTTTTTTGGGATCATATTTTCTATTCCGCTATTTAATCAAAAACCTTTGGGGATCAGTTAAATTGGGGGATAGTCTGTGTTGGTACGTGTGAGAGAGATCCACCTTTCCAAGTTGTTGGGGTTCATCTCATACTTCTGAAGGTTTGAGGGTGCTGCCTGTTCCATACTCCCCCTACTCCTAGCCTTTTAGGGGTACAAACAATAGTAATTGGGGCCTAGTGTGGTTGTGTACGTGTGATATACATACACTTTTTTGGGATCATATTTTCTATTCCGCTATTTAATCAAAAACCTTTGGGGATCAGTTAAATTGGGGGATAGTCTGTGTTGGTACGTGTGAGAGAGATCCACCTTTCCAAGTTGTTGGGGTTCATCTCATACTTCTGAAGGTTTGAGGGTGCTGCCTGTTCCATACTCCCCCTACTCCTAGCCTTTTAGGGGTACAAACAATAGTAATTGGGGCCTAGTGTGGTTGTGTACGTGTGATATACATACACTTTTTTGGGATCATATTTTCTATTCCGCTATTTAATCAAAAACCTTTGGGGATCAGTTAAATTGGGGGATAGTCTGTGTTGGTACGTGTGAGAGAGATCCACCTTTCCAAGTTGTTGGGGTTCATCTCATACTTCTGAAGGTTTGAGGGTGCTGCCTGTTCCATACTCCCCCTACTCCTAGCCTTTTAGGGGTACAAACAATAGTAATTGGGGCCTAGTGTGGTTGTGTACGTGTGATATACATACACTTTTTTGGGATCATATTTTCTATTCCGCTATTTAATCAAAAACCTTTGGGGATCAGTTAAATTGGGGGATAGTCTGTGTTGGTACGTGTGAGAGAGATCCACCTTTCCAAGTTGTTGGGGTTCATCTCATACTTCTGAAGGTTTGAGGGTGCTGCCTGTTCCATACTCCCCCTACTCCTAGCCTTTTAGGGGTACAAACAATAGTAATTGGGGCCTAGTGTGGTTGTGTACGTGTGATATACATACACTTTTTTGGGATCATATTTTCTATTCCGCTATTTAATCAAAAACCTTTGGGGATCAGTTAAATTGGGGGATAGTCTGTGTTGGTACGTGTGAGAGAGATCCACCTTTCCAAGTTGTTGAGGTTCATCTCATACTTCTGAAGGTTTGAGGGTGCTGCCTGTTCCATACTCCCCCTACTCCTAGCCTTTTAGGGGTACAAACAATAGTAATTGGGGCCTAGTGTGGTTGTGTACGTGTGATATACATACACTTTTTTGGGATCATATTTTCTATTCCGCTATTTAATCAAAAACCTTTGGGGATCAGTTAAATTGGGGGATAGTCTGTGTTGGTACGTGTGAGAGAGATCCACCTTTCCAAGTTGTTGGGGTTCATCTCATACTTCTGAAGGTTTGAGGGTGCTGCCTGTTCCATACTCCCCCTACTCCTAGCCTTTTAGGGGTACAAACAATAGTAATTGGGGCCTAGTGTGGTTGTGTACGTGTGATATACATACACTTTTTTGGGATCATATTTTCTATTCCGCTATTTAATCAAAAACCTTTGGGGATCAGTTAAATTGGGGGATAGTCTGTGTTGGTACGTGTGAGAGAGATCCACCTTTCCAAGTTGTTGGGGTTCATCTCATACTTCTGAAGGTTTGAGGGTGCTGCCTGTTCCATACCCCCCCTACTCCTCATCTAGCCTTTTAGGGGTACAAACAATAGTAATTGGGGCCTAGTGTGGTTGTGTACGTGCGAGATACATACACTTTTTTTGATCATATTTCCTATTCCGCTATTCAATAAAAACCTTTGAGGATCAATTGAATTGCGGGATAGTCTGTGTCGGTACGTGTGAGAGAGATCCACCTTTCCAAGTTGTTGGGGTTCATCTCATACTTCTGAAGGTTTGAGGGTGCTGCCTGTTCCATACCCCCCCTACTCCTCATCTAGCCTTTTAGGGGTACAAACAATAGTAATTGGGGCCTAGTGTGGTTGTGTACGTGCGAGATACATACACTTTTTTTGATCATATTTCCTATTCCGCTATTCAATAAAAACCTTTGAGGATCAATTGAATTGCGGGATAGTCTGTGTCGGTACGTGTGAGAGAGATCCACCTTTCCAAGTTGTTGGGGTTCATCTCATACTTCTGAAGGTTTGAGGGTGCTGCCTGTTCCATACCCCCCCTACTCCTCATCTAGCCTTTTAGGGGTACAAACAATAGTAATTGGGGTCTAGTGTGGTTGTGTACGTGCGAGATACATACACTTTTTTTGATCATATTTCCTATTCCGCTATTCAATAAAAACCTTTGAGGATCAATTGAATTGCGGGATAGTCTGTGTCGGTACGTGTGAGAGAGATCCACCTTTCCAAGTTGTTGGGGTTCATCTCATACTTCTGAAGGTTTGAGGGTGCTGCCTGTTCCATACCCCCCCTACTCCTCATCTAGCCTTTTAGGGGTACAAACAATAGTAATTGGGGTCTAGTGTGGTTGTGTACGTGCGAGATACATACACTTTTTTTGATCATATTTCCTATTCCGCTATTCAATAAAAACCTTTGAGGATCAATTGAATTGCGGGATAGTCTGTGTCGGTACGTGTGAGAGAGATCCACCTTTCCAAGTTGTTGGGGTTCATCTCATACTTCTGAAGGTTTGAGGGTGCTGCCTGTTCCATACCCCCCCTACTCCTCATCTAGCCTTTTAGGGGTACAAACAATAGTAATTGGGGCCTAGTGTGGTTGTGTACGTGCGAGATACATACACTTTTTTTGATCATATTTCCTATTCCGCTATTCAATAAAAACCTTTGAGGATCAATTGAATTGCGGGATAGTCTGTGTCGGTACGTGTGAGAGAGATCCACCTTTCCAAGTTGTTGGGGTTCATCTCATACTTCTGAAGGTTTGAGGGTGCTGCCTGTTCCATACCCCCCCTACTCCTCATCTAGCCTTTTAGGGGTACAAACAATAGTAATTGGGGCCTAGTGTGGTTGTGTACGTGCGAGATACATACACTTTTTTTGATCATATTTCCTATTCCGCTATTCAATAAAAACCTTTGAGGATCAATTGAATTGCGGGATAGTCTGTGTCGGTACGTGTGAGAGAGATCCACCTTTCCAAGTTGTTGGGGTTCATCTCATACTTCTGAAGGTTTGAGGGTGCTGCCTGTTCCATACCCCCCCTACTCCTCATCTAGCCTTTTAGGGGTACAAACAATAGTAATTGGGGCCTAGTGTGGTTGTGTACGTGCGAGATACATACACTTTTTTTGATCATATTTCCTATTCCGCTATTCAATAAAAACCTTTGAGGATCAATTGAATTGCGGGATAGTCTGTGTCGGTACGTGTGAGAGAGATCCACCTTTCCAAGTTGTTGGGGTTCATCTCATACTTCTGAAGGTTTGAGGGTGCTGCCTGTTCCATACTCCCCCTACTCCTCATCTAGCCTTTTAGGGGTACAAACAATAGTAATTGGGGCCTAGTGTGGTTGTGTACGTGTGATATACATACACTTTTTTTGGATCATATTTTCTATTCCGCTATTCAATAAAAACCTTTCTAGGGCAAGATCTTAAATTACAGAAATATGAGGAGACCGTCAAATAAGGGCCGTGGCCTGGGTCGTGGTGCTGCTGGTAGAGCTCCTGTTGCAAGGAGAGGACATGGTCGATCTGTGCCAGCTACACGCACAAGTGAAACACCTTCCTCAAGTGTGAGTAGGCGACAGAACCTGCATCAGTATTTGGTAGGGCATCAAACGCCCCTAGAAGTGATGAGGCCAGAACAAGTTGAGGCGATAGTAGATTGGTTTGCTGCTGACAGTGCCTCCAGTTCCTTCACATTGTCTCCCACCCAGTCTACTGCAGAAAGGTCAGAGTTGGCACCTGCAGCCAATGTCCAACCGTCTTTCACCTCACCCCCTTGCAAATCAGGCCAGCAGTCTGAGCCCCAAGCCATACAGCAGTCTCTTATTCTATTTGAGGACTCTGTCAGCAGGGTTTCCCAGGGCCATCCACCTAGCCCTGCCCCAGAAGTGGAAGAGATTGAGTGCAGCGATGCCCAACCACTTATTTCTCAAGATGAGTACATGCAAGGATCATCGCAGCACGTCTCCGATGATGACGAAACGCAGGTGCCAACTGCTGCGGCGTTCAGCATTGTGGAGACCGACAAGGAGGGCAGGGGTGAAGACTGGGTGGAAGATGATGTGGAGGACGATGAGGTCCTCGACCCCACATGGAATGAACGTCATGCAGGTGAACTGAGTAGTTTGGAGGAAGAGGCGGTGGTCGCACAGAGCCACCAGCACAGCAGAAGAGGGAGCAGGGTGCAGAAGCGGAGCGGCCGTGCCCTAGACACTACGCCCGCTACTGCCCAACGCAGCAAGGGAACGAGCGCACCAAAGTCAGCTCAAAGGAGTTCTCTAGCGTGGAAGTTCTTTAGAAAATGTGCTGATGACAGGACACGAGTGGTTTGCACCCTGTGCAATCAGAGCTTGAAGCGAGGCATGAACCTTCTCAACCTGAGCACAACCTGCATGATCAGGCATCTAAGTGCAAAGCACGAGCTGCAGTGGAGTACACACCTTCAAAACCAAGAAACGTCTCTGGCTCATCCTGCTTCCTCTTCTGCTGCAGTCTCGGCCGCTCCAGCCACATCTGTAGTGATACCGGCACCTGCCACCCCGCAAACAGACGATCTGTCAGCAACACCACCACCTGGGTCACCAACAACCATCTCCACAATGTCCCGTGGAAGCGTTCAGCTTTCCATCTCCCAAACACTTGAGAGGAAGAGGAAGTACCCCCCTACCCACCCGCGATCCCTGGCCCTGAATGCCAGCATTTCAAAATTATTGGCCTTTGAAATGCTGTCATTCCGTCTGGTGGAGACGCACAGTTTTAAAAACCTTATGTCGGTGGCTGTCCCACAGTACGTCGTGCCCAGCCGCCACTACTTTTCCAGGCAAGCCATCCCTTCCCTGCACAACCAAGTGGGGGAAAAAATCAGGTGTGCACTGCGCAACGCCATCTGTGCCAAGGTCCACCTAACTACGGATACGTGGACCAGTAAGCACGGTCAGGGGCGTTATATCTCCCTAACGGCACACTGGGTAAATGCAGTGGCGGATGGGCCTGAGGCGGATAGCAATTTGGCGCATGTCCTTCCACCACCGAGGATTGCAGGGCGCTTCAGTTTGCCTCCTGTTCCTAACTCCTCCTACTCCGCTTCCTCATCCTCTACCGCCTCCTCATCCGGACAGCGTAACACCTTCACCACCAACTTCAGCACGGCCAGGGGTAAACGACAGCAGGCAGTTTTACAACTTGCCTGTTTGGGGGACAAACCACACACCGCGCAGGAGTTGTGGAGGAGCATGGAACAGCAGACAAATGAGTGGTTGCTGCCAGCGAGCCTCAAGCCCGGCCTGGTGGTGTGCGATAACGGGCGAAATCTCATAGCAGCTCTGGGCCTAGCCGGTTTGACGCACATCCCTTGCCTGGCGCATGTGCTGAATTTGGTGGTGCAGAGGTTCCTTAAAAACTACCCCGATATGTCAGAGCTGCTGCAGAAAGTGCGGGCCGTTTGTGCGCACTTTCGGCGTTCTCACCCTGCTGCTGCTCGCC
This sequence comes from Pelophylax lessonae, assembly GCF_965119305.1. Taxonomy (NCBI): domain Eukaryota; kingdom Metazoa; phylum Chordata; class Amphibia; order Anura; family Ranidae; genus Pelophylax; species Pelophylax lessonae. The sequence goes on from NC_138776.1 coordinate 242,719,388, forward strand.
TGGCAGCGCTGCAGCGTAACTTCGGCCTTCCCGCTCACCGCCTCATATGTGACGTGCCCACAAGGTGGAACTCCACCTTGCACATGCTGGAAAGACTGTGCGAGCAGCAGCAGGCCATAGTGGAGTTTCAGCTGCAGCACGCACGCGTGAGTCGCTCTGCGGAACAGCACCACTTCACCACCAATAACTGGGCCTCCATGCGAGACCTGTGTGCCTTGTTGCGCTGTTTTGAGTACTCCACCAACATGGCCAGTGGCAATGACGCCGTTCTCAGCTTAACTATCCCACTTCTATGCCTCCTTGAAAAAACAATTCGGGCGATGATGGAAGAGGATGTGGCACAGGATGAGGAGGAGGAGGAGGATGAAGAGGTAACATTTCCAAGGCTTTCAGGGCAGTCATTCGCAAGGGGCTCCGAGGGTGGGTTCCTGCACACGCAAACGCCAGGGACGCAATTGTCCAGCAGGGGCACAGTTCTGGAGGATGAGGAGGATGAGGAGGAGGAGGAGCTGGAGGAGGAGATGGAACCATGTTCACAGCAGGGTGGCACCCAGGCCAGCTCATGGCCATCACTGGTGCGTGGCTGGGGGGATACAGAGGACACGGACCATACACCTCCCACAGAGGACAGCCTTTCGTTGCCTCTGGGCAGCCTGGCACACATGAGCGATTACATGCTGCAGTGTCTCCACAACGACCGCCGAGTTGCCCACATTCTAACTTGTGCTGATTACTGGGTGGCCACGCTGCTGGATCCCCGTTACAAGGACAACGTACCGTCCTTAATTCACTCACTGGAGCGCGATCGCAAGATGCGCGAGTACAAGCGCACGCTGGTAGACGCCATGCTGCTGGCATTCCCATCTGACAGCGGGGCCACAGTGGAAGCACAAGGCAGAGGAGGAGGAGGAGGAGGTCGCCAACGCAACCAGGGCACCGCCAGCACCTCAGAAGGCAGGGTTAGCATGGCCGAAATGTGGAAAAGCTTTGTCAGCACGCCACAACAAACAGCAGCACCAGCAGCTCAGATGGAACGTCTTAGCAGGAGGCAGCATTTTACCAACATGGTGGAGCAGTATGTGTGCACACGCCTACATGTAGTGAATGACGGGTCTGCCCCCTTCAACTTCTGGGTCTCCAAATTGGGCACATGGCCTGAGCTTGCCCTTTACGCCTTGGAGGTGCTGGCGTGCCCTGCAGCCAGTGTATTATCTGAACGGGTATTTAGCACGGCTGGGGGCGTTATAACAGACAAGCGCAGCCGCCTGTCCAGAGACAATGTGGACAAGCTCACGTTCATTAAAATGAACCAGGCATGGATCCCACGGGACTTTTCCGTACCTTATGCAGAATAGCAATGGATACCGACCTTACCCACCCATTGTTCCATTTTTGCTCTTTCTCACTCTTTTGGGGTGTACCCTCATTTAAAATTTGTGAAAAGAAGCAGTGTTGGCTACCTCGTCCTCCTCCTCAGGGCCAGATTAATGTAGGGGCTATTGGAGCTGCAGCTCCAGGCCCCTACCTTTTATATAGGCCCCGGGTTGGCCATATTCACTGTTACCGCTCTTCTGTCACTTGTAAACACAGAAGTCTGGCTTCTATGCTCGCTTCCCCAGGCAGCACCCTCAGAACCTCCCCACACAGCGTGAAGGCCGGACAAGGAGGGACAGTTGGCGATGCATGGATGTGTTTATGGGCTTCAGAGACAGCATCCCATGTTGAATTAGGCATGCATGGCTGCACCCTTCCTCCTCTGGGTGCATGGCAAGGCACGGCCCTAAGGCCCTTCAAAATCCTCAGCACCAAGCCCATGATGCTGTTAATCCGGCCCTGGTCCTCCTCCACCGCCGCTTCCACCTACACCGCCCATAGGTGTGCGCAGCCTATTGCATTAAGGTGTGCACCCCAAAGTTGAAATACACATGCATGTGTTTGCCAGCAGGGAGAGTAATGTATCGGGGCCATGTACCTGTAGGCAAGGAGAAATAGAGCAGAGCAGGTCCCAGGGAGATCTTTCCCATCTCCTCACTGGCAATGCTATGTGCCCTAGGTGATTAGGGTGTGCCCAGGCACACCCAGCACACCCTGTGCGCACGCCTATGTCACCGCCACATCCACCACCACCTCAACCTCCCTCCTACTCCATATGGGCCTCGTCCTTCAGAGATGAAGAAGAACATTGTTTTATTTTTCTGTTTTTTTTTGTTGTTTTAAGTTATTTCCCTATCCACATTTGTTTGCAGAGCACTTGCCATGCTCTTAATTACGTTTTGCTGCCATTTGCAGCACTCTAGCCCTTTCCTTTGGTGTTTTAGAGCCATTTTAGTGCCTTAAAGTTCGGGTCCCCATTGACTTCAATGGGGTTCGGTGTCCGGGAAAAGTTCGGTAAAAGTCCGGGACACGGACCCGGACTTTTTTTTAAAGTTCGGCCGAACCCGTCGAACACGGACATCTAGGTGTCCGCTCAACCCTAGTCATAAGCACTTATCAAAAGTGCTTACTATGTCCACCCTTTCTGCCTCCATTTATAGAAGCTGTATTGTAGCTCTCATCAATGAAAAACGATCTATGAATGGAGGAAGTGGACCCTTTTATTCATTCACCCTTCCTCCATTCATAGAGAGATTTTCACTGATAGAGTTATAGCAAAGCTTCTATCAATGGAGAAGAGGATGGAAAGGGCGGATATAGTCAACACTTCTTGACAAGTGCCTACAACAGATGCAGTTCTCACAATAACCCCTGGGGGGCTGGCAGATTAAATCAAATGTCCTCTGCCTCAACCCCATATCTTTAAACTAAAAGAACAGCCAATAGCACAAGGCACACTTGCATGTAAGTATAGTCTCTTGTGCTGATTAAAATAAATAAATAAAGTTGGGCTTTATTAAAAAAAAATTGTCTGGTTAACTCCAAATTTTACTTACGAGAACTGGTCCCCAGAAAGGAATTCCACTGTCTATGGTAAAGTTTGTATAGCTGAAGAAGGACACAAAGTAGAGGATCACCCCAAGTGAGATCTGTATGAAGGCCGCTGAAATCTGTAAAGTCTGAAAAGGAAACATAATGCCAATTTATAACTAGCCAAAGGAAATTTTGATTGAAGACCTCAGTGTAAAGAACCGACATTTACTCTTCTTTAACCACTTCTGCTCTCAAATCTGTTTACCCCCTATGGACCAGACCATATGTTCACATTTCTGCTATGTGTTTATCATTAGTAAATACAAAGTTATAGACTCAGGAATAAAGAATTGATACATACATTGTTTTTGGGGACAAACAGTGCTTTCTTGGGACCCTTTTAATTTATTTGCATTTTAAGGGGAAAACGAGTAAAATCTGAAAAAAAAAATGTATATTTCCGAGTTTGGTCAGTAACATTTTAAACAGAAGTACCATTACTGTGGGCAAAACATTTTATTCTGCTTCTTGTTCTATTTGCTGCAATATTAAAATTACATTTTTGATACAAAGCATGTTAAAGCTATTTACAAAAGAAATAACATTATTTATTTATTTATTTATTTATTTTTTGCATATTTCATTTTTCTCATAATGTATCAGTAATTTAAAGTTCTTAATGACTCAAAATAAAACAGATATACCCTAAATCACATATTTTTTAACAGTAAATCCTTAAAGATAACAATGTATTTATGTAGGATTGGTTACACAGTAAGGTAAGCATGTATTGTAAAAAAGCAGTAATTCATTACAAATAATTCACCATAAAAACAACATCAGTAGATGTACATAATAAAAAGGACATTGCAAGAATTAGCACATAGATGAATATATATGAAAGTGATTGCCCTCATACGACGCGTTTCGCAGATTCAAATGCTGAATGTCGCTTCATCAGGGATGAGAGGCAGACTTCATCTATTATGCTTATAGAAAAAGAAAAGAGCAGTAAATCATGATATTCATCACAATTGATAATGTGAGGGGTAGCTTACAATTCAGTATAACATCACAGCTTACCATACATTGCAGATATCTTTTCACATGATTCTAAATCAAAGCAGACTCCATAAGATGAAAGGTGACTCCACTGAGTCGACAGTTTCGAGTCCTGGTCATACCAACCAAAGGGTCCACGTGTCCCACTTGGTGGTTGGCCGATATGGTGCAGACTGGACCAAACACTTGTAACGGACTGGACCCGTGGCAGGAAATGGGGTTCACCCTCAAGGTAATCAGGATCTAGTTCAAAAGGAAATTGGTGGGAAAAAAATCACCATCTACATCTTCCTTCACTCATAAGTAAGGCAATCCTCCCCATGCTACTATCTGAACAGATCAACCAGTATTGCCCAGTATAGGACCTATATCGCTGGTATTGTGGTTGATGTACTAAACAGCTTAAATCAACGAAAGAAGGCATTTTGGATTGAATGTTAAGTATTGATGCCCATGTTACTAAACAAAAAAGATCAATAGGAACTTCAAGCAGAGGGCCAATGAGACCCTATCCCTGCTGTGTTCCCAACGGTCATTCCTGAAGGCGGTAAAAGCCCCCCAAGAACATACTGACATATACAGATACTTGTGGGCTGATTTGTTCATCCTATTCCAAGTTAAAAAATCTCCAAATTTACCAGATCTTACTTAATTAAGCGGTGGTGACACCGTTTGCCAAGGATATATTCCAATCCCTGAGTCTAGTAGTAAAAAAGGCTGTATAGCGCATTGTCAGAGATAATGCCTTTAATAAAGTGGGGGGTATTCCTTTCAATGACGTACCTGTCCGTTAGATCCAAAGAGTTCTGCCGTTCCACATAGCGGATGTGCGGGAGGAGCCGCTGACGGCGTCCTCCACGTGCACTCCGCTATATGTTTGGTCCCACCGGAAGTAACGCTACACCCGCCCACGTCACTTCCGGCGCGGGCGCATCGCATGGTATTCTGCGCGACGGGGGACGAACCCGCCTCCCGCGGCGCATTCAACCAATCCAGCCAAAGGACCGGAAGAGGCACAGCACCCACTAATGGGAGCCTGCCTCTGCTTTGCGCCCGAGTCTACACTAGGCGGACTACGAGGGAAAGTCCCCCATGGGGTCACCCATCAAGGAGCCATAGTTACACAAAAGAAGATACAAAACAAAAAATATATATATGTATATAAGTATGCAAAGATACAGATTATAACAAAGAATTTATCACCCATAGTAACTTAAATCAAATATATTAAAACATGATTACACATTTGGGAAGGAGGGAGAAAAAAAAAAAAGGGGAAGAGAAAAAGAGAATATAATAGAATGGGTACAGTAAGAGTGGGGCAGCCCATTACAGAAATGGCTTATAGGATACAGCTGTATTGAGGCCTGGCCATGCAGTGGCTTGCAGCCTGTAAATCCATTTTGCTTCTTGTTGTAGTATTTTGTTATCAAAGTCACCACCGCGTGGATTGCGTGAGATGACCTCAAGAGCGCAAAAGCTGACATAGTCGGGTTTGAAGCTGTGATGTGTCCCCACGTGTTTACAGATGGGCGTAAAAATTAGGCCCACCTCTAAGTAATATAGGTGATCCTGGATACGTTTAGAAAATCTCCTTTTGGTTTTTCCCACGTAGAATGCCCCACAGAGGCAGGTGGCAAGATACACCACGCCCTCTGTGGAGCAGTCCGCGTAGAACCGAGATTTTAGAATGCCTCCACGGGGAGGGCAACATTTTCACCTACCTTCACCCATGGGCAGAAATCACATGTTCCACATCTAAAAGCACCTCTCCTTTCCTCAGCATCCCCAAGTCCTAATTGTGGTTGCTAGTGACTGTGGACTAGCGTGTCCCTGATCGATTTGGGTCTTCTGAACGTGATCTGCGGCTGAGGTGCTATTTAGTGATTATATGATCATCACAAAGAAAATGCCAATTGTTGGCAAGAACCTGCCTAATCATGGAGTGATGGGCATTATATTTAGTAATTACCCTGGTTATACCCTCCGATTGGTGTTTTTTGGGCCCAAAGATAAGTTGGTCCCTCCCTTTAGAATTTGCTCTTGCGTAGGCTCTTTTAAGTACCTTATTGCTATACCCTCGAGCACGCAGGCGAACACGTAAGGCGTCAGCCTCAATTTTATAGTCGGCCTCTCTAGTGCAATTGCGCCGCAACCTAATGTATTGGCTGTAGGGTATGCTTTGCACTAGAGGGCGAGGATGTCCACTATTAAAGTGTAGTATAGTGTTGCCTGCAGTGCTCTTGCGGTATAGAGAGGTATATATAGAGCCATCCGAATTCAAGAAGATTTAAGTGTCCAGGAAGGGTATAACTTCTTTACTCCATTGCATGGTAAATTTTAGATTGAAACTGTTTTCGGCAATAAATGCCATGAATTCCTGCAACTCAGCCACAGACCCGGTCCAAACGACCAGGACGTTGTCAATATATCGTCGCCACAAGGCGATGTGGCGAAGATATAGAGACGCCCTTTCCTCCGCGAATAGGGACCTCTCCCATTCCCCCAGGTACAGGTTGGCATACGATGGGGCACACGAAGTCCTCATTGCAACCCCCTGCACCTGGAGGAATGTTTCACCATTAAAGGTGAAGAGATTGGAGTGAAGGATATGATGTAATAACCTTAGAACATGGGCATCATTACTTAACATTCAATCCAAAATGCCTTCTTTCGTTGGTTTAAGCTGTTTAGTACATCAACCACAATACCAGCGATATAGGTCCTATACTGGGCAATACTGGTTGATCTGTTCAGATAGTAGCATGGGGAGGATTGCCTTAGTTATGAGTGAAGGAAGATGTAGATGGTGATTTTTTTCCATCAATTTCCTTTTGAACTAGATCCTGATTACCTTGAGGGTGAAGCCCATTTCCTGCCACGGGTCCAGTCCGTTACAAGTGTTTGGTCCAGTCTGCACCATATCGGCCAACCACCAAGTGGGACACGTGGACCCTTTGGTTGGTATGACCAGGACTCAAAACTGTCGACCCAGTGGAGTCACCTTTCATCTTATGGAGTCTGCTTTGATTTAGAATCATGCGAAAAGATATCTGCAATGTATGGTAAGCTGGTGATGTTATACTGAATTGTAAGCTACCCCTCACATTATCAATTGTGATGAATATCATGATTTACTGCTCTTTTCTTTTTCTATAAGCATAATAGATGAAGTCTGCCTCTCATCCCTGATGAAGCCACATTCAGCATTTGAATCTGTGAAACGCGTCGTATGAGGGCAATCGCTTTCATATATATTCATCTATGTGCTAATTCTTGCAATGTCCTTTTTATTATGTACATCTACTGATGTTGTTTTTATGGTGAATTATTTGTAATAAATTACTGCTTTTTTACAATACATGCTTACCTTACTGTGTAACCAATCTTACAAAGTCCCACTGCAACATGACCCTTCTGGTGACTGGGACCAGAGGTTCAAACCCCTGTTTTCTTATACGTATTTAAGGGATGTGGATAGGTTACTATGGACAGTACTGAATATTGATTTAATTCCAATGTATTTATGTACTTTAAAATTATTTGTTGGGAAAAAATATTTTAAATAGAAACATGGAACAGGAGATAAAACTTTTAAATAGTGCTTATACATGTTGAAATGAATGAGTTAAGTAGTAAAATAAGAGCATGTCCTGTATATAGGAGCAAAGTAAGGCGCTCACCGATCCTTCAATAAAACTCCGCTCACCCGGCGCCAAAAAATATTTCCTGAACACTAAATAAGGTAAGCTGCTGCTATAAATTCATACATGTATATAGGTGCATCAAGATTCAAAAGCCCAACGCTACAGATTCATTCACGCACTAGCAGCGCTAAAGTCCATGAAATAAACATGAATCAATTTCTGAATGTGAGGATGAATAAAACAGTAAAGGGAAGTCCATGCATGCAGTCCCAGGATGTAAGGAGATGATGTAAATGGGTGTATCCTTGCAGACACCCCAAAGCCTTCACCACACCGCTGTGTGCACCCTTAAGTGGGGACACTTACCAGAACCAGTCTTTAAGGAAGTAGAAAACAACCAGTGGGAATGCCTTTATCGCCTTAGTCCTCTGCGTTGTAACTCCAACAGGGACCGCCAATGGATATCGCATGTAAAATCCCCTCACCAGCATAGAAAGCGTATATATGGGAAATGAAAAAGCAACATAGCGTAGTCCAGCTAAAACACGTGTGCCTTTATTCCCAAAATTTACCCTTCAAACATTACACTTACAACATAACAAATCTTTGTAAACATGTCAGCAAGTTAGCCTGTTGGTTCCTACCGCTCTCTCCCGTCCTGGACGAATACAGCCCGGTACCTGGCCGTGAACCTCGGGGGATCGCGTGTCACCACGGCTTCCTGCGTGATTGCGTCACCACGCGCTGACGCGTTTCGTCAGCAAGTGACTTCCACCGAGGGCGTGATTCGGTGGAAGTCACTTGCTGACGAAACGCGTCAGGGCGTGGTGACGCAATCACGCAGGAAGCCGTGGTGACACGCGATCCCCCGAGGTTCACGGCCAGGTACCGGGCTGTATTCGTCCAGGACGGGAGAGAGCGGTAAGAGCATGTCCTGATTAAGGCTTCTTTCAGACGGCCGCTCCGCATTTCTTCTCTGCTGCAGGACTTTTTTTTTTTCCCGGAGCGGATGACATTTGGGTCATCCGCTCCGTATGCCCGCATATCATCCCATCCGTTTGCGGATGATATGCAGACATAATGTAAGTCTATGGGCATTGCGGATGTCAGCGGATGACACCGCTGACATCCGATTTTCCTTCCTTTCCGTTTTTTGAACGGATGAAAAAATAGGGTTCTGTTCCGTTCCAAAAAACAGGACAGAACTGAAAGGAGGAAAATCGGATGTCAGCGGATGGTATTCCGCTGACATCCGCAGTGACATTGACAAACATTATGTCCGCAAATCATCCGCAAAAAAATAGGATGATTTGCGGACAAGCGGAGCGGCCGTGTAAAAGAGCCCTAATTAAGAGTTAACCCCCTGTGCACACAATAAACATTTCTCTCTCACTCGCAGATCTATTTCACAGGGAGATAGGACAGCTACTATATTCATTTTTATTTGGTTTACACGTGTTAAACTGAATGCTCACTGTGATTGGCTGTCAGAGTGACCATTTAATGAGGAAGGCTTCTGACTGGCTCACCTGGAGCTCATCTTTCTACAGAGACCAGGTCTCATGGGGCTGTTCACAGAAGGGAGTAGGGGAGATAAGAAACTGCAGGGCATACAGGAGACACCCTGTGTACAGAGGAGGGGGTTTTATGGACGTGTGTAAGATGCTGAAGGTAGGCAACTGGTGACAATGACTTACAAAGGCTTTGAAAAACAAGTGCCTGCTTATAAAATGAATAGGGAATGGTATGGTACATACAACGTTGTTTGTGTTTCTGCATGTTGATTTTAACTTTGCCATCAACAATTGGCAGGCACTGCAACTTGCAGAGCTTGTCAGATGCCTTAATTCATAGCCAATTGAAATGTATTGCAAATGCATTCTAAGCCGCCCTTAGAATTTGCCATGAGTTTGCGTAGCACTACCGCTAGGCTCTATCCTCTATCCCAGGGGTCTTCAAACTATGGCACTCCAATTGTTCAGGAACTACAATTCCCATCATGCCTAGTCATGTCTGTGAATGTCAGAGTTTTACAATGCCTCATGGGATGTGTAGTTCTGCAACAGCTAGAGGGCCGTAGTTTGAGGATCCCTGCTATCCTATCCTTTCTTTTCAAAATATTTCAAAATATAGGCATCAAATAGCCTTTCTTACAACTCTGAAGTCCATCTAAAAATGTAGTCCGGTGCTGTTGGCATTTAAGAGGTTTTTTACTCTCAATGTCCATGTGAACATAACCTAAGAGTCACCTCTGTATTGACATTTAAAACCCAACTTTAGCCAAAATGTTTTACTTGGTTTAAGGTAGAGCAGGGAAGGATGATATTCTCTGTTAAAAAGTATCTATATCCTAAATGTTTTATCAGGGACAACCTTTTACCAGACCGGAAATGAAGAAATATTTCCAATAGAGCCTCTGACAGCAGTAAAACCTGTTCATTCCCTACACCAGTGCTCCCCAACCTTTTTATCGCCGCGGACCGGTCAACATTTGATAATTTTTCTGTGGCCCGCTGGGGGGGAGGGGGGGGGGGGGGGGGGCGTCAATGCACAGTGCCACAGCGTGCCCCCAATCAATCAATTAATGCACAGTGCCACAGCGTGCCCCCAATCAATGCACAGTGCCACAGCGTGCCCCCAATCAATGCAGAGTGCCACAGTATTGCCCCCAATCAATGCAGAGTGCCACAGCATTGCCCCCAATAAATGCAGAGTGCCACAGCAATGCCCCCAATAAATGCAGAGTGCCACAGCATTGCCCCCAATAAATGCAGAGTGCCACAGCAATGCCTCCAATAAATGCAGAGTGCCACAGCATTGCCCCCAATAAATGCAGAGTGCCACAGCATTGCCCCCAATAAATGCAGAGTGCCACAGCATTGCCCCCAATAAATGTAGAGTGCCAAAGCAATGCCCCCAATAAATGCAGAGTGCCACAGCATTGCCCCCAATAAATGCAGAGTGCCACAGCAATGCCCCCAATAAATGCAGAGATGCCAGCGTTCCTCCTTTCAATGCAGAGATGCTAGCGTTCCCCCCGCGAGACCCCCCCCCCCCGCGAGACCTGTGCACTTACCTCACGGCATCTTCTCTTCGGTCCCCGCGTCTCCTCGAGTCCTCAGTCCTCCCGCCTTCTCCTCGGCCAATGCATGGGCTTTGCCTTTCGGCCAATCAGGAAGCGAGAGGACTCGCTCCCTGATTGGGCAGGAGGAGGATTCGTGTGACAATAGCGAATTTTCATTCGCTATTGTCACTTAATGGGCGGGCTCGGGGCACACTGCTCTGCTCCCCGGCCGCCACAGTAAAATAATGTAAGGTTTCTCGGGCGGCCCGGTACCGTTTCATCCACGGACCGGGGTTGGGGAACACTACCCTACACCATCTGAAACTGAACAACAAACGTTTTGGGTTTAGATGCTCTTTACATTTTTAATTCTTTCTCTGTTTCTATGAAAGACATTTGCCAAGGCTTCCTCTCAGGAATAAAAGTGATGGAAAATCTTTCAAGTAAGGACAAAGACTAAAATGTTTAGAATGGTGAGAGCTAGAACATCTGGCAATTTTTTCATTCCTGCCCATTCTTTCTTGTCCTGGTGAAGGCCACAGGGGCCTTCACAATTTCTTGTATGGGCACCCCTGGGAGAGGAAATGAAAGAAAATTTTCCCAGTGAGGTTACAGAGAGAAATAACAGAACTGATGGAAATTATAACTTTCCTATATTATATTATATTACATTATATTATATTAAGGGCTAGAGAGTCTGGCATTTTTTTCATTCTTTCCCATTCATTTCTGTACCAGTGATGGCCACAGCCCCCCATTTCTTGTATGGACATCCCAGGTAGAGGAAGAAAATCTTCCCAGTGGGGTCACAGACAGAAATAACACACCAACAGAGATGATAACTTTCCCATATTATAATATATTACTTTTTCTGTATTATATTATATCATATCAAATCATATTATATTAAGGGCTAGAGAGTCTGGCAATTTTTTCATTCCTGCCCATACCTTCCTGTGCCAGGGATGGCCGCAGCCCCCCATTTCTTGTATAGGCAAGAAGAGGAAGAAAAGCTTACCGGTGAGGTCACAGACAGAAATAACAGCACTAACAGAAATTATGACTTTCCCATATTATAATATCTTATGTTTTAATATATTATAATATATTATGGGATAAAGCATCTGGCAATGTTTTCATTTCTGCCCATTCATTCTTGCACCGGTGATGGCCGATGACCCCCTATTTCTTGTATAGGTATCCCAGGTAGAGGAAGAAAATCTTTCCAGAGGGGGTCACAGACAGAAATAACAGCACTAACAGAAATGATAACTTTCCCATATTATAATATATTATTTTTCATATATTATAATATATTATGGGATAAAACATCTGGCAATGTTTTAATTTCTGCCCATTTGTTCTTGTACCGGTGATGGCCGATAGCCCCCTATTTCTTGTATAGGCATTCCAGGGAGAGGAAGAAAATCTTCCCAGTGGGGTCACAGACAGAAATAACAGCACTAACAGAGATTATAACCTTCCCATATTATAATATATATTTTTTATGTATTATATTATATCATATCATTTCATATTATATTAAGGGCTAGAGAGTCTGGCAATTTTTTTATTCCTGCCCATGATTAGAGTATTACCGATGCTTGCTCCCAGTTAACCTTAACCATTATGCTAACCTATACAAATTACCAGTGACACCAGTTTTGGAGAAAATTGGCCCGGTGTGCCATTTTATTAACAAAAATAACCAAAACACATTATTTCTTAACATAACCATAAATACTCCAGTATCCCATGAAATAAGTTGTTGGTCTTGGGAGGCACAAAATTCCAATTAACTATGTATCAGCGTAATTTGTTAAACGGTCCCCAGCCGCGCAACACCAGCTCGAGGACAACCCACTTGACCACTGATACCTCCTTGTTATTACGACTTCCCGTTAATCCACTATTAACCGGGATACACTAGAGGGCTCCATACCTTAGATGGGTCACCCTATGCACTTTGTTACCAACACTGTTTACCGCCTCCAAAGACCCCCAACCGCCAACACAAAGTATGCATACAAACCCCCAAAAACCACTCAACCCCAAACCAACCACAAGTCACATATAGCAACCACTGACCAGTGAAAACCCTGCATATTTTTTTTTTTTTACGTCCCACACCAAACACGAACACATCCAGGGCGGGAGGGCAGGGATCCTTTCTTCTTGGCTTCACGATGAATATGCTGGAAACCGTAAGTACCCCCACTTTCTTTTCTAAAGACCCCACCTACCTGACACTGACCAATCCCTGACCTTGACCTCCACATGCACCTATTGCCATTAACCCCCAACTGACCGTGGCCCAGTAAACCCCCTCATGAGGCCCTACGCTTATTTTTTTTTTTTTTTTGCTTCGGGCCTGTCTTACCTTCCTGTGCCAGTAATGGCCGCAGCCCCCCATTTCTTGTATTAGCAAGAAGAGGAAGAAAATCTTCCCGGTGGGGTCACTGACAGAAATAACAGCACTAACAGAAATGATAACTTTCCCATATTATATTATTTTTTAATCTGGCAATTTTTTCATTCCTGCCCATTCTTTCCTTTCCTGGTGAAGGCCACAGGGGCCTTCACAATTTCTTGTATGGGCACCCCAGGGAAGTGAAAGAAAATCTTCCCAGTGAGGTTACAGAGAGAAATAACAGAACTGATAGAAATGATAACTTTCCTATATTATATTATATTAAGGGCTAGAGCAGGCATGTCCAACCTGCGGCCCGGGGGGCGCATGCGGCCCAGAACCACAGGCAATGCGGCCCACTGCCCCCTGACAATTTTTATTTTTTTCTGCTGAGGAGGAAGGAAGTTGGGTCGGGGGCACGACCACAGCGGCTTCCAACTAACTGTAGGCAGAGGCTGCCTTGGAAGGGATCATACTCTAGTTGTGTTAAATTACATAGTTGCACAGTTACATAGTTAGTGAGGTTGAAAAAAGACAACAGTCCATCCAGTTCAACCTATGATGTGTGTGTGTGTTTGCTTTTAACCGTACATTGTATACCCCTGTATGTTGTGGTCTCTAAGGTGCCCATCTAATAGTTTTTTGAAACTATCGATGCTCCCTGCTGATACGACTGCTTGTGGAAGAGAATTCCACATCCTTACCGCTCTTACAGTGAAGAACCCCTTACGCATTTTAAGGTTAAACCGCCTTTCCTCTAGTTTTAGTGAGTGGCCACGTGTCTTATTGTATTTTCCTTATGCTAGGGTCGCCAGTACAGTATTTGTATATTGATATCATATCCCCCCTCAATCTTCTCTTCTCCAGAGAGAACAGGTTCAGTGCCTGTAGCCTCTCCTCATAGCTGATGTCCTCCATTCCCCTAATTATTTTTGTTGCCCTTCTCTGGACTCTTTCCAGTTCCAGCACATCCTTCCTGAGGACCGGTGTCCAGAACTGGACAGCATACTCCAGATGTGGCCGGACCAGAGTCTTGTAGAGTGGAAGAATAATCAATTTATTTCTGGAGTGAATCCCCTTTTTTATACATCCCAGTATTCTGCTGGCTTTGCTTGCAGCGGCTTGGCATTGCATGCCACTTCCAAGCCTGTTGTCTACCAGTACCCCCAAGTCCTTTTCCATCCTAGACTCACCCAGAGGTTCCCCCCCCCCCCCTAGTGAGTAGCTTACTTTCTGGTTTTTGGCCCCCAAGTGCATTACTTTACATTTTTCAACATTGAACCTCATCTGCCATGTAGTTGCCCACCCCGTTATTTTGTTCAGGTCCGTTTGTAAGGTTTCCACATCCTGCATAGAAGATATTGGCATGCCTAGTTTAGTGTCATCTGCAAATACTGAGATTGTACTAGATATCCCCCCCTCTAGATCATTTATTAATAAATTAAACAGGATTGGTCCCAGGACCGAACCCTGGGGGATCCCACTTTCCACACCCGCCCAATCCGAGTACTCCCCATTAATCATCACCCTCTGGACTCTCCCCTGGAGCCAGTTCTCTATCCAGGTACTCACCTTATGGTCCATACCTACCTTCCTTAGTTTGTACAGTAAGCGTTTGTGGGGAACGGTGTCAAAATTTCTTGTATAGGCATCCCAGGGAGAGGAAGAAAATCTTCCCAGTGGGGTCACAGACAGAAATAGCAGCACTAACAGAAATGATAACTTTCCCATATTATAATATATTATTTTTTATATATAATATCATATCATATCATATTATATTATATTACATTACATTATATTAAGGGCTAGAGAGTAACTAGCAAAAAAAATACAACCAAAAGAAAAATATTAATAATATAAAATATTTTAGTATTTCAATGTTTGCTGGCACAATGAATTTTATGTGTATAACAGCTGGTGTGTCTGTCTGCACGAATGTATGTAAAAGATTGCTAAAAATGCCCGAAACACTGAAGATATATTAAAGAGAAACTCAGCATAATAAATTGCTCACTAGCTAGTGTAACCTGAATTTCTTTTGTCCTCATTGTTCAATAGAAGGGAGATGAGATGACCTTTACTGTGTGATGGAATGTGTGCAAATAATTTAAAATTTGCCTTGCATCTACTGTATATACTTGTCCTTTGGATCAAATGATATACTGTAACTAATATGAATAGACTAAGGCCCCTTTCACACAGGCGGACCGTTCAGATCCGCCTGTTCGTTTTTTTGGCGGATCTGAACGGTCCCCCCATGCATTCCTATGGGGCATCGGATGTCAGCGGAGACATGTCCACTGACATCCGACCCGATCCGATCCATCAAATCTGGACGGATGGAAACCCTATTTTCCATCCGTCCAGCGGATCGGATCGGATGGGATCGGGTGAGAACGGACTGACGGTCCGTTGACATCCGATTTCCCCCATAGAGATGCATGGGGAACTGTCAGCTGTGTCTCCGCACACAGCGCGGAGACACAGCTGTCCTGCTGCTCAGCGGGGGATCGGCGGCTCGATCCCCGCTGAGAAAAACGGACTCCGTCCAACGGACGGAGTGTGTGAAAGAGCCCTAATAAATAATGTACCCTCCATACACGCAATTATACCCCGATTAGGAAACTTAAGCAAGATGAATTGAATAAAACTGCTGCACCACTTTTCTGGCATTAACTGTTCTTGTCAATGTGTTGCGCTAAATTAAAAAAACATCTGCAACAGTTTTTACTTTTTTGCTGACAACAACTCATGTGCCAAATTCCAGCAGTTCCAATTTGCTTCATTTATACATTGTAGTGCAAAGCCTGCGCCAAATTCAAAGTAAAAAAACAGTTCAAAACTCATTAGGACCAATTTTCTTTTGGCATACAGAGACAGATTTTGTAAAAGTGTCTTGCGTGCATTCTAAAAGTGACGCAGCGTGCCAGGGATTTTTTTCTTAAACGTATACATAATTCCAGGGAATATTTATATGATCGTATCAATCAATTCTATTTTTACAGAAAGAAAAAGGAAAAATTCCTATCAAATACTTACCGTAATTTTCCTTTCCTGATGGACTCCATGGCAGCATACGTACAGGTAGCTCCGCCTCCTCTCCTACCCCATAGGACCCCACTCCCATAAATGTTTGCTCCATGCCAGGAGCCGTGTTCCATGCTAGCCTTCTCCAGCAGATGGGAGGGAACTCCTGCTGCCATGGAGTCCACCAGGAAAGGAAAATTACGAAATTTTCAGTTTTCCTAACAGACTCCATGGCAGCATATGTACGGCAAATAACTAGCCATACACACCCGGGTGGGCAACTCCTGGTCAGACAGAAAAAGGTTTTGTTTGCACCATCAACTGACACAATTTGCAAACCAAAATTAACAGGGGACAAAGAGGCTGGTGCGACACAATAATGTATCATAAAGGTATTGATCGGGGACCATGAGGCCGCTTTACAGATGACTTCAGGCGCAACATGCCAGGAGGCCACCCATAATGTAGAGACCCCTCTGGTAGAGTGAGCAGTCACCGCCTCCGGGGGTGCCAGGCCCTTGGCTCTATAGGCCCACTGGATGGTCTGAACTATCCGAGTCGCAATTGATCTTGAAGAGGCAAGCCGGCCTTTGTTTTTTTTCCATAGAAGAGAATGAATAGAACACGGCTCCTGGCACGGAGCAAAAATTTATAGGAGTGGGGTTCTATGGGTTAGGAGAGGAGGCGGAGCTACCCGTACGTATGCTGCCATGGAGTCTGTCAGGAAAGGCTTTTTCAGAGGGGGCTTCCTTTTAATGTAACCCCTTTACATCTTCTATTGTGCATCTGTTTCACTGTGACTCACCCCCAGAGCTTTTGGTTGTCCATTCAGAAATACCTTGAAATATGGTTTTGTACTTGCAGCCGGATATAATAAAGGTGTGCTCCACTGGGGGGACAAAACAAAGGGTATCCGAGCAGCATTTAGAGCTATGGCCATTGTTAAAACGTCCTAAAAGAAAGGAAAACAAGACATTGTTTTTTTGTTTACAAACTTTTACAAACTTTTTTTTTTTTTTGTAGAAAAATGCAAAAGGTGGTACAGAAGTCTAACATATTGCAATGTCCACGTAAGATCCTAGCGTAAAAGTATGTTGGAAATTGTAGAACAGAGCAATGGCACTTTAACCACTTGCCGACTGCTTACCGTATATTTACTGCAGCAGTGTGGGTCTCCAAGGCAAACCGACGTAAGTCTACGTTGGTCGCCTGGTGGCAGCTAGCGATCGTCAGCGGGGAAGCCGGCTCAGATTGCTGCCTGACACCCACGATCGTTCCTCGCTGAGAGAGAAGGATGGGCAGCTGTTGTAAACACAGCTGACTGTCCTTCTCCCTGGAATGATCATAGAGCCCCTGTGATCCTTCTATATAGGGTTACAGGTCTCTTTGGTCATTCCACAAGCCACGCCCCCCCCACAGTTAGAAACACGCCCCTAGGTACACATTTAACCCCTTTATCACCTTTACTGTTAACCCCTGGGTTAACCCCTTCCCTGCCAGTGTCATTATTACAGTAACAGTGTATATTTTTAGCACTGATTACTGTAGTAATGGCACTGGTCCCCCCAAAAGTGTAAAAAATGTCAGTTAGGGGTCCGATCTGTCCGCCGCAATGTAGCAGTCCCGCAAAAAATTGCAGATCACCACCATTACAAGTAAAAAAAAAAAAAAAACAAATACAATAAAACTAACATAAATCTTTCCCGTAGTTAGTAGATGTAATAAATTTTGCGCAAACCAATCAAAATACGCTTATTGTGATTTTTTTTTTTTTTTATTTTACCAAATATATGTAGCAGAAAACAAATTGGCCTAAAATGTTAAAAAAAAAATAGATTTTTAAATTTTTTTTTTTGGGGGGGGGGAGGGGGGGTAATGTTATATAGCAGAATGTTAAAAATATTGTTTTTTTTTTCAGAATTGTGGCTCTTTTTTTGTTTATAGCGCAAAAAATAAAAATCGCACAGGTGATCAAATACCACCAAAAAGAAAGCTCTATTTATGGAGAAAAAAGGACCTACATTTCGTTTGGGTACAGCATTGCATGACCGCGCATTTGTCTGTTAAAGTCACGCAGTGCCAAGTTGAAAAAAGTGGCCTGGTCATTAACCGCTTCCATATAGAGCAGTTAGACCCTCTTCCTGCCCAGACCAATTTTCAGCTTTCAGCACTCTCACACTTTGAATGACAATTGCTCGGTCATGCTACACTATTTTTTTCACACAAATAGAGCTTTCTTTTGGTGGTATTTGATCACAACTGGGTTTTTTTTTTTTTTTTTCGTGATATAAGCAAAAAAAGGGCAAAAATTTTGAAAAAAAAAAAACACTTTTTTTTAGTTTCTATTATAAAAATTTGCAAAAAAATTAATTTTTCTTCATACATTTGGGCCAAAATTTATACTGCTACATATCTCTGGTAAAATTAACCCAAATTAGTGTATATTATTTAGTCTGTGTGAAAGTTATTGAGTCTAGAAGCTATGGTACCAATTACTGAAAATTGATCACACCAGATGTACTGACGGCCTATCTCCTTTCTTGAGGCCCTGAAATGTCAGGACAGTACAAATACCCCCCAAATGACCCATTTTTGTAAAGTAGACAGTCCAAGGTATTTAGTAAGAGGCATTTTTTGAAGTTATAATTTTTTCCCACAATTCTTGGGAAAATGAAGAAAATGTTTTTTTCTTTTTTTTCCCACAAAGTTGTCAATTTATAGGCTATTTCTAACACATAGAATGTACACAGCAAAAATGACACCCCCAAAATACATTCTACTGCTCCTCCTGAGTATGGTGATACCACATGTGTGAGACTTTTACACAGCCTGGCCAGAAAAAGAGACTCCACATCCAAGTAGCACCTTCAGGCGTTCTAGGAGCATAAATATACATAAAACTTTCTTACTACCTATCACACTTTTGAAGGCCCTAGAGCACCAATACAATGGAAAAGTCCACAAAATACCCCATTTTGGAAAGCAAACACTCCAGCGTATATTTTATGAGGCATTATGGGTCATTTGAACATGTCATTTTTTTCCACACATTTTTGGAAAATGTGGGAAAAAATAAAAACTTATTTTTTTTTTACACAAAGTTGTCAATTTATAGGATATTCCTAACACATAGCATGTACACAGCAAAAATGACACCCCAAAATACATTCTGCCACTCCTCCTGAGTACGTGTGTAAAACTTTTTCACAGCCTAGCCATATAGAGGGGCCCAACATCCAAGGAGCACCATCATGCATCCTAGCCACTTGCCTAGGCCTATTTTTGACATTTGGTGTTTACAAGCTAAAATCAGTTGTTTTTGCTAGAAAGCTACTTAGAACTCCCAAACATTATATATTTTTTTTAGCAGAGACCCTAGAGAATAAAATGGAGATTATTGAAATATTTTTTATCACACCGTATTTGCGCAGCGGTCTTCCAAACGCAATTTTTTTTGGAAAAAATTCACTTTTTTTAATTAAAAAATAAGAAACCAGCAAAGTTAGCACAATTGTTTTCCATAATGTGAAAGATAATGTTACGCCGAGTAAATAGATACCCAACATGTCAAAATTGCGCACGCTCATGGAATGGCGACAAACTTTGGTACTTAAAAATCCCCATAGGCGACACTTTAAAAATTTCTACAAGTTGCCATCTAAGAGTTACAATTTCTACAGGTTGCCATCTAAGAGTTACAGAGGAGGTCTATGGCTCAAATTATTGCTCTAGCTCTAACGATCGCGGCGATACCTCACATGTGTTGTTTGAACACCATTTACATATGTGGTCGGGGTTTCTGTATGCGTTCGCTTCTGCGCGCGAGCTCACGGGGACAGGGCGCTTTAATGTTTTTTTTCCTACTATTTATTTTATTTATTATTTTTTATTTTTACACCGTTTAAAAAAAAAAATTATAATTTTTATTTCTATTACAAGGAATGGAAACAAAAAGGCACGACAGGACCTCTTTTTTGTGAGATCTGGGGTCAAAAAGTCCTCAGATCTCACAAGTACACTAAAAGATAGAAAAAAAAAATAAAAAAAATAATAAAATAAAATGAAAAAAAAAAAAAGGGACCTTTAAACCGGTTGCTAGGCAACGACGTTTGCCGTAGCTCCGGTCCTCCAAGACCATAGAGTCGAGTGAGGGCAAGCTTCCTGTCTGTGAGGATCCAGGACCGGATCATTTTCCCCGCTGCCGGCGGGTCCGGTAAGCGGGGAGAAGGACCGGAACGCGGCGGGAGGGGGGGGGGAGCCATCCCGGAAGGGTGATCCGTGGCGAATCCGCAGCTGGGACCACCCTTATCGGAAAGCCAACCGTCCACCGTTTAAAAAAATACCAGGGTTATGGCAGCTATCTGCTGCCATAACACCGGTATTTAGGTTTAAACGGAGGACGTATATAAACCTTTTTGGACTTGGACATGGTGGCTGTATGAAGGGTGACAGGTACTCGGGTACTTTGCTGGGCAGGTGACAGGTACTCGAGTACTCCGATAGGCAGGTGACAGGTACTCGGGTATTCTGATGGGCAGGTGACAGGCAGGTGATGGGTACTGATGAGTAGTACTGATACTGATAGGTGATACTGATACTATACTGATGGGTACGGATGATCAGTACTGATACTGATAGGTGATAGGTACTGATGGGTACTGATGAGTACTGATGAGTAGTGATGGGTACTGATGAGCAGGTGGCAAGTACTCAGGTACTTCAGGTGTCAGGTACTCTGATGAGCAGGTGGAAGGTACTCGGGTACTCTGATGGGTAGGTGACAGGTACTCGGGTACTCTGATGGGTAGGTGACAGGTACTCGGGTACTCCGATGACGAGTACTCGGGTACTCCGATGACGGGTACTCTGGTACTCCGGTGACAGGTACTCAAAGTACCCGAGTACCTGTCATCAGAGTACCTGTCATCAGAGTGCCCGAGTACCCTTCATCAGAGTACCCGAGTACCCGTCATCAGAGTACTGGAATATCCGTCATCAGAGTACCCGAATACCCGTCATCAGAGTACCCGAATACCCATCATCAGAGTGCCCGAGTACCCGTCATCAGAGTACCCGAATACCTGTCACCAGAACATCAGAGTACCCGAGTACCTCTCTGTTTCCCATCAGAGTACCCGAGTACCTGTCACCTACCCATCAGAGTACCCGAGTACCTGTCACCAGCCCATCAGTAGTATCATGAGACAGGTACTCGGGTACTTTGATGGGCTAGTGACAGGTACTTTGATGGGCTAGTGACAGGTGCTCTTTATTGGGGGGGGGGCAATCAGTGTGTTTTGGGGTGCACTGTATTCGGTAACTAGCTGTTACCACAATCTCCTCCTCACACAGGATCAGTGTGTGAGGAGGAGAACACAGTGACAGCTAGTTACCGTGTTCTCTGTTGACATTTGTGACCGGCTGTGATTGGACACAGCCGGTCACGAGGTAAAAAGCCAATTTCATTGGCTCTTTACCTAGAACGGGGATGGGCTCTGTCCGAGGGACGAGCCTCGTCCCCGATCGTCGCGGGGGGCACGCATTGAGGAGGAAACGAGCGGCTCATGCTGGAGCCGCTCATGTGATCGGCTGTGATTGACACAGCCGATCACGTGGTAAACAGCCAATTTCATTGGCTGTTTACTGTGATCGGGGTTGGGCTCAGTCCAAGGGACGAGCCTCACCCCCCGATCGCCGCGCTGCGCCATATACTGTGGCAAGTCGGCTCTGTCCCCACTAAACTGTCTGTAGTTATGCGGGATTGCTAGTCGGGGCGCACGCGCGCCGATTGGCTACAGGGGGAGTCAATCAGTGGGTCCAGCGGCCGCTAGTGGGGGTGCACATGCGCTGATTGGCTACAGGGGGAGTCAATCAGTGGGTCCGGCGGCCGCTAGTGGGGGTGCACGCAGGGGGAGTCAATCAGTGGGTCCAGCGGCCGTTAGTAGGGGCGCACGCAGGGGGAATCAATCAGCGGGTCCGGCGGCCGCTAGTGGGAGCGCACACATGCAGATTGGTTACAGGGGGAGTCAATCAGCGGGTCCGGTGACTGCTAGTGGGGGCGCACGCGCGCCGATTAGCTACAGGGGGAGTAAACCCCACGATCGCTGGAGACAGAACTGCCGCTATTCTGTCAGTTATGAACACAGGGATCCTGGGCTCCTTCTATTTAGGAACACAGGTCTCTGTGTCCATCCAGTGAATACAACCCCCACACAGTTACAAAGCACCTCCTAGGTACACATTTAACCCTTTGATCGCCCCTGGTGTTAACCCCCTTCCCTGCCAGTGTCATTATTACAGTAACAGTGCATATTTTTAGCACTGATTACTGTAGTAATGTCACTGGTACCCCCAAAAGTGTCAAAAAAGTCAGTTAGGGGTCCGATCTGTCCGCCGTAATGTCGCAGTCCCGCTAAAAATTGCAGATCGCTGCCATTACTAGTCAAAAATAAATAAATAAAAATGACATAAATCTTTCCCCTAGTTTATAGACACAATAACTTTTGCGCAAACCAATCAATATACACTTTTTGGGATTTTTTTTTTTTTTTTTTTACCAAAAATATGTAGCAGAATACATATTGGCCTAAAATGATGAACATTTTTAATTTTTTTTTTATTGTGAATGTTTTATAGCAGAAAGTAAAAAAAAATATATATTTTTTTTTTTTAGAATTGTTGCGCTTGTTTTATAAATAAAAATCGCAGAGGTGATCAAATACCACCAAAAGAAAAATTGCAGAGGTGATCAAATACCACCAAAAGAAAAATCGCAGAGGTGATCAAATACCACCAAAAGAAAACTCTATTTGTAGGGAAAAAAAGGACATCAATGTTATTTGGGTGCAGCGTCGCACAACCGCGCAATTGTCAGTTAAAGTAATGCAGTGCCGTATCACAAAAAAAAAAAGGCCTGGTCATTAAGGGGGAAAACCTTCCGGGCCAGAAGTGGCTAAGTATACAAAGCCTGTTATTCTGCATAAGGCCCCTTTCACACATACGGTCCGTTCAGTTCATCAGTTCAGTCACGTCAAAATGTATCAGTTTTCCATCCGTTTTTCATCCGTTTTTCATCAGTTGTCATCTGTTTTTCGTCAGTTGTTATGCGTTTTTCATCCATTTTTCATCTGTTGTTATCCGTTTTTCATCCGTTTTTTGTCAGTTGTTATCCGTTTTTCATCCGTTTTCCGTCAGTTGTTATCCGTTTTTCATCCGTTTTTCGTCAGTTATCTGTTTTTCATCCGTTGTCATCCGTTTTTCATCCGTTGTCATCCGTTTTTCATCCGTTGTCATCCGTTTTTCGTCCGATCCGTATTTTTGACGGATGAAAAATAGGGCATTCATACGTTCAAAAAAACGGACATTGACGGAAGTGGATGAAAACGGATGTTAACTGATGATCATTCGTTGTCATCCGTTTTTACATAGAGATACGTTGATGTCCGTTTTTCATCCGTCAACGGATGGATGAAAAACGGACAAACGGACAGCATGTGTGAAAGGGGCCTAAAGGTGATGTTAATTTGGGAATGTATCATTATATAATAATACATTTTATTTTATGGGTTTATAATATGAACCACTAGATGGCAATGATGCTCCACAGATAATAATAGCATAAATAAAAGAAAATAGCACTGTATATATTATTTATGTTATGATGAAGCCTTGACTTGCCTGTGTTTTTTTTTTTTTTGTTTTTTTGTTTTTTGTTTTTACATTAAATGTCCAAAGGGTTACACATTTAAATAAATAACAAAATAAGAAAATATGTTTCTCTATACAGTAAAACCTTGGATTGCGAGCATAATTCATTCCGGAAGCATGCTTGTAATCCAAAGCACTCTTATATCAAAGCAAGTTTCCCCATAAGAAATAATGGAAACTCAGATGATTCGTTCCACAACCATTTATTCATAAATCCTTCAATTTATAGTCCATATAAAAAGATTATAGCATTGCGATAGGTTGTGTAACCATAAAATGTCCATCCACAAATAGCCGCTTCCACAAGGGGATTGGAAGCAAAATCCAGCAGGAGCTACAGAGTATCAAAAGAGAAGAGAGGCGCCTCTAAGTGTAGCAAAATGGTTCCATTTAATGAAGGTACAACATTTAGCAACTCACATGGTTGATGAATAAAACAGGCACATCTAAGGATGCAGGCATCCGGGGTAAAGCTGTCCACATAGACCATCTTCTGAACCACCGGCTGCTAGTCTGTAATCCTGACCGGGAAGACCACCCTGCAGTAAAGCGATCTGATAGCGAGGGGCAGCATGGAAGGGATGACGTAGATGACGGTGTGGAGGATGGTCTATGTGGACAGCTTTACCCCTGATGCCTGCATCCTTAGATGTGCCTGTTTTAATCATCAACCACGTGATTTGCTAAATGTTGTACCTTCATTAAATGTAACCATATTGCTACACTTAGAAGCGCCTCTCTTCTTCTTTTATACTCAGCTGTGACTTGAGGCTACTTGTATATCAAGACATTGCTTGTATATCAAGTCAAAATTTCTTTGAAAATTTTGCTTGTCTTGCAAAGCGCCCTTAAACCAAGTTACTCTCAAACCAAGGTTTTACTGTATTAGGATTTCTCCATGCATTTTTAAAACTGTCCACAAGATGGCAACAATGTCCCATTATATCATTTTCCTTGGTACAATTTAGAAGTATAATAATAATAATAATAATAAGCATAAATAAGAAGCATAATAATTGTGAGTAATATGTAAAAGACAGGGATGACAGAATTATTTAATCCTGAACTCCAGGCAAACAGCTAAATATTCCACTTGGTATATGCCAATAGATTTACCAAACCTTTTTTTTGGATCATGTCATCCAGCCACTCCTGCCAGACAGTGAAGACTGTGCAATACAGCCTGGTCTAGCCATTTGCCGACCAACTAACTGTAAATGTACGTCATTAATTGGATGTTAAATACGGGGATTATGGCAGCAGCTAGCTAGAGGTATCTTTTTTTCAGTCAGGCGGCCAGCTTTTAGATAAAAGTGGTCCCAGCAGCTGATTTGCGAGATCAATTTAATAGTCAGCGGAAGAGGTGCCCTCCCCCATCCCGCTGCTTCCTGGTAATTTCCAAGCTTACCGAAGCCCGGTGCAGCCAATAGATAGGCGGGAAGTCAAGTGAGGACAAGATAACCCGCATCAGCTCTATGCCCTTGGAGGACCGGAGTGACGTCTGACGTCACTTCCTGTTCTCTTGCAGACAGAGAGGATTTTTTTATTAACCAGTTCTGGACCGGAATGATTTGCCCCCTTAACGACCAGGCCATTTTTTGCGATTCGGCACGGCGTTACTTTAACGGAAAATTGCGCAGTCGGTAGACACTGTACCAAAATAAAATTGACATCCTTTTCCCCCCACAAATAGAGCTTTCTTTTGGTGGTATTTGATCACCTGTGCGATTTTTATTTTTTGCGCTGTAAACAAAAAAAGAGTGACAATTCTAAAAAAAAAACAATATTTTTTCACTTTCTGCTATATAACATTTCCAATAAAAAAAAAAAAAAGAAAAAGAAATAAAAAAAATCAAAATTTTTCATCCTTTTAGGCCAATTTGTATTCTGCTACATATTTTTTTGCTAAAAAAAATTGCAATACGGGTATTTTGATTGATTTTGCACAAAAGGTATTGCGTCTACAAACTAGGGGAAAGATTTATGTCATTTTTATTTATTTTTTTTTTTTTTACTGGTAATGGCGGCGATCAGCGATTTTTTTTGTGGGACTGCAACATTGCGGCGGACAGATCGAACCCCTAACTGACATTTCTTACACTTTTGGGGGGGACCAGTGACATTAATGTGTGTGGGGAAGAAGTTGGAAAACGGCGCTACCTATAGTGCGTAGAATAAAAGAACCATATGCAATTCTGTGCAATCTGAAAAAAGTGCTAGTGCAACAATAAATATGTGCAAGAATAGTGCTCATATAAAATGTATATATATATAACAATGTAAAAACTGACCGATTATGAACACGAGTGAGTTGGTGCAAAAATGTAATGTTGTGACAAGGTATGGTACAAATATAAATAGATATGCATAAAAATCAAATCCAGTAAAAAATGGTAATGAGTAGTGGTGATATAAATAAAGGTGACAAGTTCCAAAAGTACGGTGATTGATGTGAAAATAGTGCTGGTGAATTCGAGTTGCTGCATTCCCAACAACCACTAGAGGTCGCACTTACCCCTCAGCAGGATACAGTGAATAGCTGCATAGGGTAAGCAAAGGAAAAAGACCTCAGACCTGTCCCCAATCTATCCTTACGGACTGATGGATCCCATCTGAGTATAAGGGAGAAGACCTCTTAGTGTAGCATGTAATAAACATACAATAGGGAGCAGTAGTCACTCACACTTAGGATGTAGCTGTAGCAGATCGTCTCAGACAGATGCAGATGACACCGGAGGAACTTCCGCATTCCATACACGGCGAGCTGCGGACCGGAAGTGACGTTGACGTTAGGTTCCGCCCTACGCGTTTCGTCATTGGACGTCTACGGGAACAGTAATCAGTGCTAAAAATATGTACTGTTACTGTTCTAATGACACTGGCAGGGAAGGGGTTAACCCAGGGGTGATTAAATGGTTAAGTGTGAGCCTAGGGGAGTGTTTTCTAACTGTATGGAGGATGAGCTTGTGAAATGATCACAGAGACCTGTGTTCCTATATTCCAGAGAGAATAGCTGTGTTTACAACAACTCTCTCAGTGGGGAGCAATCGCAGGTTTCTGGTGGCAATCGCAGCTGCAGGTCCTGTGGATCGGCATCCCCGCTGCTGAATGTTGGGGGGGGGGGGGGGCGGGAGCGCGCCGCCCCCTAGTACCACTCGCATGACCGACGTAGCGCAGCAGGCGGTCGGCAAGTGGTTAAGGGCAAAGCGTCATTTTTATTTATTTTTTGCTTTTAACCACTTAAGCCCCAGCCCTATTTCGGACACTTTTTGTTCACGCGTTAAAACCAGTATTAAAACCGGTGGGACGGGAGCCCCGGGCAAAGCCACGGAAGGCGGCGGGAGAGGGGGGACGTCCCCTCCCGCCCCCCCGGGTACCAATCGAGCGGCTCCCGAGCCGCATCGGTCGGTACCGACGGAAAGCCAACCGTCGGCTCTAAACCACGGTACCGGGATGGTGCCTCTAGCTAGAGGCATCATCCTGGTACACTACCGCAAAGTTTACCGACGTAGACCTATGTTAGTATGCGGTAAGTGGTTAAAGGTACAGTAAAAGAGAAATGTGAGGTCTTTTTGATACCCAAATCTCTCAATACAGAGGACCTGTCATGCTTATTTTTATTACAAGGGATGATTACATTCCGTGTAATCGGAATAAAAGAGATCAAAAAATAAAATAAAGGGACAGTTTAAAAATATATGAGAAATAAAAAAGAAAATAAAAAAGTGCCCAATCCCTCTGAGTTTGCACGCAAAAGCGAACGCATACGTAAGTCGCGCCCCCTTATGTAAACAGCATTCAAATTACACATGTGAGGTATCGTTGCAATCATTAGAGCGGGAGCAATAATTCCAGCACTAGACATCTGTTACTCTAAAAAAGGTATCCTGTGAAAAGGTTTAAAGCATCAACTATGGAGATTTTTAAGTACCCTAGTCTCTGGCCATTCCACAAGCGTGCGCAATTTAGAGCGTGACATGTTAGGTATCTGTTTACTAAGCCTAACATCATCATTCACATTATATAAAAAAAAAATTGGGCTAAATTTAATTAATTATTATTTTTTTAATTCATTAAAGTGTATTTTTTCCAAATAAATTGCGTTTGAAAGACTGCTGCGCAAATACAGTGTGACATAAAATATTGCAATGATCGCCATTTTATTCTCTAAGATCTCTGCTAAAAAATATAATATAATAAGTGCTTTTCTAGCAATAAATACAGATTTTTACTTGTAAACAACAAATGTCAGAAAAAGACCTGGTCTTAACCCCTTTCCGACCACCCACCGCATATTTACTGCGGCAGGGTGGCTCTCCTGCGCAAACCGACGTAGGGGTACGTCGGTCGTGCACGGGAAGCTAGGGGGGAGTGCACGCCACCGGCGGCACGCTCCCGCCCCCACTCGTCAGCGGGGATCCCGATGCATGGGTCAGACAGCTCCGATTGCCGCTTGACACCCGCGATCGCTCCCCGCTGAGAGAGAAGGACGGTCGGCTGTTGTAAACAGAGCTGACCGTTCTTCTCTCTGGAATGATCACAGAGCTCCAGTGATCCTTCTATATAGAGTCACAGATCTCTACGGTTATTTCACAAGCCACGCCCCCCCACAGTTAGAATCACTCCCCTAGGCTTACATTTAATCCCTTGATCACCCATAGGGTTAACTCCTTCCCTGCCAGTATCATTATTACAGTAAAAGTGCATATTTTTTAGCACTGATTACTGCAGTAATGTCACTGGACCCACAAAAGTGCCAAAAATGTCAATCAGGGGTCCAATCTGGCCACTGCAATGTTGCAATCCCGCTAAAAATCGCAGATCGCCGCCATTAGTAGTAAAAAAGTAAAAAAAAAAAAACAATAAAAATGACATAAATCTTTCCCATAGTTAGTAGACTAACTAACAAATAACAAATAACTTTTGCGCAAACCAATCAAATGACGCTTGTTACGATTTTCTTTTTACCAAAAATATGTAGCAAAAAACAAATTGGCCTAAAATGTTAAAAAAATTAGATTTTTTTTATATTTCTTTTGAGAAAGTCATATAGCAGAATGTGAAAAATATTGTTTTTTTTTTTCAAAATTGTCGCTCTTTTTTTTTTTTTAGCGCAAAAAATAAAAATCGCACAGGTGATCAAATACCACCAAACGAAAGCTCCATTTGTGGGGAAAAAAAGGACGTCAATTTAATTTGGGTACAGCGTCGCGCGACTGCGCAATTGGCCACTAACAAAAAAAAAAAAGAAAAACTGCGCCAACCCCCTTTCCATCCCAGTTAAAAATCTATCTTTTATTTGGGAACTTTTAAATAATTTGAATTCCCAAGAATGGGAGCAGAGCGGCTGGTAGAGCCTGCTGCAGCAAATGGTACTGGGAGGTACTTCTGACTCCTTCACCCTTTATGAGAAATTGGCACATATGGATAAAGCACTCATCACAGATAATATCAGTTAAGCAATATAAAATTATATATACTGTATATATTATATACTGTATTTTATATACCCCCATCCCGCTGCTTCCTGGTCATTTCCAAGCTTACAGGAGCCCGGAACTGATCCGGTGTGGCCGATAGGCAGGAATTCAAGTGAGGGCAAGATAACCCCCATCCACTAGGGCAAGCTGGCTTTGGTATACAAAAGAAACAGAAAAGGGAAGAACGCCTAGAAAACCAAGAAAATAGCCACTAACACCGATTAGTTAAAAAACAAGCTCATCAATGGTAAAACCGGGATGCATGTTCGGTCATCTCACAAAGAGGAACGTCAAAGGATCCACTGGGTGCCGCTATCATGGACGAGGAAGCTGGCTGTAGGTCATCCAGCATGAGGGCTAGAACTCACCGTGGACCGCAGTGTTGGCAGAATGACATCACCGGGAGGAGGAGAGCAACGCGTTTCTGAGTATGCATGATGCAATGTTCAGGCATGTGCACTCCTTTCTCAAGCTAGTAAAAACAACATCCAAGGGAGCCAGTATATATATATATATATATATATATATATATATATATATATATACACACACTTACACACACCCTGATCACCATGGGACTACAAGGCCCAGCGCAAGACCATATATGAATAAATTACCTAACCACTTGTCGCCAAATCACGTACCTGGTATGTAATTTGACCCAAAGTTTTTTTAGAGCCGATGGTCGGCTGTCTTGTAATTAGGGATGATCGAACTTTTGAAAAGTTCGGTTCGACCAGAACACCCGAACTTTCCGAAAGTTTGGGTCCAGATTCCAGAACCCCATTGAAATCAATGGGACCCGAACTTCAGTAATCAAAAAACACAATTTTAAAGCCCTAAAACCCAATAAATGCCCCTAAAAAGTGCCTAGGGTTCTGGGTCATGCCCCAGGGACTATTAATCACACAAAAAAAAGTTCTTAAACATTTTCATTTTTGATAGAGAGCCAATTATTGAAAAAAATTATTGAAAAAAAAAAAGAGATTTCTTTGGATTTAGTGTCTGGTGGGTCTAAAAAGTGTACCTGTGAAGATTCAGCTCTGTAGCATGTCCAGAACCAGGAAAAAAAAGATAATTTTTCTTAGAATTTTTATTAGCGCAGGGATGTGGCTCCGCTCTTATCACACCTATATGTGTGTATATATACATATATGTGTGTGTGTATATATACCCCTATACAGAAGTCCAGATGTTATGCCTGCTTCCAAAGACGCCCAAAACATGCCCAAAAAAATGCCTGCAACAACACACCGGAGCATTTTTGTTGCAGGCGTTTATTGGGCATTTTTTGGGCGTCTTTGGAGGTGGGCATGACATCTAAACTTCTGTATAGGGGTATATATACACACACACATATATGTATATATACACATACACACATATAGGTGTGAAAGTAGCGGAACCCCATCCATGCGCTAATGAAATTATTTGCAGGGATGTGGCTCTGCTCCTATCACACCTGTATGTGTGTATGTGTATACTGTATATATATATATATATATATATATATATATATATATATATATGTGTGTGTGTGTATATATACCCCTATACAGAAGTTCAGATGTTATGCCTGCCTCCAAAGACGCTCCAAAAAATGCCCAATATACGCCTGCAACAAAAACGCCCAGGTGTGTTGTTGCAGGTGTTTTTTTGGGCATTTTTTGGGCGTCTTTGGAGGCAGGCATAACATCTGAACTTCTGTGTAGGGGTATATATACATACACACATATATGTATATATATACATACACACATATAGGTGTGATAGGAGCGGAGCCACATCCCTGCAAATAATTTCATTAGCGCATGGATGGGGTTCCGCTACTTTCACACCTATATGTGTGTATGTGTATATATACATATATGTGTGTGTGTATATATACACCTACACAGAAGTTCAGATGTCATGCCTGCCTCCAAAGAGGTCCACAAAAAAGCCCAATAAACACCTGAAACAAAAACGCCCAGGTGTGACAGGAGCGGAGCCACATCCCTGCTCTACTACAAATTCTAAGACAAACAATCTTTTTCCTATAGCGGTCACCCTGACATGGATGAATTCGGTCACTCTGGCATACAAGGAGCGGAGCCCCATCCCTGCTCTACTAATAATTCTAAGAAAAATGATCTTTTTCTTATGGCAGTCACCCTGACATGGAAGAGTTTGGTACACCCGGGCATAGCAGTCAGAGTCAGTTCACCCTACACTACACTGAGGTCACCCTGACACTTAACACTTTCCCTACAGAAACTAGATTATTGAATCTAACTATAGTGGTATATAGTACCCTAACTACACTAGATATCCCTTTCCTCACACTAATACTTGCTAAATGACACTTTTGCAGCAGGAGTAACAGAACTGCTTCCACTCTCTTCCACAGCCCCTGTATTACAGTGCTAGAGATTTGGCGGGGCTATGTTATATACTGAGGGGCGTATTCACTACTGATTGGCCTCTGGACCCCCTAGTCACTCCAATCACATCCCTAGCATCCTCCAGCCCCCTCAATTGGCTTTTACTGATGTTTCTGGTCCAATTGCGGGCTTTTAAAGCCCAGTTCCTGTCCCATTGCATTTTGGTTGGTTCTGGTTGCCTTGTCAGGGTAACCCCACTATGCAGATTCTGGGTTAGGGGTATATATATATATATATATATATATATATATATATATGTATATACACACACACACACACACACAAACACATTTTTAAGAACTTTTTTCTGCCTGATTCATAGTCCCTGGGGCATGCCCCAGAACCCTAGGCACTTTTTAGGGGCATTTATTGGGTTTTAGGGCTTCAAAATTGTGTTTTTTGATTCCAGAAGTTCAGGTCCCATTGATTTCAATGGGGTTCTGGAATCCAAACCAAACTTTCGGGAAATTCGGGTGTTCTGATCGAACCGAACTTTTCAAAAGTTCGATCATCCCTACTGGGGGGGACCCCACACCGTTTTTTTCATTTTTTTCTTATCTGTCTTGCTGGGAGCCGACAATACATTGAAGCCGTGAGCAAGTTTATATGACATTTTTTTTCTTTAGAAATGTCAGTATTGCTGCAGCAGGCTCCATACATCGTACAAATGCACCACTTATTTAAAGGATTTTTTCATTTTTATTGTTTCACTTTAAGCATTATTAAAATCACTGCTCCTATAAAAACAAAACATTTTTGCATTGATACATGTCCCCCAAGTCAGTACCTGAACCCCATACACTTTTTGTGGCAATAACTTGCAAATAAGCCTTTAAAATAAGGACTTTTGATTTTTCATGTTTGTGTCCCATAGACTTCAATAAAGTTTGCATGTTCGCTAGACCTTTTACCCTTTTCGAGATGTTCTGGTGCGAACCTAACAGGGGGGTGTGTTCGGCCCATCACTAGTCACATTTACTAATAGTCTCCTGGCTAGTAATCACGAAAAAATGGAAGACTAACTTTGGCCTTGAGGTATCAGAAGTTATCCATAGGGTGAATTTCCATTGCCTATATGAAAGAGCAGTGCCTTGCAATCACAACTCATTGCGCTCCTTTAACAATAAATGGTCAATCTGGACCCAAATGTTTTTTAAAAGACGGGGGGCTCTAGGAGTTATTATACTATTACCTATTACTCTGCACGCTCAGACGACACACTACTCTGGACTTGAGTCCTCCTGGTCACTTGAATAAAGGATCCGATTATATGCAGACTTTTTAGTTTCCCCATTCCCTATCCATTTACTGTCTACCCCTGTTTTGTCTCTCTTTTTTTTTTCTCTTTTTGTTTTGTTTGGTTACACTGCATGTCAATGGCCTTCCAGAGTTACATGTGTTCACACATTGATTGTTGGCGAAACAAACAATGTAGACCATCCTTTCTCAAACTTTTCAACACAGAGGAATCCTTGACTTAAATTTCTGGTCTCGGGGGAACCCCTGCTAAAAATAAAAATCTCCAACTCATGATACATTAGTGTGACAGTCAGTGGGAAGAATGCTCCTTACTCTTGTCATCATTGGGAAGAATTACCCCCTTACATATAGCTAAAAGGAACAATGGTGTCATTGGGAACTTATCTGAGAGGCAGAAATTGCCCATCGCTCAAGGAACCCCTAGCAACCTCAGGAGGAACCCTGGTTGAGAAACCCTGATGAAGACACTTACATAAGGATAGAATAATTATGTTCTATGCATGTTAGATGACTACGTTATCTAACATGCAAGGGATGGAGACCATAGCATGACCGGCTTGTCTCATGTAAAGTCCCAAATATTTTATGAACTTAGGGAAGGAGGCACTGTGCTATACAGGCAAATTGCCTCATATAAAGTCCCAATCTGTGTTTTACACTGCATGCACCAAGGAGTTGGAGGTGTATGCTTCTCAGCTGGTCGTTTTCCTTTTTGTACCATCTTAAGAACATTGAGATACCAGACCAGTCATGGATGGGGGTGGGTTGGGGGAGGTTTGGGCTGCTCCCTCCCACCTGCCTCCTATCCATCCATTAGCAGCCATGTGCTCCCAGAGTGGAGACACTCAAATTTAAAAGTGTTAGGACTGCAGATAAAACAGGGTGCCGTGTCGTGGCTCTGCAGCTTACACATGCGTTTGCAAATGCGTGTCAACTAAACCCCTGTTCTTTATTTATATCATGAGACAGGTCTACTTGGTTGGTGGCAGACTGGAGGGTGAGTACATCAGACTGGGGGCTGGCTGGCTTCCACGCACCTCTCTTAATCCTTTTCAATTCGTTTTTTACGTTATCTGGTGGTTACCCTGCTTAGCTGTCAACTAATGCAGAACGTATGTGATGGCCGATCTTCTCACTGTAAAATATGTAACCGATACTGTTCACTGTCTAACTTGTATTACTTTCATAATAAAGAATATTGAAACTTAAATACCGTGTGACATTGCAAAAAAATTAATAAATTGCAAAACCCACCAATTCTCTAGGGCCTCTAGGTCATTTTGTTACATGTGAACAAAAAGTGTCAGAAAAGGCCAAGACTGGAAGTAATTAAGAAGTTGAAGCTTTTTATGAGATGCTGGTGATCGGAGTTCCATCTGCTTTAACCAAAGGAAGGATTTGTACTTAATGAAAGGTGAAGAGACTTACCTCTTGGTGCTCAAGATTGCAAGATAGACCAGCCCTCCAAAACAGTTCTTGTCATATATGACTTCAATGATAAGGGGTCTGATCATCGGCGATATACAGACTGGTTCAGCAGCAGGCATTAGGTTCCTATTACATGTACTGTAGTGTTGTAGTTTGTGGTCCCATAGGTTTCTATAGCAGTCAAGTCCCGTCATTCTATATTCATGGTCCCATAGGTTTCTATAGCAGTCATGTCCCGTCATTCTATATTTATTAATGTTTCACACCTGCCGCTATTGTAGCAGGTTACAAAAGCTGTTGTAATCTAATCTGCATCCTATCTAGCAGAAAGACTAGCTAGGTGTTCCTTACATGGAGAAAACTCCAATCTATTTAAGGTGTATGTAAAACCGTGACAAGGAACTTTTCTTTTGCGTTCCATTTTGGTTAAATATATCTCTGAAAGGGTTTTGTAAAATCTGTTAAAAAAAAAAAAAAAAACTTGCCGATCCTGCCAGTAGTTTGCTGACAACTTGCCTGCTCTGTACATTTATCAATTGGGGATTGGCTGTCACTGAAGACATCACGCTTGCTTAGCCATTACTCATGGCTTTCCCTTCTCTGTACATTTATCAGCTGGATTAGTTCCAGCCACAGGGACTACAGAACACATCCCTCTGTGGCATCCACACAAGAAGAGGGGGTGTTCTGTAGTCCTATTATGTGGTGACAACGCTGCTCTTCCAAAACTCCGGTCTGGTGAGTGAGCATTACCACCTTTAACCGCTTGCCGACTGCTAGGGATGATCGAACTTTTGAAAAGTTCGGTTCGACCAGAACACCCAAACTTCCCGAAAGTTCGGCCCAGATTTCAGAACCCCATTGAAATCAATGGAACCCGAACTTATCAAAAAACACCCTTTTGAAGCCCTAAACCCCAATAAATTCCCCTAAAAAGTGCCTAGGGTTCTGGGTCATGCCCCAGGGACTATTAATCACACAAAAAAAAGTTCTTAAAAATTGTCATTTTTGATAGAGAGACAATTATTGAAAAAATTAGTGAAAAAAAAATGAGATTTCTTTGGATTTAGTGTCTGTGGGGTCTAAAAAGTGTACCTGTGAAGTTTCAGCTCTGTAGCATGTCCAGAACCAGAAAAAAAAAAGTTTGTTTGTATTAGAATTGCAGTAGAGCAGGATAGTGGCTTCGCTATTTTCACACCCGGCTTTTTGTTACAGGCGTTTATAGGGCTTTTTTGTGGACGTGTTTGGAGGCAGGCATGACATCTGAACTTCTTTATAGGGGTATATACACACACACACACATATATGTATTTATATACATACACATATATAGGTGTGAAAGTAGCAGAACCCTATGCCTGCGCTAATGAAATAATTTGCAGGCATAGGGCTAAGCTCCTATCACACCTATATATGTGTATGTGTATAAATACATATAAGTGTGTGTGTGTGTATATACCCCTATACAGAAGTTCAGATGTCATGCCTGCCTCCAAAGACGCCCAAAAAATGCCCAAAAAAACGCCTGCTACAAAAACTCCCAGGTGTGTTGTTGCAGGCATTTTTTTGGGCATTTTTTGGGCGCCTTTGGAGGCAGGCATAACATCTGAACTTCTGTATAGGGGTATATATACACACACACTTATATGTATTTATACACATACAAACACATAGGTGTGATAGGAGCGTAGCCCTATGCCTGCTAATTATTTCATTAGCGCAGGCATAGGGTTCTGCTACTTTCACACCTATATATGTGTATGTGTATAAATACATATATGTGTGTGTGTATATATACCCATACACAGAAGTTCTGATGTTATGCCTGCCTCCAAAGACGCCCAAAAAATGCCCAAAAAAACGCCTGCTACAAAAACGCCCAGGTGTGTTGTTGCAGGCGTTTTTTTTTTTTTGGGCATTTTTTTGGGCGTCTTTGGAGGCAGGCATAACATCTGAACTTCTGTATAGGGCATGGGTGTCCAACCTTTTTGCTTCTCTGGGCCACATTGAGTGTAGAGAAATTTTTTCGGGCCGCATATAAAATATATACTATAGTTAAGGTATATAAGTACTAAAATGCCGCTGCGCCCTTCCCGCGCCGCTGCGTCCCCCCGCACTAATTTAACACAACTAGAAGATGATCAAATGAAATGGAATCAGTATACAGAGGTTTACTTCTTCTGAAAGATAATAAAGGAACACTCTAACCACCATGATCACTTCAGTGATTTGAAGTGGTCATGGTAGTAGGAGTCAGAAACACTGCACATGCTCCCCTCCCCTCTGAGGCAGCCTCTGCCTACCGTTAGTTGGAAGCTGCTGTGGCCGTGCCCACGACCCAACTTCCTTCCTCCCCAGCAAAGAAAAAAAAAATTGTCAGGGGGCAGTGGGCCACATTGCCTGCAGTTCCGGGCCGCATGCGGCCCTTGGGCCGCAGGTTGGACATGCCTGCACTAGGCAGTGTGGATGCCGATCCATGGGGCAGGTGGCCGCGATTGCCACCGGGCACCCGCAATCGCTCCCTGCTGAGAGAGAACGACGGTCTGCTGTTGTAAACACAGCTGACCGTTGTTCTCTCTGAAATGATCACAGAGTGCCTGTGATCCTCTTATATAGGATCACAGGTCTCTGTGTTCATAACACAAGTCCCTCCCCCTTACATTTAGAAAACACCCCCTAAGCTCACACTTAACCCTATGATCACCACTGTGTTAACCTCTTCCCTGCAAGTGTCATTATTACAGTAACAGTTCAATTTTTTTGCACTGATTACTGTAGTAATGTCACTGGTCCCCCCAAATGTGTCAAAAATGTCAGTTAGGGGTCTGATCTGTCCGCCGCAATGTCGCAGTCCCGCTAAAAATCGCTGTTTGCTGCCATTACTACAAATTGTTTTAGAATTGTCGCTCTTTTTTTGATTATAGCGCAAAAATTAAAATCGATGAGGTGATCAAATACCACCAAAAAAAAGCTATATTTGTGGGAAAAAAAGGACATCAATTTTATTTGGGTACAGCATTGGGTACGCAATTGTCCATTAAAGTAATGCAGTACCGAATCGCAAAAAATGGCCTGGTCATTAAGGGGGCAAATCCTTCTGGCCCAGAAGTGCTTAAACAATAAGCAATTTCTGCCTTTCAGATGAGAACCACTGACACCAATGATCTTTTTAGCTACATTATCTGTATGGGGGGGGGGAGAGTTCTTCCCAATGACCCCAAAAGCAAGAAGCAATCTTCCCACTGACCATCACACTATTGTATTGTGAGCTGTAAATGTAATAATTATTAGCAGGGGTTCCCTAAAGCCAAATAAATATTTAATGCAGAAAGGCTACCACCTTTCTGCAAAGCAGGAACACGGATCAATGCCTTCTCATAGTACAAGCACCTCCCCCACAGGAACCAAGCACAGGTTAGGCACACGGTTAATAAAAATCAAAAAGAAGGCCAGCCATCTAAGTGTATCCATTTAATAAGTCAATAAGAGGTAATATGATACGGGCAGGTAAATGTTTCCTTGTGATGGCCGTTGTCTGCTGGCAGAAGGTCCAGGAATGACGGGTCGACGTCCTTTCATCCACAATTCCCACGCCGGCTTGTGTTCCAGCCTGGCTATGGCTCCAGGCTATGGCTCTCTCCTGCATGCCAGTGCACTCGGCCATGATCCTCTGGACCCACACACCTCTGCTCCTCCAAGTGGACACTCCTGCTGCCTGTGGGCATGCCCAGGGAAGCCTCCACAGTGATATTCAACCATGTCCCTGCCTATCGCAGTGGTGATACGCAACAGTTCCATCCATACCCATATTATTTTACCTCTGTGAGTGCAATTCTTCTTTTTTTTGTGTTTTAACTTATTAAATTATACACTTATGTAGCCATCCCAAAATGATGGCGTCATGAGTACTGTATTGCGGTTTAGGTCATGTTTGGCTGTTCCTTTAAGAACTGAGTAAAGAAGATGGGTTCCTCTCATGGAGCGGTAAATTGGATTATAGGGGATGTAGTCTGAAAGAAGGTGGAGATCATGCATTGAGGGATGGATTGGACCACACTCCCAGGGAGCATTGAGGGATCCATGGAGGATCATGGGAGGGGAGATAAATTGGGGGCAGGGCCGGATACACGCTCTCTTGCTTCAAGGAACTCATGGAGCGCGGTATGCGGAGAAGAGCCAGAGAGAAAGTCTGATTGGGAGAGGCCTGAGAGCGAGGCCTGGAGTGCGAAGTGCGCATCTTGACAGAGGAGGACGGTGGGGATCACAGAGAGGTGATCGGTCCATTATGGAAGTTGAAAAGACGATGAGTGGTGCGGAGAGCGGGAGAGCGGCCTAACAGTGAGAGTGCTGAAGTTCTTGCCTGTGACGTAACACTAGAGAGAGAGAGAGCCCTGTGAGAGGCTAAGGAGGTCACCGCTGGACACTAACGTTACAGTAAAGTGCCTGGTGATTCTTAGGAAACCCCAAGTATACACTTAACTGTACAGCTTACATCTGCCATAATATTTACCCCTTTGTGGATTACAAATATCACTTCAATAAGTGATTAAGAGCTCCAACTGCCGGCAAAGAACTGCAAGGCCTTGCTAGCGCAGTGACTATGTCTGGTTAATCCTAAAGGAGGCCCCCAGTGTTTATGCCAGTTAGTTAGATTGAATCTATCAGATAGACTTAAGATCTTCAGTAAGGAACTGTTCTTCCTGTCTAAGTTTGTTCATTGGTGAATAACATAATAGTACATTGCAGTCACTCTCACTTACTATATTCATATATATATATTGCTACTTGTTTAATCTAAATTGGTGTTAGTCTTCCAAACCCCAAATGACCCAAATGGGATCTGGGAGACAAACACCCTATTTCATTATTGCATATTCTAGTGTGTTATTATTGAACCTGTTGCATTTAATCTGTTCCAATAACCAGTTACACTGATATCCAAGTGTCAAGAGTATTACTGCTTAAACATGTCTGAGCCTGTAGTGCCCAGGGGGTCGGAGGGTCCAGGGAGTGCAGAGGAGGTGCTATTACCCAGCAGCCCCCAAGGGGGTCGTGCTACACTTAGATGGCCGGGCCTTCTTTTTGCTTTTTAATTCCAATATCCTAACTGAAGAAGAGCTGCAGCCATTTATATAGTGGATCTCTTTTATCTTCATTGATCCCACATATTGACATTAGGACATTCATGGGTTATATACCCGGTATAAAGTTATGGTATAGAAATAGGAGCCAAAAGAATTTGGGAGAAACCAGCCCTGTGTGTATATATCAAAAAGGAAAGGAGGGAAAGAGGAAATTGTCTTACCCCACCAAAAAAATGGGCCTTTAAATGGTAACTCCCAAATGGTAAGTAAAAGCAATACAAATATTTTTTAGATTTAAAAAAATACAGAAATGTATTTATTAAACATACAAATCCTTATACTTGACCTAGTTAGAGACAGGTTTTACACGTACAGGGACCCCTGTAGTATTTATACAAATGTAGCAGGGGTGCTGAGAATTACACTTCGTGGGTCCCCTGGGTTACCATTAGCAACTGACCGTAGATAAATGGCATTAAAAGTTCTTGGCTCAGTCAATGATCAGCCCAGGAGATTTGTTTTTTTTTTGTGTTTTATTTAGAACTGGGATGGGAGAAGGGATTAGTGTGATACTCCAACTAGTAACTATGCGCAATTCTGAGGACAACTGACTGTAGAATGCGGCAAGGCCGCTGCTTCACCCTGCCAATGAAGTGAAGATAAGATTACTGTTCCCGCTTGAAGACTCTCTTCAGGGTTAATAACTTGGCACCCCCTTTACTCTCACTGCCTGTGTGCTGACACCCGTCCACTGACTCCGGCCACTGGAGTGGTCCCCTTCCTGGGCAGACCCCTTGGCAAGCTTCCCCATACTCACGGACACTGTTTTTTCAGAGTTGCTCTACCTTCACCTCCACAGTCAGCTTCCACTGGACCTCTAGGTTCAGCCACATTTTCTGGTCCACTAGGCCAACTGCCTGTGACCACCATCCACAGCAAACAGGAGGAGAGACAGCTGTCACCCTCCTCCCGGGACCTGGATTCCTGTCCAAAGACTCCCTGTCACATGTGCCCTTGGCTTTTATAACATATCCCAGGATGCACCACTGTTTGTGCCAACCCTCTGAGATAGTTACAAAAGCCTGTGTGTCACTGGCTGGGTTTCCTCCACTGTCCAATAGGCTCCCCTATTAGATACAATGGGGACACTCCCTCAGTCCAGATGAATCACACCCTGGACACATGCACCAGGCCGAAATACCAATCAGGCTCCCCTGATAAGCAGAAAGAGCAACTATACATTCCCTGCCTAGCACCTACCTAGGAGGGTGCTACATATAAAATTACATAAAAAAATCTGCAGATATAGAGTATGCCAACATGTTTCGCAGTGTAGGTAATCCGGTTCTTCAGGGCTTTTTTTCTGGATATATTTCACAGATGTCAGAAACGAGGGAGGAGAAAATCACAGGAATCGACATTGACGGATGTGTCCCAGCTAAGGGGAGATGATAAACTGTATGCATCAGGTGCCTCAGGTTCCCAGGAGGTACTGCCTAAATGGGAGAGGCTGATGGACTCCCAGCTATAAGGTAGAGGATCGGTTACCTCACCCAACACCAGAGATAAGAGATCGTATCCTCCTTCACATTTATATACCCACTCATCGTTTGCACTAAGGGACTTTTTTATTCTTCTTTTTTAAGCAAACATTTAACACTTTGATTGCCTCTGATGTTAACCCCTTCCCAGTCACTGTCATTAGTACAGTGACAGTGCATATTTTTAGCAATGATCACCGTATTAGTGTCACCAGTCTCCAAAAAAGTATCATAAGTGTCACGTTAGTGTCCGATTTGTCAACCGTAATGTTGTTGCTGCTTTGAGTCACTGATCCCCGCCAATACTAGTAAAAAAAAAAAAAAATTGATATATACAGTATCACGCAAAAGTGAGTAAAGACAATCTTCTAATAGCCTAGGCCAGTGATGGTGAACTTTGGCACCCCAGATGTTTTGGAACTACATTTCCCATGATGCTCGTGCACTGTGAAATGTATTTGAGCATCATGGGAAATGCAGTTCCAAAACATCTGGGGTGCCAAAGTTCACCATCACTGGCCTAGGCCATCTTTATGTACCTGTCCTGTTAAACCCCTGTATGGTCTTGGCCACCATGCTGCAGCTCAGTTTCAGGGTCTTGGCAATCTTCTTATAGCCTAGGCCATCTTTATGTAGAGCAACAACTCTTTTTTTCAGATCCTCAGAGAGTTCTTTGCCATGAGGTGCCATGTTGAACTTCCAGTGACGAATATGAGAGAGTGAGAGCGATAACACCAAATTTAACACACCTGCTCCCCATTCACACCTGAGACCTTGTAACACTAACGAGTCACATGATGCCGTGGAGGGAAAATGGCTAATTGGGCCCAATTTTGACATTTTCACTTAGGGGTGTACTCACTTTTGTTGCCAGCGGTTTAGACATTAATGGCTGTGTGTTGAGTTATTTTGAGGGGACAGCAAATTTACACTGTTAGTGCCGGTTTACACTAGTACCACTTGTCAGGCGACTTGGTCAGCCTGACAAGTCGTGCACCGTCGCGGTCCATTGTGTAGTATAGGAACGGTTCTAATAGGAGCGACACAAGTCGCTCCGACTTAGAAAAAGGGTCCTGTACTACTTAGGGGCGACCTCGGAGCAACTTGCATAGACATTCATTTTATGAAGTCCGTGCAAGTCGCGCCGAAGTCGTGGTGCATGCGACTTCACAGGTCGCCCCCGAAGTCGTGCTGCTTCAGTGTGAACCAGCACTTATACAAGCTGTACACTCACTACTTTACATTGTAGCAAAGTGTCATTTCTTCAGTGTTTGCACATGAAAAGATATAATAAAATATTTACAA
Source organism: Pelophylax lessonae (assembly GCF_965119305.1). Classification (NCBI taxonomy): domain Eukaryota; kingdom Metazoa; phylum Chordata; class Amphibia; order Anura; family Ranidae; genus Pelophylax; species Pelophylax lessonae. The sequence goes on from NC_138776.1 coordinate 242,761,736, forward strand.
AAATGTGAAGGGTGTACTCACTTTTGTGAGATACTGTATATAGCCAATAGATGGTAGATAACTTTTGCCCAAACCAATCAATATACGCTTATTGGGATTTTTTTTTTTTACCAAAAACATGTAGCAGAATACATCATATTGGCCTAAATTTATGAAGAAATTTGATTTTTTACTTTTTTTATTGGATGCGTTTTATAGCAGAAAATAAATATTGTTTCTTTTTTTTTTTTCAAAATTGTCTTTATTATTTTGTTTAACAACTTGCCAACCGCCCCACGCAGATTTACTGCGGCAGGGTGAGTCAGCTGCGCATAATAATGTAGATCTACGTGATTATGTGCATGCGGTCACGGTGGCGCGCGCGCAGCGCCAGAGCCGCGCTCCTGATGTGACACAGCGGGAGCCGGACCGCCGGGGGAGCGGGCGCCGCCGGCCTCCCGCGATCTTCAGTGAAACTGACAGGAGAGCCGCCTGCCTATGTAAACAAGGCAGGAGGCTCTCCTGTCAGACAGGCACAATGAAATCGTGTGTCTCAGCCAAGCTGAAAACCCGATCTCTGTGTGCCTGTCACAGAGCCCATCCCCCCCCACACAGTTTAGTGAGCACAATTTAGGAGCACACTTAACCCCTTGATCGCCCCCAGTATTAACCCCTTCCCTGCCAGTGTCATTTATACAGTAACAGTGCATATTATTTAGCACTGATAACTGTATTGGTGTCACTTGTCCCCAAATAGTGTCACTTCCCGTGTCAGATTTGTCCGCAATGTCGCAGTCCTCCTAAAAATTGCTGATCGCTGCCATTACTATTGAAAACAACAAAAAAATGAAAAGTGCAAAAACCTATCCCATAGTTTATAAACGCTATAACTTTTGCGCAAATCAATTAACCACTTTACGACCGCTCACAGTAATATTACTGCGGCAAAGTGGCTCGTTATCGTCTGACGACGTAGTACTACTCCCCCTTCTGGGTGGCGCTTGCACGCCGCCGGAGGCTCGCTCCCGCTGTTTTCATTCACAGCGAGAGTCGGGCCAGGGGAGGAGCAGCAGCGATCGCCGCCGCTCTTCCCCCGATCGTCGGGGATTGAGTCTGGAGATCCGCCCGCTGTGTGTAAACACAGCGGGCGGATCTCCATAGTGACAGGGAGTGACAGATCGGACTGTTCAGCATAGCTGGACATCCGATCTGTCCATGACTCACTCAGTCACCCCCCCCCCCCCCACACGTTAGTAAGCACCAGGCATACATTAACCCCTCCCTCTCCAATAAAATTAACCCCTTCCCTGCCAGTGTCATTTTTACAGTAACAGTGCATATATATAGCACTGATTACTGCAGTAATGTCACTGGTACCCCCAAAAGTGTCAAAAATGTCAGTCAAGGGTCCGATCTGTCCGCCGCAATGTCGCAGTCCCGCAAAAAAAATCGCAGATCGCCGCCATTACGCGTTAAAAAAAAAAAAACACCAAAAATGACATAAATCTTTCCCTTTGTTAGTAAACGCAATAACTTTTGCGCAAACCAATCAAAATACGCTTATTGCGATTTTTTTTACCAAACATAGGTAGCAGAAAACAAATTGGCCAAAAATGTTTTAAAAAATTGGTTTTTACATCTTTTTTGGGGGGGAATTTCATATAAAAAAATGTTAAAAATATTGTTATTTTTTCAAAATAAACGCTCTTTTTTTGTTTATAGCGCAAAAAGTAAAAATCGCACAGGTGATCAAATACCACCAAAAGAAAGCTCTGTTTGTGGGAAAAAAAGGACGTAAATTTCGTTTGGGTACGGCGTCGCACGACCGCGCAATTGTCAGTTGAAGTCGCACAGCGCCGAATCGCAAAAAGTGGCCTGGACGGAAGACAGCAAAATCCTCCGATGGTAAAGTGGTTAAAATACGCATTTTGTGATTTTTTTTTTTTTTTTATCAAAAATATGTAGCAGAATACAAATTGGGCAAAACTGATAAAAAAAAATTAGACTTTTAATTTTTTTTTTTGGGAATGTTTTATAGCAGAAAGTGAAAAAAAAATAAATAATATATATATATAATTTTTTTTTTTTTTTTTTCTGAAATTATCACTCTTTTTTTGTTTAAAGCGCAAAATCTAAAAACCGCAGAGGTGATCAAATACCACCAAAAGAAAGCTCTATTTGTGGGGGGAAAAAAAGAACATCAATTATATTTGGGTACAGCCTTGCACGACCGCGCAATGCAGTGCCGAATCACAGAAAATAGCCTGGTCATTAAGGGGGTAAAACCTACCGGGGGCTGAAAAAAAAAAATGAAGAGGTGATCAAATACCACCAAAAGAAAGCGCTATTTGTGGGAAGAAAAAGGACATTATGGATATGATGCTGCAGCGCACTTGAGTTGAGGAGGATTACATTATGCAGCCTAATCATTTCTAATGTGCTGTTATCACACCTCAATGCACATAAGAAGAATTTGCGCTATTTTTCCAAATGCAGTGCAACACAACCTACATTATATTTGAATCTGTATATCTTAGTGCATTGCGGCACACCGTATATAAATATATATATACACTAGGGGATGTGTAGGTAAATAAGCCCTTGCAGGAGGTCAACGACCTTTAGCTTTATTTTACTGCTGTTGAGATAATGTGGACTGCAGTTATAATTGCAAAAGTTCTTCTCTTTATTATACTTATTGGTTGCACCAAATGTCTTATCTTGGGTTTAACAGAATAGAATTTCTTTGCTATTAGTTCCTCTTTACTATTTGCCCACATCTAATCTGTTTATGGATTTACTGATGCATATACTGCTATTTATTATTTATTATTATTATTATTATTATTATTATTATTATTATTATTATTATTATTATTATTATTATTATTATTGATATTAATAGTAGTAGTAGTATTTTGTGATTTAATTTTTTGGAGCTTTTTTTAAGCTATTAAGCTTAAAAAAAAAATTAAAATTCACTTAATGGAAGCTGAACACAAACGGTATTTCATGCAAAAAAAAGTTCTTAAAAATGTTATATGAAGGAAATGAATATCTTATCAGGGGTTTAACAGAACAATAGATTTTTAGCCATTAGTTCCTCTTTATTATTTGCCCACCTCTAATCTACCTGTTTATGTAATTACTGGTCATGATTATATATTATTATTATTAGTATTAGAATATATTATATTTTGTGTTAGTATATATTATATTTATATTATATTATTTAGTATTAGTATATATATTATTACATCATTTTTATTATTATTTTGTGATTACAGTTTTTTGGAGTTTTTAAAGCTACTCACAAAAAAATTCACTTAAAATGTTATTAATCCTAAAAGGGAAATGTCACACAAAATATCTTTAAGTTCTTAACCTCTTAACGCAAATATGCGGCCTCTCAAGTGCCTAACGGCCACATATTTGCGTGCATTAGCCCCGACAGAGCTGTGCCGAGAGGAAAGTTCCTGATCGCCGTTTGTGATCATGTAACCAACGTGACAGCCAATCACAGTGGTCACATGGCCATTTGCCCCACTCCACCATCCACGATAGCACTGCCAGAGCCCTATAAAATGACCTCAAGCAGGCCACCCGTGTGAATGTCTCTGACCAAACAACCAGAATCAGACTTCATGAGGGTGGCCTGAGGGCCCAAATTCCCCTAGTGGGCCCTGTGCTCACTGCCCGGCACCGTGGAGCTCGATTGGAATTTGTCATTGAACACCAGAATTGGCAGGTCTGCCTCTGGCGCCCTGTGCTTTTCACAGATGAGAGCAGGTTCACCCTGAACACATGTGACAGACGTGAAAGGGTCTGGAGAAGCCATAGAGAACATTATGCTGGCTGTAACATCATTCAGCATGACCGGTTTGGTGGTGGGTCAGTGATGGTCTGGGGAGGCATATCCATGGAGGGACGCAGAGACCTCTACAGGCTAGACAATGGCACCCTGACTGCCATTAGGTATCAGGATGAAATCCTTGGACCCATTGTCAGACCCTACGCTGGTGTAGTGGGTCCTGGGTTCCGAGTTTCTCCTGGTGCACGACAATGCCTGGCCTCATGTGGCGAGAGTATGCAGCCAGTTATTTTGAGGATGAAGGAATTGATGCCATTGAATGGCCCCCATGCTCGTCTGACCTAAATCCAATAAAACACTTCTGGGACATTATGTTTCAGTCTATCCGATGCCGCCAGGTTGCACCTCATTCTGTTCAGGAGCTTAATGATGCCCTGGTCCAGATCTGGGAGAAAATACCCCAGGACACCATCCATCATCTCATTAGGAGCATGCCCTGACATTGTCAGGCATACATACAAGCACGTGGGGGCCATACAAACTACTGAGTAAAATTTTGAGTTGCTGCAAATAAATTTCAGCAAAATAGATTAGCCTGCTGCATCATTTTTCCACTTTGATTTTCAGGGTGTCTTTGAATTCATCCCTCTGTAGGTTGATAATTTTCATTTCCATCAAATGATGTGCCATCCTTTCCTTCCTAACACATTACTCAGTCCATACCAGTATAGATATTTTTTCCCCATTGCAGTGGCGTACCTAGATCTGGGGTGGATCCTATATCTGGCTCCCCCCTTCCCCCCAAGCTCTAAAATGTAAAAACATCCACAAAAATGTGTAATGTTTTCAATGTTTTCAAGAATATTTATTGCACACAGCCCCCAACCCTGTCTTTCTGATCAAAGTGCCCCCTTTTACACTCTCGGCCTCCCCTGCACAGTCCTACCTTCGGCATAAACAGATAGCCAATACTATTAGCAATGTGTTTAAGTTTGAGTAAGAGATTGGAGACATGCCACAGGAGATGGTCAGAGACTGCGGACGAGATACATGAGATAGTCAGAGACTGCAGACATGATACAGAAGATGGTAAGAGACTGCGGACATGATGCAAGAGATGGTCTGAGACTGCAGACATGACTGCGGACATGATGCAAGAGATGGTCAGAGACTGCAGATATGATACAAGTGATGGTAAAATATGGTGGACATGATACAAGAGATGATCAGAGACTGCAGACATGATACAAGAGATGTTTATAGACTGCAGACATGATACAAGAGATGTTTAGAGACTGCGGACATGATACACGAGATGGTCTAAAACTACGGCCGCGATACAGGAGATGGTCAGAGAACGCGGACATGATACAGGAGGTGGTCAGAGACCACAGACATGATACAGGAGGTGGTTAGAGACCCCGGACATGATACAAAAGATGGTCAGAGGCTGTGGCCATGATACAGGAGATGGTCAGAGACCGCAGACATGATAAAAGAGATGGCCAGAGACTACATGTGATACAAGAGATGGTCAAAGACTGTGGACATGATACAAGAGATGGTCAGAGACTGCAGATATGATACAGGAGATGTTAAAATGAGAGGGGGGGGGGTATATTGGGACTTTAAATGAGACTCATACACAACTGAGTCTCCATCCCTGTATGAGACAAAACAAAAGGACAGAAAAAATTGGGACTTTATATGAGGTGTGACCAGCTTAAAAATAATGATAATGAATATGAACACATTTTATAAACACGGAAGAATGAATATATAAATAGAAGAATTGTATGTTTATTGAAACATCTGATAACTAATAATAAAGTCAATACATCTGAATAAGAACGAATAACCATAAAATTGGGATAGACATGAATGATGAACATGTTGAATATGAATGTTACAGTAGGACCCTAACAATAGTAAAAGGCAGGGCTTTTTTTCTCAGAAAATAGGTGCAGGAACTCAACCAAGACCACATTGTAGGTGGCTCCGACTCTCTCACTTGCAGGAAGATTATCCAGTAGGGATGTTGGCATCCGCATGGCACTTGCATCCCCCTTGTCCCCATCCTGCACTCAGTAAGATCCGTTCAGGAGATCGTATCTGTGGGAGCCATTGGGAGACAAGCTGTCACTTGTAAACCCAGAAGCTGGACTTCTGGTTTTACAGGTGATAGTTGGGAGCAGAGAGCCTGAGGTAGTAGAACTGAGTTCCACCAAGTTCCAGCTGAAAAAAACCCCTGGTAAAAGGTAATAGAGTATTGTCCAAGTAGTAAATATTGGCATAGGTACATATACCGGTATTTAAAAATTGTTAAAATAGTAGACAATTGGATACATGATGAAACTTGCGATTGTAAAAAAAAATTGCACCCTATTAGGCTCAACGCGTTTCATGAAAAGTCACTTCATCAGGAGGAGGCACAATTCAAGTATCTGGAAAGAATACATATACATAAACAACAGTGTATCCAATAACTAAACAAACCTAGATATCCATTCAGGAGTATAACTTACAGTTGGGTATCAACTGTTGCTAAGGTTGCAAATCATCCGAGGATGTGTCCAACCTGGGAATTGAGGGAACGAGGCATGCGCATCAAGCAGGTATGTGGAACCTACATGCAAGGTAACAGTCGTCATAGGGGGATCTCAAAAACCTCAACTCACCATCCAAATAAAACTCTATAAAGATAAGAAGAATTATACGTGTGAAATTTAATAGGATATGTAATACTATACGAGTAAGGTTGAATGACACCCCTATACCAAGATACCAAAGGGAAAAACAGCTACTAAAGTCTATAGGTGTGCATCAATACATAAGACAAACCCAATTAAGGTGTATAAGTCAAATAGAAAGTATACAAGTGAATAAATGTAAATGTCACCACCAAATAGAGAGATGCATAGCCATCAAGGATAAAAGCACACCAATACGAGGAGAAAGAAAGAGTGAGGGTGCAAAAAAGTGACTACCAACAGAGGATGTATTATAGGAGAGGACATCAATAAGAAAGTACAAAGTGCTGGCTAGTGTGGCCATAAAAAGGATACAAAGGAAAGTGATGAACATAGAGTGTAGATACAAGAGATGGTCGGAGACTGCGGACATGATACAGGAGATAGTCATAGGCTGCAGGCATGATACAAGAGATGGTCAGAGACTGCAGACAAGATACAATAGATGATCAGAGACTGCGGACATGATACAGTAGATGGTCAGACACTGAGGACATGATACAAGAGATGGTCAGAGACTATGGACGTGATCCAAGAGATGGTCAGAGACTGCAGATGTGATACAAGAGATGGTCAGAGACTGCGGACGTGATACAAGAGATGGTCAGAGACTTCGGATGTGATACAAGAGATGGTCAGAGACTTCGGACGTGATGCAAGAGATGTTTACAAACCACAGACATGATACAAGAGATGATCAGAGACTAGGGACACGATACAAGAGATAGCCAGAGACTGCAAAGATGATACGGTAGATGGTCAGATACTGCGGACATGATACAAGAGATGGTCAAAGACTGTGGACATGATACAAGAGATGGTCAGAGACTGTTGATGTGATACAAGAGATGGTCAGAGACTGTAGACATGATACAAGAGATGGTTAGAGACATTGGACATCATACAAGAGAGGGTCAGAGACTGCGGACATGATACAAGAGATGGTCAGAGACTGCAGACATCATAGAAGATAGAAGAGCACTAGGGGGGCCGGAGAGCACAGGGGAAGTAGAGAGCACTGGAGGAGCTCAAGGGCACGGGGGGGGGACTAGAAAGAATTAAGGGGGTTTGGAAAACATTGCAGGGGGTTGGAGAGTGCGGAGGGTGGAGAGCAGTGGGGGGCAGGGAAAACCAGGGGACTGGGTGCGTGGGGGGAGGGGGACGGAGAGCACGGGGAGAGGGGGGCACTGGGGAGCACTAGGGGGGAACTGGAGATCACTGAGTGGGAAGCCAGGGAGCACTGGGGGAGCCAGAGAGCATGGGGGGGGGCTGAAAAGCACTGGGGGTGGCTAAAGAGCCCTGGGGAGCTGAAGAGCACTGGAGGGGGGGTTGGAAAAGGGGGGCTGGACAGCACTGGGGGGCAAAGAAGTTGCATAGGAGGAGCTGTGGGGCAGCTGCATGTAGAGGAATTGATCTTTCCATATTCCTCCTGCAGCCGCTGAATGCCTGCAGAAGGGAGAGGAGGAGAATCAGGCATTCAGCAGCTGCAGGAGGAATATGGAACGATTAATTTCTCTATAGGCAGCTGCCCCCGCTGCCTCTCCTATCCAGGCACACAGGGAGGCTGCATAGGCACCGGCACTCGCTTTCTCCACGCGCCCTCCCCACCTCATGGAGATGCAGCTGCCTTCACTGAGCGATGCCAGCCTGACACCCCTCCCCAGTGCGTGGTACCCGTGGCGGGGCAGACCGACCCCCCCCCCCGCACCCCCCGTCGGTACGCCACTGCCCCATTGAGATCTGATGTGTTTTTAAAGTGTCCTTTTCATTTTTTTTGAGCAGTGTATATTAACTGGGGTTTAGCACAATAAGGTTTCATTTTATTTTGTCATTCGTTCCACTTTAACATCTACCCACATCTAATCTACCTATTTATGTAATTTCTGATCATGTTCATGCATTATTAATATTATTATTTTTTTTTTTTTTTTTTTTTATCGTATTTTATGATTGTAGCTTTTTTAAGTTTTTTTTAAAACTGCCCATAAAAATGTTTAATTCGCTTAAAGTTATATTGATGCTTGAATGCAAACTGCACATTATTAAGATTTCTTTGTCATTAGTTCCTTTTTACCATTTGTTCACATCTAATCTACCTATTTATACGTTTACTACTCAAGCTCATATATTATAAATTATTATTAATGTTATTGGATTTTTTTTAAACTACTCACAAAAAATGTAATTTCACCTAAAATATTATTAATACTCGAATGGAAACTGCACACAAAAGCTCTTTCATTTACATGTTGCATACAGGAAAGCAATATCTTATCTGGAGTTTAACAGAATACGTTTTTTTTCGTCATTAGTTCCTCTTTTCCAGTTGTCCACATCTAATCTACCTATTTATGTAATTACTGGTCATGTATTACTATTTATTTTGCTGATTTTTTTGAGTTTTTTGTTTTAACTATTCACACTAAAATTTATTTAAATTCACAAAAAAAAAAAAAAAAAAATTATATTGATGCTCGAATGCAAATTGCGCTCAAAAGGTTTTTCATTTACAAAAACAGAGTTCTTAAAAATGTTATATGTAGGAAATAAATATTTTATCTGGGGTACATAATAAACATAATAAGATTTCTTTTGTAATTTGATCCTTTTTACCATTTGTCCACATCTAATCTACCTATTTATGCTTTTATTAGTCAGTTTCATATATTACAATTTTTTACTATTATTAGTATTATTATCATTATTGTGATTTTAGCTCTTTTCGTTTTTTTAAAGCTACTCGCAAGAAATAAAATTTCACTTAAAATGTTTTTAATGCTCAAATGGAAACTGTACACAAAAGCTCATTCATATACATACAGTATCTCACAAAAGTAAGTACACCCTTCACATTTGTGTAAATATTTTATTATATCTTTTCATGTGACAACACTGAAGAAATGACACTTTGCTACAATGTAAAGTAGTGAGTGTACAGCTTGTATAACAGTGTAAATTTGCTGTCCCCTCAAAATAACTCAACACACAGCCATTTATGTCTAAACCGCTGGCAACAAAAGTGAGTACACCCCTAAGTGGAAATGTCAAATTTGGGCCCGATTAGCCATTTTTCCACCCCGGTGTCATGTGACTCGTTTGTGTTACAAGGTCTCAGGTGTGAATGGGAAGCAGGTGTGTTAAATTTGATGTTATCGCTCTCACTCTTTCATACTGGTCACTGAAATCCGTTCAACATGGCACCTCATGGCAAAGAACTCTCTGAGAATCTGAAAAAAATAATTTTTTCTCTAAATAAAGATGGCCTAGGCTATAAGAAGATTGCCAAGACCCTGAAACTGAGCTGCAGCACAGTGGCCAAGACCATACAGTGGTTAACCAGGACAGGTTCCACTCAGAACAGGCCTTGCCATGGTTGACCAAAGAAGTTGAATGCACATGCTCAGCATCATATCCAGAGGTTGTCTTTGGGAAATAGATGTATGAGTGCTGCCTGCATTGCTGCAGAGGTTGAAGGGGGTGGGGGGTCAGCCTTTGAGTGCTCAGACCATACGCCGCACATTGCATCAACTTGGTCTGCATGGCTGTCCTCCCAGAAGGAAGCCGCTTCTAAAGATGATGCACAAGAAAGCCCGCAAAGAGTTTGCTGAAGATAAGCAGACTAAGGACAGGAATTACTGGAACCATGTCCTGTAGTCTGATGAGACCAAGATAAACTTATTTGGTTCAGATGGTGTCAAGCGTGTGTGGCGGCAACCAGGGAAGGAGTACAAAGACAAGTGTGTCTTGCCTACAGTCAAGTGGTGGGAGTGTCATGTTCTGGGGCTGCATGAGTGAGGAGCTACAGTTCATTGAGGGAACCATGAATGCCAACATATACTGTGACATACTGAAGCAGAGCATGATCCCCTCCCTTCAAGGACTGGGCTGCAGGGCAGTATTCCAACATGATAATGACCCCAAACACACCTCTAAGATGACCACTGCCCTGCTAAAGAAACTGAAGGTAAAGGTGATGGACTGACCAAGCATGTCTCCAGACCTAAACCCTACTGAGCATCTGTGGGGCATCCTTAACCAGATGGTGGAGGAGCGTAAGGTCTCTAACATCCACCAGCTCCATGATGTCATCATGGAGAAGTGGTAGAGGACTCCAGTGGCAACCTGTGAAACTCTGGTGAACTCCATGCCCAAGAGGGTTAAGGCAGTGCTGGAAAATAATGGTGACCACACAAAATATTAAAACTTTGGGCCCAATTTGGACATTTTCACTTAGGGGTGTACTCACTTTTGTTGCCAGCGGTTTAGACATTAATGGCTGTGTGTTGAGTTATTTTGAGGGGACAGCAAATTTACACTGTTATACAAGCTGTGCACTCACTACTTTACATTGTAGCAAACTGTCATTTCTTCAGTGTTGTCACATGAAAAGATATAATAAAATATTTACAAAAATGTGAGGGGTGTACTCACTTCTGTGAGATATATGTAGAAGTAAACCTATGCGCTACCAAATGGAGAGAAGGAGAGGGAAAAAAGGAGGTGACAGAGGTAGAAGAATGGAGCACCAGAAATCTGCAGCTAATTTTGTAGTGTCACCACATACAACAAATGTAAACAAAGAGGTAGAAAATCAGCGCAGAAACTCTATAATGGGTGAACCATAAATATCTATATAAATTAGACAATAGAAGCAAATCAATAATACTTTAAAATCATCAATCTTCAAAATAACAAAAGTGCTTAAGTGCCAAAGTGAAGGTGCACACACAGCCGTGAATATGTATAAAATAAGGAGATAAAAATTAATGCAAATACTCTAAAATCTGTAAACCCAAAATTCTGGGTAAGAAGAGGTTAAAGAAACGTTGGTTATTAAACACTCTTCATCACAATATAAATAAATAATAACGATGCTCGATAGTAAAAATATTATAAAATCTTCAATTAGTGAAAGATAAAGTGATCCTGTGCAGGAGATATAGGTATCCCAGAAGAATAAAGTGCTTGAGTGATCTGAAAGGTGATCAAAAATTAGCTGAATAAATAAAGTGAATATCCTGTGCTGTATTTGTAGTCACCTTATCTCACTCAGTTGGCCGCCCCATATTGCCAGATCTTTGCAGATATATTGGGCTAGGCTGCACTAAGTTACTTTAAATGAATTAATATTACTAATTTATTTTTTTTATTTATATATTTTTCATTTTTGTAATCCATATTAAGTCATTTATTGGACCAACTAACACTACGTCACTTTACTACCTATTTATTGGACACATCAATTTTGTTTTATTCCCATGTTTTTTCACATATCAGTTGGTATATTTATTGACCACCTGCTTATGGGCTTTGGATATTATTGAATAATTATGCTTGTCACTTCCCACTGAGCACTTTATATTTATACTATATCTATATATACATTTTCTCTTTGACTGCGTCATAACTAATATTTATTTATTGCTCACACCACGCATCAACACTTTGTTGCACTATTTGCAATTTTCAATTTATTTATTCATTGATATGTATTTATTATATTTATTGTGGTGTTAGAGACAGCAGTACGACCACATGTGTTTTGGATTACCCTGCCTATTACGTTTGTACTAGTGCCCTTATTTATCTATTGAAAGGCAGCGCCATTCGCCTCACTACTCCTTTATCCCCAGGGGGCAATGCTACAGTTGTTTTTTGTTTTTGCTTTTCCCTAAATTTACAATACAAGAGCTCATAAAAGTGTTATATGTAGGAAATGTCTTCTATTCAGAAGCATATACCGCACTATACAGGACAACAAACAGTTACTATAAAGGCAGCAGTTGGACAATGTGACATTTCAATTACATTTACCTCCATTATGTCAATTCTCAGTTACAGCTCTCAGAAAAACTTGCAGCGCAGCCCATGTTTTCCAGTAGGTGCAGTGCAGCATTGCCATTAGCCCATGTTTTCCAGTAGGTGCAGTGCAGCATTGCCATTAGCCCATGTTTCCAGTAGGTGCAGTGCAGCATTACCATTACCCCATGTTTCCAGTAGGTGAAGTGCAGCATTACCATTAGCCCATGTTTCCAGTAGGTGCAGTGCAGCATTACCAGTAGCCCATGTTTCCAGTAGGTGCAGTGCAGCATTGCCATTAGCCCATGTTTCCAGTAGGTGCAGTGCAGCATTGCCATTAGCCCATGTTTCCAGTAGGTGAAGTGCAGCATTACCATTAGCCCATGTTTCCAGTAGGTGAAGTGCAGCATTACCATTACCCCATGTTTCCAGTAGGTGAAGTGCAGCATTACCATTAGCCCATGCTTCCAGTGGGTGCAGCTCAGCATTACCATTAGCCCATGTTTCCAGTAGGTGCAGTGCAGCATTACCATTAGCCCATGTTTCCAGTAGATTCAGTGCAGCATTACCATTAGCCCATGTTTCCAGTAGGTGCAGCGCAGCATTACCATTAGCCCATGTTTCCAGTAGGTGCAGTGCAGCATTGCCATTAGCCCATGTTTCCAGTAGGTGCAGTGCAGCATTGCCATTAGCCCATGTTTCCAGTATGTGCAGTGCAGCATTGCCATTAGCCCATGTTTCCAGTAGGTGCAATGCAGCATTGCCATTAGCCCATGTTTCCAGTAGGTGCAGTGCAGCATTACCATTAGCCCATGTTTCCAGTAGGTGCAGTGCAGCATTACCAATAGCCCATGTTTCCAGTAGGTGCAGTGCAGCATTGCCATTAGCCCATGTTTCCAGTAGGTGCAATGCAGCATTGCCATTAGCCCATGTTTCCAGTAGGTGCAGTGCAGCATTACCAATAGCCCATGTTTCCAGTAGGTGCAGTGCAGCATTGCCATTAGCCCATGTTTCCAGTAGGTGCAGTGCAGCATTACCATTAGCCCATGTTTCCAGTAGGTGCAGCGCAGCATTACCATTAGCCCATGCTTCCAGTAGGTGTACTCACTACATCTAGTCCCCATTATTTTAAGAATAGAATTAGGTGCTGCAAAAGAAATTGAATGGGCTGTAATTTGGAGTATCTAAGATTAGCCATACAATATCCAATTTTCCTTTAGATTTGACCTCAAAGTATATGGTTTTGGTAAATCTAGATGTAGCACCCTCCTAGTCAGGTGCTAGGTAAGAGCATTAGGTTTGCTCTCCTACTTATCAGGGAGCAGGATTTCTAGTTAGGCCTGATAAATGTGTCCAGGTGTGATTCACTTGGTCTGAGGGAGTATCCCCACTGTGTCCAATAGGGGAGCCTGTTGGACAGTGGAGGAAACCCATGTTCATATGTACCAGGAAGCTTGCCAGGGGTCTGCCTAGGAAGGGGGACCACTCCAGTGGGGTCAGTGGACGGAAGGTCAGTGCACACAGTCAGCGAGTAAGAGGGTGCCAAGTTAGACCCTGAAGAGTCATCTATTGAATAGTTCGCCTTTCAACACTTCACTTCAGTGGCAGGGTGAAGCAGCGGCCTTACCGCACTCAATACAGATAGAGGTCCTCAAAAATGTGCATAGTTGTCAAGTTGGAGTATGCCACTCCTCCCTTCTCCCATCCAAGTTCAAATAAATACCAAAAAAAAACAAATCCCCTTTTTTGACTGAGCCAAGTGTTAAAGCGTCAAGACTTAACAGACTGTTGCTATGGGTAACCCAGGGGAATTCATTCTAAGCAGCTCCCATGGGGGCAGTGCTACATAAACACTTTCAGCTTGCTATGCAATCAGACAGGCCCTGGCACTACATAGTTAAAGGTAAATCTAAAGGAAATAAATAACTAAATTGTATAATGGATGGCCTTAACTCCATTCACACAATAGTAAGTAAAGAAGAAAGTGCACAGACCATTGAGCTTTTAGCAGCACTGCACTCCTGGCACAGGAGCTGTTTCTGGGAAAGCACAGCACAGAGGTAAAGGTTCTTAAAACATTAGGCTTCTTACACATAGGCGCCTGAGCCCCCATAATGTACGTTGTAAATTCAGGTGAGTTTTTCCAGGCCAGATAGGCCAAGTAAACAAGCAAAAAGTTGGGGGAGCAAACCCTGAACATGTATTTCTAAAGCTGGTGCAGCTATGAACCAAGTGACATGTATATTAAAAAAGAATAGCGCACACATGCCAAAGAAATGACTATCAAATACGAAGACAATCCATAAATAAAAATGGGGATTTGGTCCCACCATATGGCCATATCGTGCTCAAGCCCACCACTACGTCAAAGTACCCCATTGTCAGTGGGTCCTACACTATCCATAAAAAAAGGATGAATTCAGCCTCTCTAACCCTTGGAGTCCACTATCAAGTAGATATAGGAGGAGTCTCTTGTAGTGAAGTAGCACATCTCTCCCAGCAAGGAGTGTTATCTCCAAGGGTTAGAGAGGCTGGATTCATCCATTTTTTATGGATAGTGTAGGACCCATTGATAATGGGGTACTTTGACGTAGTGGTGGGCTTGAGCACGATATGGCCATATGGTGGGACCAAATCCCCATTTTTATTTATGGATTGTCTTCATATTTGATAGTCATTTCTTTTGCATGTGTGCGCTATTCTTTTTTAATATACAGATAGGCCAAGTGCTGCATAAAGCCACCCCTAGAAAAGAATGGCTGTGTCTCTCACCTCCTGTTTTGACTATGGGAAAGGATGTAAAAGGAAATTTCCCCAAAAAGACATGGATGGTAAAAAAAAAAAAAGAAAAACAACTAATAAGGGTTATAACCTTCCCTTACTCTACCCCCCAAAAAATAAAATGTTGTACTTTAAATAATATTCACTTTTACTCTACCCCCCCCAAAAAAAAAAAATGTTGTACTATAAATATTATTCACTTTTAAGACCCCTTTCACAGTGGCCTGCTGTGGTTTGGCCACTCACGGCATAAATGCAGCACAGCGTACCCGTAGTTTTCATGTATGTTGTTACCCATGCTTTCCCAACTTCCCACTGTCAACAATGGAAACCAGTGGGTCTTTGAGTCTTGAACAACCAGTGAGGTCATCAGCTCCATTCACTTACACTGGGAATCTTTAGCCATGGGGTGGGGAGAGTTTTGAAAAATGGCATGGAGCCCCCCCCACCCCCCCCCCACCCCCATTTATACCTGGTTCTTTAGGTGTGCTTTACATTTTTTTGGGCGAACCTATGCATACACTACAAAAAAAAGTGCATGGTCCCCCCCCCCACACCAAATTTTGTACCAGTTCCTTTGTGTCTGCTATATCTTTTAAGGGGGAACCAAAAGTAAAAAAAAAAAAAAAATCCAAACCAGACCCTAATACGTGCATGCAGTCTTGATGGCCAGGAAAGGGATGAGGAACATGTAGTACCCTCTCCTGAACCATACCATGCCACATACCCTCAACATTTTTGTGTACCCTGCTAAGAGGAAGCCTCCAAAAAAAACACTTTGTCTCCATGTTGATGAGGACAAGGGCCTCTTCCCTTCAACCCAGGTAGGATTAGAATGCCCACTTATGGTATTTAAAGGAATTAGCCATTTTTACTCTTTTTACACTTTAACCTTTTAATAAATCACTGCTCCTGGTCAAATGAAATGTTTAAAAAATGTTTTTTGCATTGGTATATGTTTCCTCAGGGCATTGCCCCCCCCCCCCCTCCCACACCCATGCTATAGTTCTGACATCCCCTTGACTAGTCCAGAAAATTTGCATTTTTTTTTACATTCACTGAACCTTGTCTAGCACTCCTCCCATGGGAGCTGCTGGTTACGGATTCCCATGGGTTACCCATAGCTACAACTTGACAACTTCCTAAGTGCTTGGCTCAGTCAGAAAACAGTCCAGGGGTTTTGTTTTTTTTGTTGTTTTATTTGAGAACTTGGATAGGAGAAGGGATGAGTGGGATACGCCAACTGAATAAACTATGCACAATATCTGGGACTTCTGAATATAGCTAAATGCAGCAAGGCTGCTGCTTCACCTTGTCACTGCAGTGAAGAAGAATTAGATGAACTGTACTGTACTGTGAATCACTCTTCAGGGTACTACTTGGCACCCCCTTTGTCCCTACTCTTCAGGGTTCTATACTGCACCCCCTTTACTCTGACACTCTCTGTGACCTGACCCCTTGATCCTTTGACTTCACTGGAGTGGTCCCCCTTCCTGGGCTGACCCTTTGGCAAGTCCCCTGGTACTCACAGACACTGTTTTTCCCAGAAGACTCTGCCAGCAGCTCCACTGTCAGCTTCACTGGATCCTCTGCAGCTCAGCTCCCCTCCTGGTTCACTAGGCCGACTGCCTATGACCACTTTCCTCATACAGCAGGAAGAGAGACAGCCGTCAACCTGCTCCTGGGACTCTGCTTCCCGCCAAAGACACCCTGTCACATGTCCCCTCAGCCTTTATGAGCAATCCCAGGATAAACTGCAAGAGTGCCTTCCCACTGGGACTCCCATAAAAGCTAATGTGTCGCTGGCTGGGTTTCCTCCACTGTCCAACAAGCTCCCTTATTGGATACAGTGGGGACACTCCCTCAGACCCAGTGAATCACACCTGGGAACATGCAACAGACAACCAAATAGATCAGGCTTCCCTGATAAGCAGAAGGAGCATTAGATGCTTTAACCTAGCACCTACCTAGGAGGGTGCTACAGTTGCTTCAACCAAACCCAGAGCAGTTCAGCTTATCCCTAAGCCACATAGTAAAAATAAAAGTTAGGCACACCCCGGTTGAATCCATTATTCATGATTAAAACTGTTCTTTTGCTGGCCAGTTTTACACTGCTGTATCCTCTGTGGTATCCTATTTTTTGTAATAGCATCCCTGCCAGTACTCTTTGTCACAAGTACATTGGAGCTTAGTCTTGCAAAATAAAATTGTCTGGCTGTTGGCAAGCTTTGCACTACTGTATCATCTATAGTCTCCTAATTCTTGTAATAAAGCCCCTGCCTGTACATTGTGTTTTTATCTGTTTTCATCTAATTCTCCCTAATGCAAAATGTTCTGTTGCAGGACAGGTTGACACTATTGTATCATTTGCAGTCTCCTAATTCTTAACGCCCTTAGATGCCAGGAGGTGGGGCGGGGTTTGTGATCACTTGACCGCCGTGATTGGCTGTCACAGTGATCACATAAATGGAAAGCTCCCAATCATAAGTAGAGATAAAGAGCTTTCCATTAGCTACTGGTAACTGTGCCGGGAGTGCACACGAGACGGGTTCTCAGCGCAGATCCATTTACCTTTAGGTACGCATATATGCAGCCTCTCGGCGTTAAGGCCTACCTGCCTTTAGATGAACACATGGCCAGAAATGGGGTTTGTCTCAAAGTTTTCCTAATACTGTATATAGTACATCTGCACTATTTGGTCAAATATTTGTAGATGTCTGATCATCACACCTATATGAGCTTGTTGCACATCTCAGTCCAAAACCTGGGGCATTTATACAAAGTTGCCCCCATCTTTATATATATATATATATATATATATATATATATATACACAAACCCGATTCCAAAAATGTTGGGACACTGTATAAATTGTGAATAAAAACAGAATGCAATGATGTGGAAGTTTCGAATTTCAATATTTTATTCAGAATACAACATAGATGACATATCAAATGTTTAAAGTGAGAAAATGTATCACTTTAAGGGGAAAAAAAATTGATTTTTAAGAGCCGGTTCCCACTGGGGCGACTCAAAGTCGCCTGACAAGTCGTGGCAGTGTGTACCGGGACTAAATCTCATGGCATCAACACATCTCAAAAAAGTTGGGACAAGGCCATGTTCACCACTGTGTGGCATCCCCTCTTCTTTTTATAACAGTCTGCAAATGTCTGGGGACTGAGGAGACAAGTTGCTCAAGTTTAGGAATAGGAATTTTGTCCCATTCTTGTCTAATACAGGCTTCTAGTTGCTCAACTGTCTTAGGTCTTCTCTGGTCCATCTTCCTCTTTATGATGTGCCAAATGTTTTCTATGGGTGAAAGATCTGGACTGCAGGCTGGCCATTTCAGTAACCGGATCTTTCTTCTACGCAGCCATGATGTTGTAATTGATGCAGTATGTGGTCTGGCATTGTCACGTTGGAAAATGCAAGGTCTTCCCTGAAAGAGACAACGTCTGGATGGGAGCATATGTTGTTCTAGAACTTGGATATACCTTTCAGCATTGATGGTGCCTTTCCAGATGTGTAAGCTGTCCATGCCACACGCACCCATGCAACCCCATACTATCAGAGATGCAGGCTTCTGAACTGAGCGCTGAGAACAACTTGGGTTGTCCTTGTCCTCTTTAGTCCGGATGACATGGCATCCCAGTTTTCCAAAAAGAACTTCAAATTTTGATTTGTCTGACCACAGAACAGTTTTCCACTTTGCCACAGTCCATTTTAAATGAGCCTTGGCCCAGAGAAAACGCCTGCGCTTCTGGATCATGTTTAGATATGGCTTCTTTTTTGGCCTATAGAGCTTTAGCCGGCAACAGCGAATGGCACGGTGGATTGTGTTCACCGACAATGTTTTCTGGAAGTATTCCTAAGCCCATGTTGTGATTTCCATTACAGTAGCATTCCTGTATGTGATGCAGTGCCGTCTAAGGGCCCCGAAGATCACGGGCATCCAGTATGGTTTTCCGACCTTGACCCTTACGCACAGAGATTGTTCCAGAATCTCTGAATCTTTGGATGATATTGTGCACTGTAGATGATGAAACTCCTTTCTGATATTGCTCCATTTATTTTCGCCGCAGAATTGGGGGAATTGGTGATCCTCTGCCCATCTTCTGAGGGACACTGCCACTCTGAGAGGCTCTTTTTATACCCAATCATGTTGCCATATGGTCCTCCAGCTGTTCCTTATATGTACATTTAACTTTTCCGGCCTCTTATTGCTACTTGTCACAACTTTTTTGGAATGTGTAGCGCTCATGAAATCCAAAATGTGCCAATATTTGGCATGACATTTCAAAATGTCTCACTTTCAACATTTGATATGTTATCTATATTATATTGTGAATAAAATATAAGTTTATGTGATTTTGTAAATTAGTCCATTCCTTTTTTACTCACAATTTGTACAGTATCCCAACATCCCAACTTTTTTGGAATCGGGTTTGTATATATATACTGTATATATATATATATATATATATATATATATATATATATATAAATATATATATATATATATATATACAGGGTCAGGACAAGAGGTGGGCAGAAAGGGTGGCTGCCCTGGGCACCGTGGTATCATGTGAGGTGTGGGGGGCGCGTCACAAGGAGATTGAGAGGGAGAAGATTTGCATTAGAAGGGGTAATTTGGGGGCAACGTATTGTTCTAGGAGGGGAAATTTGGGGGGGGGGGGTGCTAAGAGTGGTGATCGAGAGGGATTTGTGTTGGTAGGAGGAATGGGGGAAGAAGATTTGTGGTAGGAGGGGGAATTTGAGGGAATTTGTGTGTGAGCAGGAGAAGATGTATACTAGGAGGGGAAATTGAAGTGGTAAAGGATTTGTGCTAGGAAGGGTGAGTTTCTTTGGGGGGGGGGGGGTTATTTTCCGTTTGACATGTTCATCCTGGACCTTGTCCCGACACTGTGTGTGTATATATATATATATATATATATATATATATATATATATATATATACACACACACTGCTCAAAAAAAAAAAAGGAACACTTTTCAATCAGAGTATAGCATGGGATATTGACCTGGTCAGTTAAGTAGCAGAGGGGGTTGTTAATCAGTTTCAGCTTCTTTAGTGGTAATTAAATTAACAACAGGTGCACTTGTTGGCAACAATGTGACAACCTCCAAAACAGGAATGGTTTTACAGGTGGAGGCCACTGACATTTTTTTCCCTACTCATCTTTTCTGACTGTTTTTCACTAGTTTTGTATTTGGCTAGGGTCAGTGTCACTACTGGCAGCATGAGGCCATACCTGGACCCTATAGAGGTTGCACAGGCAGTCCAACTCCGCCAGAATGCCACATCAATATGTGCCATTGCCAGAAGGTTTTCTGTGTCTCCCAGCACAGTCTCAAGAGCATGGAGGAGATTCCAGGAGACAGGCGGTTACTCTAGGAGAGCTGGACAGGGCCATAGAAGGTCCCTAACCCATCAGCAGGACTGGTATCTGCTCCTTTGTGCAAGGAGGAACAGGATGAGCACTGCCAGAGCCTTACAAAATGACCTCCAGCAGGACACTGGTGTGAATGTCTCTGACCAAACAATCAGAATCAGACTTCATGAGGGTGGCCTGAGGGTTTGACATCCTCTGGTGGGCCCTGTGCTCACTGCCCAGCAGCGTGGAGCTGGATTGGCATTTGCCATTGAACACCAGAATTGGCAGGTCTGCAACTGCCACCCTGTGCTTTTCACAGATGAGTGAACATGTGACAAACATGAATGTGTCTGGAGAAGCCGTGGAGAACGTTATGCTGCCTGTAACATCGTTCAGCATGACCGGTTTGGTGGTGGGTCAGTGTCGGTCTAGGGAGGCATATCCATGGAGAACTGCACAGACCTCTACAAGCTAGACAATGGCACCCTGACTGCCATTAGTTATCGAGATGAAATTCTTGGACCCATTGTCAGACCCTTTGCTGGTGCAGTGGGTTCTGGGTTCCTCCTGGTGCACGACAATTCCCGGCCTCATGTGGCGAGAGTATGCAGCCAGTTCCTGAAGGATGAAGAAATTGATACCACTGAATGGCCCCCACGCTCGCCTGACCTAAATCCAATAGAACACCTATGGGACATTATATTTCAGTCCATCTGACGTATGTTCAGGAGCTCAGTGATGCCCTGGTGCAGATCTGAGAGGACACCATCCATTGTCTCATTAGGAGCATGCCCAGACATTGTCAGGCATGCGTACAAGCACATGGGGGCCATGAAACTACTAAGTACCATTTTTGAGTTGCTGCAATGAAATTTCAGCAAAATTAACTAGCCTGCTGCATCATTTTTTCAGTTTGATTTTCAGGGTGTCTTTAAATTCAGCCCCCTGTAGGTTGATAATTTTCATCCATCAAATGATGTGGCATCCTTTTGTTCCTAACACATTACCCAGTCCATACCACTATAGATATCCAGCATGATATTTTCCCCATTGAGATCTGATGTGTTTTCAAAGTGTTCCTTTCATTTTTTTTTTAGCAGTGTGTATATATATGTTCACCTGAAGGACTTATATGTTCATATAAGTTCACCTGAAGGACTCCAAGATGGTGAGAAATAAGATTCTCTGGTCTGATGAGACCAAAATAGAACTTTTTGGCCTTAATTCTAAGCGGTATGTGTGGAGAAAACCAGGCACTACTCATCACCTGTCCAACACAGTCCCAACAGTGAAGCATGGTGGTGGCAGCATCATGCTGTGGGGGTGTTTTTCAGCTGCAGGGACAGGACGACTGGTTGCAATCGAGGGAAAGATGAATGCGGCCAAGTACAGGGATATCCTGGACAAAAATCTTCTCCAGAGTGCTCTGGACCTCAGACTGGGCCGAAGGTTTACCTTCCAACAAGACAATGACCCTAAGCACACAGCTAAAATAACAAAGGAGTGGCTTCACAACAACTCCGTGACTGTTCTTGAATGGCCCAGCCAGAGCCCTGACTTAAACCCAATTGAGCATCTCTGGAGAGACCTAAAAATGGCTGTCCACCAACGTTTACCATCCAACCTGACAGAACTGGAGAGGATCTGCAAGGAGGAATGGCAGAGGATCCCCAAATCCAGGTGTGAAAGACATATAATGAACTTAAATGATTTTAGCAAATGGCTGCAATATAACAAAGAGTGAAAGATTTAAGGGGGTCTGAATACTTTCCGTACCCACTGTATATATTGTATAAAATATACACACACATCATTTCTTATTAAGCTGCAAATACAACCTGTGATATGGAACAAAATAGATATCAACTGCTTTATGTTATGAAATGTTGGTAAACTGATTGTGGTCGTTGACTATCAACAAGTCACACTTCTCCAAATATTATCAGCTACACACATTTACAGCGTAACTAACAGACCATATTATAGCAATATCTTATCAGGGACTCCATAAGATCACAATACATTTTCCTTTTCACTGTAAGGTCAAATGTTTGTGGATACATGATCTTCACACCTATATGAGTTTGTTGGACATCGGCCATTAAGGAGAAATTATCCCCCCCGATTCTCTTTTGAATCTATAAAAGCCTTCACTCTTTCCGGAGGGCTTTTCACAAGATTTTGGAATGTATCTGTAGGAATTAGTGCCTATTCAGCCAAATGGCATTTATGAGGTCAATTACTGATGTCGGATGTAAATACCTGGTTCCAATCACTGTTCTTTTCTTTCTAAGTTTGAGGTCTGAGCTCTTTGCAGTCCCCTAGGTTTCCTTTACAAACCTCAAAACCAAAAGGACTTTCCAAAAATGTTGCCCCAAGGTTGAAAGTGCACAACTTTTTAAAATGTCTTTGTATGCCGTAATCAGTTATCATAAAGGTGCTGTCACAGTGGTGGCTTAGGCACTAACTTATAAATCATACATGTAGACCAACTAAGAGGGTGTAAGGTGTCACATGGAGGGTCAGGTATGGAAACTTTAGCTGCAGCACTACATCCTTGGATCCAACACCTGGTAATGTTTGGCAGTACTACACCCGGTGAGAACTGAGCAATCACATGATCATTTGCAAGCTCTGTGCAACATGGGGGCCCTACAGAGGACTGGTTTGGCCATCATAGTGTAGGCTTGGTGGCCATTTGGATGCAGCAGTGTGAATTGCACTGAAATCTCGCAAGATTTAAGTGACCATTTTCCTAAGGCAGTATTTTTGAGGGTCTCGCATGGGAGAGCAGGTTCCACTATATGACCATGTGCAAAACGTGGATAGGTTTCTATTTAGGAGAAAGTAAGGGTTTTCCCTGGTATCACGGTCTGGACAAATCTTTGAGGCAGCCTAGTGCAGAGGGGTGATTTACAAGAACAGTGGCAGGACTGCAGCAATCGACACATGCATGCCTGCCCTTTAACCTTCTTAGCGGTATTCCCGAGCGTGGCTCGTGGTTACATTTCAGAGCCAAAAGCGGTAACCCCGAGCCACACTCGGGGTAGCGCCAGAAGCATCGCTGGATCCTGTAAAAGAGGTTACTTACCTTGTCACCGGGATCCAGCGATGTGTCTCGGCGGTGTCTCGCGGCGGATCTTCCTCCCGATCGTCTCCGTGCCCCGGCTTCTGTCTCCTGCAATGTGACGTTCGCAGGGAGGGGGTGGAACCGGCGGCAAATTCAAATGTAAAAACACACCAAACACACTGATACCATGCAAAATAAAAAAAAAAATCACATTAGTTTGCCCCCAATGCCCTTTCCTGCAGTTTTACTGTACTTTTTATGTAAATATATATACATGTGTATATATATATATATTTATATATATATATATATATGTATATATATATATATATATATATATATATATATACGTAATTCTTGTGAATAAGCAGCCCAAACCAACTGTATACATTATATACTTGTAACAGTACAGCAACAGTTCACAAGGAAACTCGTGGAGAGGTTGCCCAACCATGTAACTGGGCTACCACCGGGTTACATGGTTTTCAGTAAAGAGAGCAGGTATTAGCCAGACTGACAGAGAATGCAGCCTGACAGTCTTGTGTCTAAACAGGATGAGTTCCAAAGGAGATGTGTCCCTACACCTTCCCTTCTCATCAGGAACCTTACCGCTAGGCCTGTTCCTAACAGGGGGGGTAACTTGCCCTACTCTACCAACAAAGAACATGCCAAGCCTTGAAGCCAGGGCCTTAAAAAGGCTCTGCCTGACCCAAGATGGCTGCCAGGGTCCCATGGGGTGACAGCATCCAAATGGATAGTTTCCCCAAAGAAATGGGAAACCATAGAGGAACCCTTTTCCTTCTGACTTCCCCTCCGCTGCAGAAGAGTGCCACCTGCAGTGGAAAAAGCAGAATGCACCTGCCTACATACTGTAGCCCAAAAAAGTTGACAGCGGTCCTGATAGAAAGGTTTCAAAACACAAAGTGTATCAGTTTATTGCGTATAGGCCTTCGTAGCTGCAGACCAGTCAGGGTGCCCATGCTGACCTGTTTCCACAGCCAAACGTGCCTACAATAGGCACATGAGCATCAGAACTGTACCACTGAGCAATAGAAGAGGTGTTGACTTGACCTCCTAATTCTCTAGATCTCAATCCAATCAAGCATCTGTGGGATGTGCTAGAAAAAAAAGTTTTAATTCATAGAGGTCCCACCTTGCAACCTACAGAACTTAAAGGATCTGCTACTGATGGCTTGGTGCCAGATACCCCAACATACCTTCAGAGGTCCAGCTTATGCAGCCATTTTTCTGAAAGGCCTAGCAAAAAGCTTGACCTACATTTGCACATTAAAAGGAAAATCCATAGGACTGATAGCATAGTCTCCTCCTCTGCTAATTATATTCAAACGTCAAATGCAAACTGTAACTTTGCAACACCCAAGACTTACTCTAATAAGATTGATAGAATGTATGGCACCAGCACACTATAGGCTAGTGAAATGCATACTCATTATTGTTTATTATAATACTAACTGCTTCACATAATACAAATAACCAAATAAAATGTGTATTACAGTCTTGATCAAAGTGTGTGGCTGCGTAGTCTACTACTTTTCTTTAATGAAGCTCTACTTTAACCTATGGTCTATCAATATACATTTATAAATCTCCTGGTATTCAAGAATTTAAAACAAACTGCTTTCAGTAGGCATGGGACCATGGTAAGTGGTGGAAATATTTAGAGCAGGAGGTGATTGGGGAACATCTGTTCCCAAGTCCCCCTTAACTTATAAACCTGGTTACCTGGAAGCTGCACAATAAAAGTCACTTCTGCGTTCACATCTGTCATTCCCTGTCTTCTGTACCTGGTAATGCAGCTAACCAAGCACAATCTATGCTTGATGACCTGCACTGAAGAGCAGGGGAGACATTGGGATCTAATAGATCCCTGATGTCTCCAAAAAGTGGACCTGATTCATGTTATCCCATAGGGGCTATCCCTCAAAGTTACCAGTCTCAGCTGTATGTTGTCATTGTGTACATTGAAAGACCAACTGATGACCTGCCCACAATTGGGCTGTGGAGGAGAATTTCAATAGTCAAGGGAGCAAGGCATTAGATAAGTATATCACCTTATTCATCATCCCCTAGGCTAATGTATATAACCTTATTCATCATCCCCTAGGCTAATATATATCACCTTATTCATCATCCCCTAGGCCATAGGTCGGCAACCCGCGGCTCCGGAGCCGCATGAGGCTCTTTTAAACCTTTGCCACGGCTCCGGGGTGGATGAGGGGAGGAGGCGCACTGTGCGTCACGCAGAGCCGCTGATTGGCGGCCTTCTGGGTGTTATCGGTGCGCATAGCAATGCGCCCCGACACTCCCCCACTGTGGCGCTGTCCTGGCTGTGATTGGTCCAGGCTGGACCAATCATAGAGGACATCCCGGGTGACGTTGCGTGGGGGGGCGGTGCGTGCATTAGTCACGCACTGTCCCGACGTCACCTTCCTGCCCACCGTCAGAGAGGAGGGCAGCGGCGCGAATGCAGGTCGAGGAAGAAGACGTCCGACCGAGACTCGACTCCCGTCAGCAGCACGCCAGGCACGGTGACGGCAGGTAAGTGAAGTGATGCTTTGAAGGGGGCACGCACGCACGCTGATCTCTGCATTGAAAGGGGGCATGTACGCTGGTCACTGCTTTGAAAGGGGCATGTATGCTGGTCACTGCTTTGAAAGGGGCATGTACGCTGGTCACCACCATTGAAAGGGGCATGTATGCTGGTCAATACTATTGAAAGGGCATGTACGCTGGTCACTACATTGAAAGGGCCTAGGCTAATGTATATAACCTTATTCATCATCCCCTAGGCTAATATATATCACCTTATTCATCATCCCCTAGGCTAATTGAACAGTTAACACATACATTGGGGAGGAGGACCCACTGCAAGAGTAAACCTTTTTTTCCCCCAGAGTTTAGTTTATTTTTATTTTTTTAAGAATTACACAACTGAATTAAATAGTTCTTTTTTTTTAAAATCTCTGCCTGGTGTTAAATTTGAACCCTTTTTCTACCTGTGTATATTTGACGCACCCTCTAATGTGAGCTAGAAGTGAGGTTAGGCAAACCATACTCTGACTTACATTTAAGCTGATGAGTCTTAATTGGGTCAGGGTTTTTAGAGTTCGGGGCTGGGTGACTCATCCTGGCAGCTCTCTGGTACCTCCCCCTGGTCTAGAAGGTTGTAAAATCTTCTGGAACTAGAAGGTGGGGGTTAAGAGGAGCTGCCTGGAATCTTAATGGAGCCTTGGTCAATCCCCAGCAGTGAGCTGGCAGGGGGCTGTGATAACTCCATAAACAGACATGGGCCATGCCAGCAGGGGCAGTCGAGTGGAAGATGGAGATACAATGTCGAGGAGGCTGTCGTGGCCCTGAGGGGTGCCCACCAGTCTGGGGGGGGGGGGTGTCCTGCTTTGGGGTGGGGCTTGGGTGCTGGAAGGATCCTGCCAAAACACACTTGAGGAAGTCTTTCCCGGAGGCATGGGAGCAGGAGAGGACAGTGTGAGTAGTGCAATACTGTGGGGACTAACAAAGGGGGAAACTGTCACATGTAGCTAGTCTTCCTTGATGACAGCGGTGTGCTTAAGTCTTCAGTAGAGATGTCCCGAACTGTTCACCGGCGAACAGTTCCCAGCGAACTTTGCATGTTCGCGTTCGCCTCTGTGGGCGAACATATGCGATGTTCGGTCCGCCTCCTATACATCATCATTGAGGCAAACTTTGACCCTGAACCTCACAGTCAGCAGACACATTCCAGGCCAATCAGCATACCTCCCTCCCACACCCTCCCACCTCCTACAAATAAGCAAGGGCAGCATCCATCTTAGATCATTTCTGAAGCAGTGTGTTAGTGAGAGCAGGGAAAGTGCTGCTGCTGCTGCTGTTAATAGCTAGGGACAGTTGTTAGACAGTGTTCACGGTCTTGTTAGTCAGTGTTATTGATACACTCCTGCTGTAAGGACAGCACCCCAAAAAGCCCTTCTTAGGGCTGGTATTTGAGGGTTTTTTTTTGTATATATATATATATATATATATATTGTCCCCAAAAAGCCCTTTTTAGGGCTGGTATTTGTGTAATTTTTTTATATATATTTATCAGGCATTTTTGGAGGCAGGCATGACTTTTTTGGGATTAGTGTCAGGGGGGGGGGGGGGGGGTCTAAAAAGTATACCTGTGAAGTTTCAGCTCTGTAGCATGC
Organism: Pelophylax lessonae; assembly: GCF_965119305.1. Classification (NCBI taxonomy): domain Eukaryota; kingdom Metazoa; phylum Chordata; class Amphibia; order Anura; family Ranidae; genus Pelophylax; species Pelophylax lessonae. Next base: position 242,789,525 of record NC_138776.1, read on the forward strand.
CCAGAACCAGAAAAAAAAAGATCATATAGGTGTAAAAGGGGTTCCCACCATTCCTGCTCTACTGAAAAATGATCTTTTTTTCTGGTTCTGGACATGCTACAGAGCTGAAACTTCACAGGTACACTTTTTAGACCCCCAGACACTAAATCACACAAAAAAAGTTCTTAAAAATTGTCATTTTTGATAGAGAGCCAATTATTGGAAAAAAAAATAAATAAAAAAAATTTCTTTGCATTTATTGTCTGGGGGGGGGGGGGGGGGTCTAAAAAGTGTACCTGTGAAGTTTCAGCTCTGTAGCATGTCCAGAACCAGAAAAAAATTGAATTAGGGTTAGGGCTAGGGTTAGGGTTAGGGCTAGGGTTAGGGCCAGGGCTAAGGTTAGGGTTATTTTTAGTGCTTAGGGTTAGAGGGTTAGGGTTAGAGGGGTAGGGTTACTAACTCTAACCCTATGTATCTCACCGTAACCCTAACCCTCTAACCAGGGGCGGACTGACAACTCATGGGGCCCCCGGGCAATAAGAGATCATGGGGCCCCCTGTGTCCCCGTCCACACTCAAGCCACACCCACACAAAGCCCGCCTACATCTTGCACTGTCCATATTACGTGTTAGTCACATACATTAAATAAAGTGCAACAAAGGTACATTTCCAGAATTAAGGTTTTCATAAATTAACACAATATAACAAGAGCAACAAATGTCTTCTTAGCTGAACGGTTAAATAAAAAAGACCACCACTGTAGGGAGCATTTTTCCTACTCACCACCAATGGAAGGGACATTCTTCCCACTGATCACCAATGGAAGGGACATTCTTTCCACTGACCACCAATGTAAGGAGCATTCTTCCCACTGACCACCAATGTAAGGGACATTCTTCCCACTGACCACGGATGTAAGGGACATTCTTTCCACTGACCACCAATGTAAGGAGCATTCTTCCCACTGACCACCAATGTAAGGGACATTCTTCCCACTGACCACCAATGTAAGGGACATTCTTTCCACTGACCACCAATGTAAGGAGCATTCTTCCCACTGACCACCAATGTAAGGGACATTCTTCCCACTGATCACCAATGGAAGGGACATTCTTCTCACTGACCACCAATGTAAGGAGCATTCTTCCCACTGACCACCAATGTAAGGGACATTCTTCTCACTGACCACCAATGTAAGGGACATTCTTCCCACTGATCACCAATGTAAGGGACATTCTTCCCACTGACCACCAATGTAAGGGACATTCTTCTCACTGACCACCAATGTAAGGGACATTCTTCCCACTGATCACCAATGTAAGGGACATTCTTCCCACTGACCACCAATGTAAGGAGCATTCTTCCACTGACCACCAACGTAAGGAGCATTCTTCCCACTGATCACCAATGTAAGGAACATTCTTCCACTGATCACCAATGTAAGGGACATTCTTCCCACTGAAGACCAATGTAAGGGACATTCTTCCCACTGACCACCAATGTAAGGGACATTCTTCCCACTGACCACCAATGTAAGGGACATTCTTCCCACTGACCACCAATGTAAGGGACATTCTTCCCACTGACCACCAATGTAAGGGACATTCTTTCCACTGACCACCAATGTAAGGAGCATTCTTCACACTGATCACCAATGTAAGGAGCATTCTTCCCATCGACCACCAATGTAAGGAGCATTCTTCACACTGATCACCAATGTAAGGAACATTCTTCCAATTTTGTTTATTAAAAGTCTTGCAATCAATAAGCATAAAATCAATATACATAAATAAATATATACATATTTACATGAAAAGGGGGGAAAAAAAATACATAGCAAATTCTGCTCTCAAATAAAGACTGCCTTTACAGCAAAAACAAAACTCACATCATGAAGCACATCATTACCGGAAAAAAATTATCTTAATAAGACTCACACCACCACACCAGACATCAAACCTGCGAGGTCAAGAAACAAAACCACTCCCATTATGCATGCAGCCCTTCTTCAAAAATGAAGATATTAACCAACAAAAGCTAAGGGCGTGAAAGAAATAGCATAGGAAAAAAGCTTTTTACCCAGAGATGGACAGTTCACCAAAAGCAGGTCTGATATTCCTCCACGCCCTTATCCAGACCGCTCGAGGCTCCCTGCCCTTCTCAAGACCCCGAATCTTCCCAACCTCACCAAGAATATCGTACACCACCACCTCGACAGGGAGGACTTTCTTCCGCAGGGTAATCTGGCACCGTGCATTCCACGTGAAGTAACGGACAACTATACTAACTAGAAAAAGTGTATCCAAATCAAAATCCCAGCGAGTCGGGAATGCCCCGTACACCCACTCCGCATAACTCATGCGATAGAGAAAGGGGATGCCTAGAGCCCTCCCCACCCTTTTATACACCTCTATGTTAAAGGGACACTGGAGCAAAAAGTGGTCCATAGACTCCACTTTACCAACACACTCCGCTCTAGGACAATCCCGATCATCCACAGGGCGATGCTTCAGGTTCCCTCTCACATAGAGCCTTCCGTGGAAAGCGAGCCAGGCTTGATCCCTAAACTTCAAAGGGATTCTTCCTAAGTTAATTAAACGCAACCCCTCCCTCATTACGGGGCCTGGGCAATCCCTTAAGGTCAGCAACACACTGAAAGCAGAGCCCAAAATCCTCTTCTCCAGAAGCTTTCTGGGGAGGGACTTGATATCCCCCACTGTCACCTGCCACTGCCTAAGTATTTTCAGACACGGGGCAACATAAGCCGGAAGCTTGCCATGTCGGACTCTCAGACTTTTCACTGGCCCGCCATCTTCCCAGCATCGCAGAAAAGGCCTAAACCAAGATTGAAAAATACCCACCCATCCCGGCGGGGTCTCTGCTAACATATTACCAAGATTATACTTTAAAAAAAGCAGAGAAAAGAAAACTATAGGGTTGACCATTCCTAGACCACCCTCCCGCCTGGACAGGTAAGTTACATTGCGTTTGATCAGGTTCAGCCTATTTCCCCATAACAGTTGGAAAAAGCAGCTGTACACCCTTGCATAGAGAGATTCCGGCAAGATACAGACAAAGCTGACATATAAAAAGATTGGGATCAGGTAAGTTTTAATCAAGTCAACCCTTTCCCTCATGGAAAGTTTCCATTTCTTCCAGCTTGCCACCTTGGCATTGGCATTCAACAACCTGCTTTCCCAATTTCGATGACCATAGTCACCAGGACCAAATTTGATGCCCAACACTTTAATTTCCTGCTGGGGCTCTGGGAAGGCATCCGGAAGTTCGAAGCTTTCACCCTCCTCACCCATCCAGAAAACTTCACTCTTTTCATGATTGATTTTAGAGCCAGAAGCCTCAGTGTACTGCTCTATCACAGAGTCCACCTCCTGCGCCTCCTCCATCCCAGAGATAATAACAGACACATCATCGGCATAGGCCACGACCTTCAAAGGCGGCACACCAGCAATGCCCAAAGGCACCCCACACAACGATCCACTCTCTAACCTTCTTATGAAGGGGTCGATTGCGAATACATATAGCAGGGGGCTCAAAGGACACCCCTGGCGCACACCAGAGCCAACCTCAAAAGGCCGTCCAACCCAACCATTAACAAGTGGGAAGCTCTCAGCCCCTTTATATAATGTTTTCAGCCAATCAATAAACCTCCCCTGCAGGCCGTATCTACCAAGTAGCAAATACAGGTACTCATGATTGACTCGATCAAAAGCCTTCGCCTGATCCAATGCCAGCAAGTACTTTCTCCATCCAGCAGCCCTGCATCGCTCCAAAGCCTCCCGGACAGCTAAAATTGCTGAAAAGGTACTTCTGCCCTGGACCGAGCAGTGCTGATGATTGGACAACAAATCGCCTGCTACTGACGACAAGCGCCAAAAAAGAATCTTCGCCAAGATCTTTCTATCAACATTGAGAAGACTGATGGGGCGCCAGTTCTCAATTATTGAGGGGTCTTTACCTTTTGACAGAAGAATCACAGCGGATTGCCTCATGGAGGGAGGGAGAGAACCCTCTTCTAAACAGCTGTTATAAACCTCCGCTAAAAAGGGAGCCAGAATGGACTTAAAACACTTGTAAAATTCAGCTGTCAACCCATCTGGCCCAGGCGACTTTTTGGTAGCCAGCTTCTCTATAGCACGAACTACCTCATCCGCTGAAATTGGTTCTGTCAAATCCATCAAAGGCAATGTATCATTTCCCAATCCTGGAGTAGAATCCAGAAAGCTTTCCATCCTGTCCCGATTAAGGTCCTTTCTTCCCAGAAGGTCTGCGTAATATGACCTGAAGATCTCCAGGATCCCTGATCTGGACTTCACCAGGGAACCCGTACTATCCCTCAGACCTATGACCGTCTTAACTGCTATGCCTTGCTTACAGTTCTGGTAAGGATCAGGCGAGTGATATTTCCCATAATCTCTCTCCAGAACCAAGGAGGCATGCCGGTCGTATTGACACTTCCTAAGAAGAAGCTTTACCTCCGAGATCTCCCCTGGATCTCCTCCATACGAGACAAGACGATCAAGCTTCCTCCGCAAATGCTGGTAGGCAATATACATACCAAGCTGCTTCTTCTTACTTATGGCCTTGAAAAGTCCAATCGCCCTTTGTTTCACAAGCTCCCACCACTCTGACTTACTGCTGCAAAAGTCCAGAATAGAAACCTGTGCCTGAAAAAAATCCTCAAAGGATTGTCTTACCTCTACATCTTCCAGGAGAGCCGAATTCAGTTTCCAGGTACCCCTTCCCCTGGGTGGAGTGTCCGAGGCATTCAGAGTCACAGACAGCATACAGTGGTCAGAGAACTCCACCGCCCTTAACTCAGGAGCCGAGAAAGCAGAGTTCTCCTTTAAAAAAAACCTATCTATCCTACTCTGACTATTCCCTCTCTGAAACGTGAATCCCGTGCTGCCAGGGCAGTGCTTAATGTGCACATCTACCAGGCCTGCTTGTCTAACCATATCTCTAAGAAAAACGCTATCATAACCCAGCCTGTCTATGGAGACCCTCCTGTCTTCAGGCCTAATTATGGTGTTAAAGTCACCTCCAAAGACAACCTGCTGGGATGTAAAAAGGAAGGGCTTGATCTTTGTGAAGAGGCATTTCCTGTCCCATTTTGACTGCGGTCCATAGATATTGATGAGGCGCAGGTCCTGCCCCCTAACAGAGACGTCTAAGACCATGCATCTCCCCATTTCTACCTCAATTATCCGCCGGCACGTTACCATATCGGTTTTAAAAAGAACCGCAACTCCGCTGCAAGGCTCAGCCGCAAGAGACCAAAAGGAGGGACCGCATCTCCACTCCCTTTTTGCTAGATGGACATCGGCCAAAGTATTGAGCCAGGTCTCTTGCAAAAATAAAATCTCAGCATCAAACTCACTGAGCAAAAATAAGGCAATATCACGAGCTCTTGCAGATTTCACGCTGGCGACATTAATGGTCGCCACCTTTATCAGAGCGGGCACTGCCATCAGGATGATTGGGGTAGTCGTTTCTTAACCTCCACCACACTCTCATCACCCGAAGCAGCTCTCTTTACACTATGTGACTCCCCCTCATCCATAGATGATAAAGTAGATAAATCGGATACTAACTCCTCCCCTGATAAAACCGAAAATGTGTTGCCAAGAGGAACCCCTCCTGGCTCTAACTGTAAGGAAGAAGTGACCACTTTACTGGTCTTCCTCTTCTTCTTTTTCTTCCTCTTTGTCCTCTCCCACCCCTCATCATCCGAATCCTCCACAACAGAGGGTGAGACATGGGACATGGACACCCCTCCCTCAACCCCATCGACCCCACCACCATCCAGCACCCCTGCACCCTCTTGGCCGCGTTTGCGGTGTCGAGAGACAGGGACTGGAGGTGGAGTAGGCCGAGGGGGAAGATCCACTATACCCGCCCCCCCAGCAGCTTCCGCTAGTCTGGAGGATCTACGCACAGTAGATGTAGGAACAACAGGAGGGACAGACTCAGGGACCACATCACTAGGGGAAACAGAATCTGACACAACAGACACAGACTCAGGGACCACATCACTAGGGGAAACAGAATCTGACACAACAGACACAGGAGGGGCAACAACAATTTCCTCTCTAACTTCAGCTGCTTCATCTTCTTTATCAAGCCTCTGCAGCTCAGTCTCCAATCCTGGCAAGTTATGCAGTGCCTCTGGGCACTGGCTATATGGATGACCCAGCTGCTGGCACAAATTGCACCGAATCTGGGTGCATTCTCTGGCCAAATGGCCTAAATCCTGGCACAGTGAGCACTTCTTGTGGGTGCAGGACGATGCAAAGTGGCCTTTATCACCACATTTATTGCACACCTTAGGCTGACCTTGGTAGAAAATGGTCAGCCTATCCCTACCCAGAAAGGCTGAGCAGGGAAGGTGCTGAACTACATCGCCCAGCACCCCCAATTTTAGCGACACTGTCCAGGCCCCTGTCCATATCCCATGCTCATCAAGGACCTTCCGCAGTGGAGTGAGGACCTCGCCATATCGGCGTAGCCATACTAATAAATCAGCCTCTGGTATGGATTCGTTACGCACCAAAATGGTCACTGATTTTATCAGAGGCTGCCTTGAAATCACTTTTGGCACCAAACCTCTCCACTGCTGAAGGCCCTTGCACCTCCTATATCTCTCCCAGAAGAGATCCAAACTTTCAGGTTTTACAAACGACAAATCAAATTCATAACTCCCCACCGGGCAAATTAAAGCAAAAATATCACAAGCTTTAAACCCCATTTCCAAAATCAACTCAGCCACCCTCCCCCTTACTGGCGGAGTTCCATCCCCCACCCACCTCAACTGTACCACATTCCTCCTCCTATACCCACCAAACCTCCCTGAATTTTGACTAATAACAGAATTCCCACCACCCACCCTGGTGTGACTCCCCAAAGCTGAAGCATAGCTTCCAACATTCCTCCCAGCAGAAAATCCATCAGTTTTTTTTAAATTATCTGACACACACTTAGCAGATAACGATTGCACAGATTCGGGATTGATCTGTGCAATCGAATCTTTCCTCTGCTGAGCAGGAGGAGAAATGTCATTTTTATTTTTCCCAGCATTACTAACCCCTTCACCACCACCCACCACATTCATTGCTTTAACATTGTCATTTTTTATACTTGCTGGGATACTTATTATTGCTGTTGTCTTCACAGCAGAATCCATAGTTGCTGCTGCACTGGTAAAAACTCCAGCTGTCATCTTCTCTTCCACTAGGACAGAGTTTTCAGCTGTGGAAATAGCATTCTGTTTTAACACAGCAGCAGGTAAAGCATTGCAGGATATTTCCATTGCTACTTCCATTCCACTTCCAGAACTATGTTGATCCCCTCCCCCATCAGCAATCAGCACTGAAAGACTGGGAGGCTCAGGTGAACATGAAGCAGGCTCTTTGGAGCTGGCAGCCATTTTGCTTGCCGTGGGACTACTGGTCTCAGCCAGACCAGCAAAATCCATGCCTGGGGTGTTTAATGCAGGTCCATCCACATTCGTCTGATGGTCCGGGGCTTGCATGTCTGTCGGTTTCTCCACAGCGGTAACTCCAATAGGTAGCTGTATGCAGAGCTCTTTCTCACCTGGGACACCATCCACTACAGCAGATGGGGCAGACATGTTGGATGGCAGCATGGTGTACTGGGATTTCTCCACCATTACTGGCTTTGCTGACTTGAATCTCCTCTGCCCATCCTCAGGGATTTCTGATGGATCATCAGAAAATACAAACCTGTCTGCTTTCAGGGGTGACTCCATCTGCTGGATGAATGTCAGGGATCCATGTCCACTCTCAACCCCCTGGCTGGTTGCCGCTGGCGATTCCCAGTTCTGGCATGGGGGGAGAGGTGCAGAGGCAGATGGAGCCTGGTCATCCATTAACTGAGGCTGCTGATCCACAGAACTTGCTGATGCTTGGCTGGTAAAACGCCTCTCATTGTCAAACTTTTCTTTAAATGCTCCACTTCTGTCTTTCAGCCTTTCCAATAATAAAGTTTGTTCCTTTACCTTTTCTTCCAATTCCTGTAACTCAGGCTTCATGGCTGTGCGATTTTTACTCCAGGCCTGGAAATACTTGGTTTTGAAGGATTTGTGTTCAGCCTTCAAAACTTTAAGTTTTTCTTCCGCTCTCCCAATCGCCCTAAAACGATTGATAATCTTCTGGCTGAAGACATCCGCATTCTCACCAGGGCCTGGACCCACAGACAGGTCCTCCACCTCCTCCTCACTAGGCCCCGTGTCATCAGGGGGATCCCTCCCAGGGCCTCCCCCAGGATCAGGCATTGTTCCTGGGCCAAGCTAGCAAGCAAGGCCCAGGCTTGAAAAGGGCTGGTTCTCACAGAGAGCTCTTTGGGTGTGTCCTCCTCCTTCTTCCCACTGACCACCAATGTAAGGGACATTCTTCCCACTGACCACCAATGTAAGGGACATTCTTCCCACTGACCACCAATGTAAGGGACATTCTTTCCACTGACCACCAATGTAAGGAGCATTCTTCACACTGATCACCAATGTAAGGAGCATTCTTCCCATCGACCACCAATGTAAGGAGCATTCTTCACACTGATCACCAATGTAAGGAACATTCTTCCACTGACCACCAATGTAAGGGACATTCTTCCCAATTTTGTTTATTAAAAGTCTTGCAATCAATAAGCATAAAATCAATATACATAAATAAATATATACATATTTACATGAAAAGGGGAAAAAAAAAAAAATACATAGCAAATTCTGCTCTCAAATAAAGACTGCCTTTACAGCAAAAACAAAACTCACATCATGAAACACATCAGTACCGGGAAAAATAATCTTAATAACACTCACACCACCACACCAGACATCAAACCTGCGAGGTCAAGAAACAAAACCACTCCCATTATGCATGCAGCCCTTCTTCAAAAATGAAGATATTAACCAACAAAAGCTAAGGGCGTGAAAGAAATAGCATAGGAAAAAAGCTTTTTACCCAGAGATGGACAGTTCACCAAAAGCAGGTCTGATATTCCTCCACGCCTTTATCCAGACCGCTCGAGGCTCCCTGCCCTTCTCAAGACCCCGAATCTTCCCAACCTCACCAAGAATATCGTACACCACCACCTCGACAGGGAGGACTTTCTTCCGCAGGGTAATCTGGCACCGTGCATTCCACGTGAAGTAACGGACAACTATACTAACTAGAAAAAGTGTATCCAAATCAAAATCCCAGCGAGTCGGGAATGCCCCGTACACCCACTCCGCATAACTCATGCGATAGAGAAAGGGGATGCCTAGAGCCCTCCCCACCCTTTTATACACCTCTATGTTAAAGGGACACTGGAGCAAAAAGTGGTCCATAGACTCCACTTTACCAACACACTCCGCTCTAGGACAATCCCGATCATCCACAGGGCGATGCTTCAGGTTCCCTCTCACATAGAGCCTTCCATGGAAAGCGAGCCAGGCTTGATCCCTAAACTTCAAAGGGATTCTTCCTAAGTTAATTAAACGCAACCCCTCCCTCATTACGGGGCCTGGGCAATCCCTTAAGGTCAGCAACACACTGAAAGCAGAGCCCAAAATCCTCTTCTCCAGAAGCTTTCTGGGGAGGGACTTGATATCCCCCACTGTCACCTGCCACTGCCTAAGTATTTTCAGACACGGGGCAACATAAGCCGGAAGCTTGCCATGTCGGACTCTCAGACTTTTCACTGGCCCGCCATCTTCCCAGCATCGCAGAAAAGGCCTAAGCCAAGATTGAAAAATACCCACCCATCCCGGCGGGGTCTCTGCTAACATATTACCAAGATTATACTTTAAAAAAAGCAGAGAAAAGAAAACTATAGGGTTGACCATTCCTAGACCACCCTCCCGCCTGGACAGGTAAGTTACATTGCGTTTGATCAGGTTCAGCCTATTTCCCCATAACAGTTGGAAAAAGCAGCTGTACACCCTTGCATAGAGAGATTCCGGCAAGATACAGACAAAGCTGACATATAAAAAGATTGGGATCAGGTAAGTTTTAATCAAGTCAACCCTTTCCCTCAAGGAAAGTTTCCATTTCTTCCAGCTTGCCACCTTGGCATTGGCATTCAACAACCTGCTTTCCCAATTTCGATGACCATAGTCACCAGGACCAAATTTGATGCCCAACACTTTAATTTCCTGCTGGGGCTCTGGGAAGGCATCCGGAAGTTCGAAGCTTTCACCCTCCTCACCCATCCAGAAAACTTCACTCTTTTCATGATTGATTTTAGAGCCAGAAGCCTCAGTGTACTGCTCTATCACAGAGACCACCTCCTGCGCCTCCTCCATCCCAGAGATAATAACAGACACATCATCGGCATAGGCCACGACCTTCAAAGGCGGCACACCAGCAATGCCCAAAGGCACCCCACACAACGATCCACTCTCTAACCTTCTTATGAAGGGGTCGATTGCGAATACATATAGCAGGGGGCTCAAAGGACACCCCTGGCGCACACCAGAGCCAACCTCAAAAGGCCGTCCAACCCAACCATTAACAAGTGGGAAGCTCTCAGCCCCTTTATATAATGTTTTCAGCCAATCAATAAACCTCCCCTGCAGGCCGTATCTACCAAGTAGCAAATACAGGTACTCATGATTGACTCGATCAAAAGCCTTCGCCTGATCCAATGCCAGCAAGTACTTTCTCCATCCAGCAGCCCTGCATCGCTCCAAAGCCTCCCGGACAGCTAAAATTGCTGAAAAGGTACTTCTGCCCTGGACCGAGCAGTGCTGATGATTGGACAACAAATCGCCTGCTACTGACGACAAGCGCCAAAAAAGAATCTTCGCCAAGATCTTTCTATCAACATTGAGAAGACTGATGGGGCGCCAGTTCTCAATTATTGAGGGGTCTTTACCTTTTGACAGAAGAATCACAGCGGATTGCCTCATGGAGGGAGGGAGAGAACCCTCTTCTAAACAGCTGTTATAAACCTCCGCTAAAAAGGGAGCCAGAATGGACTTAAAACACTTGTAAAATTCAGCTGTCAACCCATCTGGCCCAGGCGACTTTTTGGTAGCCAGCTTCTCTATAGCACGAACTACCTCATCCGCTGAAATTGGTTCTGTCAAATCCATCAAAGGCAATGTATCATTTCCCAATCCTGGAGTAGAATCCAGAAAGCTTTCCATCCTGTCCCGATTAAGGTCCTTTCTTCCCAGAAGGTCTGCGTAATATGACCTGAAGATCTCCAGGATCCCTGATCTGGACTTCACCAGGGAACCCGTACTATCCCTCAGACCTATGACCGTCTTAACTGCTATGCCTTGCTTACAGTTCTGGTAAGGATCAGGCGAGTGATATTTCCCATAATCTCTCTCCAGAACCAAGGAGGCATGCCGGTCGTATTGACACTTCCTAAGAAGAAGCTTTACCTCCGAGATCTCCCCTGGATCTCCTCCATACGAGACAAGACGATCAAGCTTCCTCCGCAAATGCTGGTAGGCAATATACATACCAAGCTGCATCTTCTTACTTATGGCCTTGAAAAGTCCAATCGCCCTTTGTTTCACAAGCTCCCACCACTCTGACTTACTGCTGCAAAAGTCCAGAATAGAAACCTGTGCCTGAAAAAAATCCTCAAAGGATTGTCTTACCTCTACATCTTCCAGGAGAGCCGAATTCAGTTTCCAGGTACCCCTTCCCCTGGGTGGAGTGTCCGAGGCATTCAGAGTCACAGACAGCATACAGTGGTCAGAGAACTCCACCGCCCTCAACTCAGGAGCCGAGAAAGCAGAGTTCTCCTTTAAAAAAAAACCTATCTATCCTACTCTGACTATTCCCTCTCTGAAACGTGAATCCCGTGCTGCCAGGGCAGTGCTTAATGTGCACATCTACCAGGCCTGCTTGTCTAACCATATCTCTAAGAAAAACACTATCATAACCCAGCCTGTCTATGGAGACCCTCCTGTCTTCAGGCCTAATTATGGTGTTAAAGTCACCTCCAAAGACAACCTGCTGGGATGTAAAAAGGAAGGGCTTGATCTTTGTGAAGAGGCATTTCCTGTCCCATTTTGACTGCGGTCCATAGATATTGATGAGGCGCAGGTCCTGCCCCCTAACAGAGACGTCTAAGACCATGCATCTCCCCATTTCTACCTCAATTATCCGCCGGCACGTTACCATATCGGTTTTAAAAAGAACCGCAACTCCGCTGCAAGGCTCAGCCGCAAGAGACCAAAAGGAGGGACCGCATCTCCACTCCCTTTTTGCTAGATGGACATCGGCCAAAGTATTGAGCCAGGTCTCTTGCAAAAATAAAATCTCAGCATCAAACTCACTGAGCAAAAATAAGGCAATATCACGAGCTCTTGCAGATTTCACGCTGGCGACATTAATGGTCGCCACCTTTATCAGAGCGGGCACTGCCATCAGGATGATTGGGGTAGTCGTTTCTTAACCTCCACCACACTCTCATCACCCGAAGCAGCTCTCTTTACACTATGTGACTCCCCCTCATCCATAGATGATAAAGAAGTAGATAAATCGGATACTAACTCCTCCCCTGATAAAACCGAAAATGTGTTGCCAAGAGGAACCCCTCCTGGCTCTAACTGTAAGGAAGAAACGACCGCTTTACTGGTCTTCCTCTTCTTCTTTTTCTTCCTCTTTGTCCTCTCCCACCCCTCCTCATCCGAATCCTCCACAACAGAGGGTGAGACATGGGACATGGACACCCCTCCCTCAACCCCATCGATCCCACCACCATCCAGCACCCCTGCACCCTCTTGGCCGCGTTTGCGGTGTCGAGAGACAGGGACTGGAGGTGGAGTAGGCCGAGGGGGAAGATCCACTATACCCGCCCCCCCAGCAGCTTCCGCTAGTCTGGAGGATCTACGCACAGTAGATGTAGGAACAACAGGAGGGACAGACACAGGGACCACATCACTAGGGGAAACAGAATCTGACACAACAGACACAGGAGGGGCAACAACAATTTCCTCTCTAACTTCAGCTGCTTCATCTTCTTTATCAAGCCTCTGCAGCTCAGTCTCCAATCCTGGCAGGTTATGCAGTGCCTCTGGGCACTGGCTATATGGATGACCCAGCTGCTGGCACAAATTGCACCGAATCTGGGTGCATTCTCTGGCCAAATGGCCTAAATCCTGGCACAGTGAGCACTTCTTGTGGGTGCAGGACGATGCAAAGTGGCCTTTATCACCACATTTATTACATACCTTAGGCTGACCTTGGTAGAAAATGGTCAGCCTATCCCTACCCAGAAAGGCTGAGCAGGGAAGGTGCTGAACTACATCGCCCAGCACCCCCAATTTTAGTGACACTGTCCAGGCCCCTGTCCATATCCCATGCTCATCAAGGACCTTCCGCAGTGGAGTGAGGACCTCGCCATATCGGCGTAGCCATACTAATAAATCAGCCTCTGGTATGGATTCGTTACGCACCAAGATGGTCACCGACTTTATCAGAGGCTGTCTTGAGATCACCTTTGGCACCAAACCACTCCACTGCTGAAGGCCCTTGCACCTCCTAAATCTCTCCCAAAAGAGATCCAAACTCTCAGGTTTTACAAAAGATAAATCAAATTCATAACTTCCCACCGGGCAAATCAAAGCAAAAATGTCACAAGCTTTAAATCCCATTTCCAAGACCAACTCGGCCACTCTCCCCCTTACTGGCGGCGTTCCATCGCCCTCCCACCGCAACTGTACCACATTCCTCCTCCTATACCCACTAACCAACCCCCCAACAAACCTCCTTGAATTGCGATTATTAACCGAAACCCCACCACCCACCCTGGTGTGACTCCCCAAAACTGAAGCATAGCTTCCAACATTCCTCCCAGCAGAAAATCCATCAGTTTGTTTTGAAACATCCGACACAGACATAACAGATAACGATTGTACAGATCCGGGATTGATCTGTACAATCGATAAATCTTTCCTCTGCTGAGCAGGAGGAGAAATGTCATTTCTATTTTTCCCAGCAATATTATCCCCTTCACCACCACCCACCACATTCATTGCTTTATGATTATTGTCATTTTTAATACTTGCTGGGATATTTGTTGTCTTCACAGCAGAATCCATAGTTGGTGCTGCACTGGTAAGAGATTCAGCTGTCATCTTCTCTTCCACTGGGACAGGGTTTTCAGCTGTGGAAATGGAATTCTGTTCTAGCACAGCAGCAGGTAAAACACTGCAGGTAACTTCCATGGCTGCCTCCATTCCAAACACAGCAGCATGCTGATCCCCTCCCCCACCAGCAAACAGCTGGTCAATCAGCCCTGAAACACTGGGAAGCTCTGGTGAAAGTGAAACAGACTCCTTGGAGCTGGCAGCCATTTTGCTTTCAGAGGGACTACTGGTCTCAGCCAGACCAGCAAAATCCATGTCTGGGGTGTTAGATGCAGGTCCATCCACATTCACCTGATGGTCCGGGGATTTCACGGTCAGGGATTTTCCCTGCATGTCTGTACTGGTTGTGTTCACAGCAGAATCTCCAATAGGTAGCTGTAGGCAAAGCTCCTTCTCACCTGGGACACCATCCACAACAGCAGGTGGGGCAGACATGTTGGATGGCAGCATGGTATACTGGGATTTCTCCACCAGTACTGGCTTTGCTGGTTTGTATCTCCTCTGCCCATCCACAGGGATTTCTGATGGATCATCAGTGAATGCAAACTTATCTGCTCTCAGGGGTGACTCCATCTCCTGGATAAATGTCAGGGATCCATGCCCACTCTCAACCCCCTGGCTGGTTGCCGCTGGCGATTCCCAGTTCTGGCATGGGGGGAGAGGTGCAGAGGCAGATGGAGCCTGGTCATCCATTAACTGAGGCTGCTGATCCACAGAGCTTGCTGATGTTTGGCTGGCAAATCTCCTCTCATTATCAAATTTTTCTTTAAACACTCCGCTTCTATCTTTCAACTTTTCCAACAATAAAGATTGTTTCTTTACCTTATCTTCCAGATCCTGTAACTCAGGCTTCATGGCTGTACGATTTTTACTCCAGGCCTGGCAGTATTTGGCTCTGAAGGATTTGTGTTCAGCCTTCAAAACTTTAAGCTTTTCTTCAGCTCTTCCAATCGCCCTAAAACGATTGATAACCTTCTGGCTGAAGACATCCGCATTCTCATCGGGGCCTGGACCCACAGACAGGTCCTCCACCTCCTCCTCACTAGGCCCTGTGTCATCAGGGGGGTCCCTCCCAGGGCCTCCCCCAGGATCAGGCATTGTTCCTGGGCCAAGCTAGCAAGCAAGGCCCAGGCTTGAAAAGGGCTGGTTCTCAGAGAGAGCTCCTTGGGTGTGTCCTCCTCCTTCTTCCCACTGACCACCAATGTAAGGGACATTCTTCCCACTGACCACCAATGTAAGGGGCATTCTTCCCACTGACCACCAATGTAAGGGACATTCCTCCCACTGACCACCAATGTAAGGAACATTCTTCCCACTGACCACCAATGTAAGGGACATTCTTCCCACTGACCACCAATGTAAGGGACATTCTTCGCACTGACCACCAATGTAAGGGACATTCTTCCCACTGATCACCAATGGAAGGGACATTCTTCTCACTGACCACCAATGTAAGGAGCATTCTTCTCAGTGACCACCAATGTAAGGGACATTCTTCTCAGTGACCACCAATGTAAGGGACATTCTTCCCACTGATCACCAATGTAAGGGACATTCTTCCCACTGACCACCAATGTAAGCAGCATTCTTCCACTGACCACCAACGTAAGGAGCATTCTTCCCACTGATCACCAATGTAAGGAACATTCTTCCACTGATCACCAATGTAAGGGACATTCTTCCCACTGATGACCAATGTAAGGGACATTCTTCCCACTGACCACCAATGTAAGGGACATTCTTCCCAATTTTGTTTATTAAAAGTCTTGCAATCAATAAGCATAAAATCAATATACATAAATAAATATATACATATTTACATGAAAAGGGGGGAAAAAAAATACATAGCAAATTCTGCTCTCAAATAAAGACTGCCTTTACAGCAAAAACAAAACTCACATCATGAAACACATCATTACCGGGAAAAATAATCTTAATAAGACTCACACCACCACACCAGACATCAAACCTGCGAGGTCAAGAAACAAAACCACTCCCATTATGCATGCAGCCCTTCTTCAAAAATGAAGATATTAACTAACAAAAGCTAAGGGCGTGAAAGAAATAGCATAGGAAAAAAGCTTTTCACCCAGAGATGGACAGTTCACCAAAAGCAGGTCTGATATTCCTCCACGCCCTTATCCAGACCGCTCGAGGCTCCCTGCCCTTCTCAAGACCCCGAATCTTCCCAACCTCACCCAGAATATCGTACACCACCACCTCGACAGGGAGGACTTTCTTCCGCAGGGTAATCTGGCACCGTGCATTCCACGTGAAGTAACGGACAACTATACTAACTAGAAAAAGTGTATCCAAATCAAAATCCCAGCGAGTCGGGAATGCCCCGTACACCCACTCCGCATAGCTCATGCGATAGAGAAAGGGGATGCCTAGAGCCCTCCCCACCCTTTTATACACCTCTATGTTAAAGGGACACTGGAGCAAAAAGTGGTCCATAGACTCCACTTTACCAACACACTCCGCTCTAGGACAATCCCGATCATCCACAGGGCGATGCTTCAGGTTCCCTCTCACATAGAGCCTTCCGTGGAAAGCGAGCCAGGCTTGATCCCTAAACTTCAAAGGGATTCTTCCTAAGTTAATTAAACGCAACCCCTCCCTCATTACGGGGCCTGGGCAATCCCTTAAGGTCAGCGACACACTGAAAGCAGAGCCCAAAATCCTCTTCTCCAGAAGCTTTCTGGGGAGGGACTTGATATCCCCCACTGTCACCTGCCACTGCCTAAGTATTTTCAGACACGGGGCAACATAAGCCGGAAGCTTGCCATGTCGGACTCTCAGACTTTTCACTGGCCCGCCATCTTCCCAGCATCGCAGAAAAGGCCTAAACCAAGATTGAAAAATACCCACCCATCCCGGCGGGGTCTCTGCTAACATATTACCAAGATTATACTTTAAAAAAAGCAGAGAAAAGAAAACTATAGGGTTGACCATTCCTAGACCACCCTCCCGCCTGGACAGGTAAGTTACATTGCGTTTGATCAGGTTCAGCCTATTTCCCCATAACAGTTGGAAAAAGCAGCTGTACACCCTTGCATAGAGAGATTCCGGCAAGATACAGACAAAGCTAACATATAAAAAGATTGGGATCAGGTAAGTTTTAATCAAGTCAACCCTTTCCCTCAAGGAAAGTTTCCATTTCTTCCAGCTTGCCACCTTGGCATTGGCATTCAACAACCTGCTTTCCCAATTTCGATGACCATAGTCACCAGGACCAAATTTGATGCCCAACACTTTAATTTCCTGCTGGGGCTCTGGGAAGGCATCCGGAAGTTCGAAGCTTTCACCCTCCTCACCCATCCAGAAAACTTCACTCTTTTCATGATTGATTTTAGAGCCAGAAGCCTCAGTGTACTGCTCTATCACAGAGACCACCTCCTGCGCCTCCTCCATCCCAGAGATAATAACAGACACATCATCGGCATAGGCCACGACCTTCAAAGGCGGCACACCAGCAATGCCCAAAGGCACCCCACACAACGATCCACTCTCTAACCTTCTTATGAAGGGGTCGATTGCGAATACATATAGCAGGGGGCTCAAAGGACACCCCTGGCGCACACCAGAGCCAACCTCAAAAGGCCGTCCAACCCAACCATTAACAAGTGGGAAGCTCTCAGCCCCTTTATATAATGTTTTCAGCCAATCAATAAACCTCCCCTGCAGGCCGTATCTACCAAGTAGCAAATACAGGTACTCATGATTGACTCGATCAAAAGCCTTCGCCTGATCCAATGCCAGCAAGTACTTTCTCCATCCAGCAGCCCTGCATCGCTCCAAAGCCTCCCGGACAGCTAAAATTGCTGAAAAGGTACTTCTGCCCTGGACCGAGCAGTGCTGATGATTGGACAACAAATCGCCTGCTACTGACGACAAGCGCCAAAAAAGAATCTTCGCCAAGATCTTTCTATCAACATTGAGAAGACTGATGGGGCGCCAGTTCTCAATTATTGAGGGGTCTTTACCTTTTGACAGAAGAATCACAGCGGATTGCCTCATGGAGGGAGGGAGAGAACCCTCTTCTAAACAGCTGTTATAAACCTCCGCTAAAAAGGGAGCCAGAATGGACTTAAAACACTTGTAAAATTCAGCTGTCAACCCATCTGGCCCAGGCGACTTTTTGGTAGCCAGCTTCTCTATAGCACGAACTACCTCATCCGCTGAAATTGGTTCTGTCAAATCCATCAAAGGCAATGTATCATTTCCCAATCCTGGAGTAGAATCCAGAAAGCTTTCCATCCTGTCCCGACTAAGGTCCTTTCTTCCCAGAAGGTCTGCGTAATATGACCTGAAGATCTCCAGGATCCCTGATCTGGACTTCACCAGGGAACCCGTACTATCCCTCAGACCTATGACCGTCTTAACTGCTATGCCTTGCTTACAGTTCTGGTAAGGATCAGGCGAGTGATATTTCCCATAATCTCTCTCCAGAACCAAGGAGGCATGCCGGTCGTATTGACACTTCCTAAGAAGAAGCTTTACCTCCGAGATCTCCCCTGGATCTCCTCCATACGAGACAAGACGATCAAGCTTCCTCCGCAAATGCTGGTAGGCAATATACATACCAAGCTGCTTCTTCTTACTTATGGCCTTGAAAAGTCCAATCGCCCTTTGTTTCACAAGCTCCCACCACTCTGACTTACTGCTGCAAAAGTCCAGAATAGAAACCTGTGCCTGAAAAAAATCCTCAAAGGATTGTCTTACCTCTACATCTTCCAGGAGAGCCGAATTCAGTTTCCAGGTACCCCTTCCCCTGGGTGGAGTGTCCGAGGCATTCAGAGTCACAGACAGCATACAGTGGTCAGAGAACTCCACCGCCCTCAACTCAGGAGCCGAGAAAGCAGAGTTCTCCTTTAAAAAAAACCTGTCTATCCTACTCTGACTATTCCCTCTCTGAAACGTGAATCCCGTGCTGCCAGGGCAGTGCTTAATGTGCACATCTACCAGGCCTGCTTGTCTAACCATATCTCTAAGAAAAACGCTATCATAACCCAGCCTGTCTATGGAGACCCCCCTGTCTTCAGGCCTAATTATGGTGTTAAAGTCACCTCCAAAGACAACCTGCTGGGATGTAAAAAGGAAGGGCTTGATCTTTGTGAAGAGGCATTTCCTGTCCCATTTTGACTGCGGTCCATAGATATTGATGAGGCGCAGGTCCTGCCCCCTAACAGAGACGTCTAAGACCATGCATCTCCCCATTTCTACCTCAATTATCCGCCGGCACGTTACCATATCGGTTTTAAAAAGAACCGCAACTCCGCTGCAAGGCTCAGCCGCAAGAGACCAAAAGGAGGGACCACATCTCCACTCCCTTTTTGCTAGATGGACATCGGCCAAAGTATTGAGCCAGGTCTCTTGCAAAAATAAAATCTCAGCATCAAACTCACTGAGCAAAAATAAGGCAATATCACGAGCTCTTGCAGATTTCACGCTGGCGACATTAATGGTCGCCACCTTTATCAGAGCGGGCACTGCCATCAGGATGATTGGGGTAGTCGTTTCTTAACCTCCACCACACTCTCATCACCCGAAACAGCTCTCTTTACACTATGTGACTCCCCCTCATCCATAGATGATAAAGAAGTGGATAAATTGGATACTAACTCCTCCCCTGATAAAACCGAAAATGTGTTGCCAAGAGGAACCCCTCCTGGCTCTAACTGTAAGGAGGAAACGACCGCTTTACTGGTTTTCCTCTTTTTCTTTTTCTTCCTCCTTGTCCTCTCCCACCCCTCCTCATCCGAATCCTCCACAACAGAGGGTGAGACATGGGACATGGACACCCCTCCCTCAACCCCATCGACCCCACCACCATCCAGCACCCCTGCACCCTCTTGGCCGCGTTTGCGGTGTCGAGAGACAGGGACTGGAGGTGGAGTAGGCCGAGGGGGAAGATCCACTATACCCGCCCCCCCAGCAGCTTCCGCTAGTCTGGAGGATCTACGCACAGTAGATGTAGGAACAACAGGAGGGACAGACTCAGGGACCACATCACTAGGGGAAACAAAATCTGACACAATAGACACAGGAAGGACAGACTCAGGGACCACCTCACTAGGGGAAACAGAATCTGACACAACAGACACAGGAGGGGCAACAACAATTTCCTCTCTAACTTCAGCTGCTTCATCTTCTTTATCAAGCCTCTGCAGCTCAGTCTCCAATCCTGGCAAGTTATGCAGTGCCTCTGGGCACTGGCTATATGGATGACCCAGCTGCTGACACAAATTGCACCGAATCTGGGTGCATTCTCTGGCCAAATGGCCTAAATCCTGGCACAGTGAGCACTTCTTGTGGGTGCAGGACGATGCAAAGTGGCCTTTATCACCACATTTATTACATACCTTAGGCTGACCTTGGTAGAAAATGGTCAGCCTATCCCTACCCAGAAAGGCTGAGCAGGGAAGGTGCTGGACTACATCGCCCAGCACCCCCAATTTTAGTGACACTGTCCAGGCCCCTGTCCATATCCCATGCTCATCAAGGACCTTCCGCAGTGGAGTGAGGACCTCGCCATATCGGCGTAGCCATACTAATAAATCAGCCTCTGGTATGGATTCGTTACGCACCAAGATGGTCACCGACTTTATCAGAGGCTGTCTTGAAATCACCTTTGGCACCAAACCACTCCACTGCTGAAGGCCCTTGCACCTCCTAAATCTCTCCCAAAAGAGATCCAAACTCTCAGGTTTCACAAACGACAAATCAAATTCATAACTTCCCACCGGGCAAATCAAAGCAAAAATGTCACAGGCTTTAAACCCCATTTCCAAGACCAACTCGGCCACTCTCCCCCTTACTGGCGGCGTTCCATCGCCCTCCCACCGCAACTGAACCACATTCCTCCTCCTATACCCACTAACCAACCCCCCAACAAACCTCCTTGAATTGCGATTACTAACCAAATCCCCACCACCCACCCTGGTGCGACTCCCCAAAGCTGAAGCATAGCTTCCAACATTCCTCCCAGCAGAAAATCCATCAGTTTGTTTTGAAACATCCGACACAGACATAACAGATAACGATTGTACAGATCCGGGATTGATCTGTACAATCGATAAATCTTTCCTCTGCTGAGCAGGGGGAGAAATGTCATTTCTATTTTTCCCAGCAATATTATCCCCTTCACCACCACCCACCACATTCATTGCTTTATGATTATTGTCATTTTTAATACTTGCTGGGATATTTGTTGTCTTCACAGCAGAATCCATAGTTGGTGCTGCACTGGTAAGAGTTTCAGCTGTCATCTTCTCTTCCACTGGGACAGGGTTTTCAGCTGTGGAAATGGAATTCAGTTCTAGCACAGCAGCAGGTAAAACACTGCAGGTAACTTCCATGGCTGCTTCCATTCCAAAAACAGCAGCATGCTGATCCCCTCCCCCACCAGCAATCAGCCCTGAAACACTGGGAAGCTCTGGTGAAAGTGAAACAGACTCCTTGGAGCTGGCAGCCATTTTGCTTTCAGAGGGACTACTGGTCTCAGCCAGACCAGCAAAATCCATGTCTGGGGTGTCAGATGCAGGTCCATCCACATTCACCTGATGGTCCGGGGATTTCACGGTCAGGGATTTTCCCTGCATGTCTGTACTGGTTGTGTTCACAGCAGAATCTCCAATAGGTAGCTGTAGGCAAAGCTCCTTCTCACCTGGGACACCATCCACAACAGCAGGTGGGGCAGACATGTTGGATGGCAGCATGGTATACTGGGATTTCTCCACCAGTACTGGCTTTGCTGGTTTGTATCTCCTCTGCCCATCCACAGGGATTTCTGATGGATCATCAGTGAATGCAAACTTATCTGCTCTCAGGGGGGACTCCATCTCCTGGATAAATGTCAGGGATCCATGCCCACTCTCAACCCCCTGGCTGGTTGCCGCTGGCGATTCCCAGTTCTGGCATGGGGGGAGAGGTGCAGAGGCAGATGGAGCCTGGTCATCCATTAACTGAGGCTGCTGATCCACAGAACTTGCTGATGCTTGGCTGGCAAATCTCCTCTCATTATCAAATTTTTCTTTAAACACTCCGCTTCTATCTTTCAACTTTTCCAGTAATAAAGATTGTTTCTTTACCTTATCTTCCAATTCCTGTAGCTCAGGCTTCATGGCTGTGCGATTTTTACTCCAGGCCTGGCAGTATTTGGCTCTGAAGGATTTATGTTCAGCCTTCAAAACTTTAAGTTTTTCTTCAGCTCTCCCAATCGCCCTAAAACGATTGATAACCTTCTGGCTGAAGACATCCGCATTCTCACCAGGGCCTGGACCCACAGACAGGTCCTCCACCTCCTCCTCACTAGGCCCCGTGTCATCAGGGGGATCCCTCCCAGGGCCTCCCCCAGGATCAGGCATTGTTCCTGGGCCAAGCTAGCAAGCAAGGCCCAGGCTTGAAAAGGGCTGGTTCTCTGAGAGAGCTCTTTGGGTGTGTCCTCCTCCTTCTTCCCACTGACCACCAATGTAAGGGACATTCTTCCCAATTTTTGTTTATTAAAAGTCTTGCAATCAATAATCATAAAATCAATATACATAAATAAATACATACATATTTACATGAAAATGGAAAAAAATACATAGCAAGTTCTGCTCTCAAATAAAGAATGGCTTTACAGCAAAAACAAAACTCACATCATGAAACTGTCATTACCGGAGAAAATAATCTTAGTAGGACTCACACCACCACACCAGACATCCAACCTGCGAGGTCAAGAAACAAAACCACCCCCATTATGCATGCAGCCCTTCTTCAAAAAGAACATATTAACCAACAAAAGCTAAGGGCGTGAAAGAAATAGCATAGGAAAAGAGCTCCTCACCCAGAGATGGACAGTTCACCAAAAGCAGGTCTGATATTCCTCCACGCCCTTATCCAGACCGCTCGAGGCTCCCTGCCCTTCTCAAGACCCCGAATCTTCCCAACCTCACCCAGAATATCGTACACCACCACCTCAACAGGGAGGACTTTCTTCCGCAGGGTAATCTGGCACCGTGCATTCCACGTGAAGTAACGGACAACTATACTAACTAGAAAAAGTGTATCCAAATCAAAATCCAAGCGAGTCGGGAATGCCCCGTACACCCACTCCGCATAACTCATGCGATAGAGAAAGGGGAGGCCTAGAGCCCTCCCCACCCTTTTATACACCTCTATGTTAAAGGGACACTGGAGCAAAAAGTGGTCCATAGATTCCACTTTACCAACACACTCCGCTCTAGGACAATCCCGATCATCCACAGGGCGATGCTTCAGGTTCCCTCTCACATAGAGCCTTCCATGGAAAGCGAGCCAGGCTTGATCCCTAAACTTCAAAGGGATTCTTCCTAAGTTAATTAAACGCAACCCCTCCCTCATTACGGGGCCTGGGCAATCCCTTAAGGTCAGTGACACACTGAAAGCAGAGCCCAAAATCCTCTTCTCCAGAAGCTTTCTGGGGAGGGACTTGATATCCCCCACTGTCACCTGCCACTGCCTAAGTATTTTCAGACACGGGGCAACATAAGCCGGAAGCTTGCCATGTCGGACTCTCAGACTTTTCACTGGCCCGCCATCTTCCCAGCATCGCAGAAAAGGCCTAAACCAAGATTGAAAAATACCCACCCATCCCGGCGGGGTCTCTGCTAACATATTACCAAGATTATACTTTAAAAAGAGCAGAGAAAAGAAAACTATAGGGTTGACCATTCCTAGACCACCCTCCCGCCTGGACAGGTAAGTTACATTGCGTTTGATCAGGTTCAGCCTATTTCCCCATAACAGTTGGAAAAAGCAGCTGTACACCCTTGCATAGAGAGATTCCGGCAAGATACAGACAAAGCTGACATATAAAAAGATTGGGATCAGGTAAGTTTTAATCAAGTCAACCCTTTCCCTCAAGGAAAGTTTCCATTTCTTCCAGCTTGCCACCTTGGCATTGGCATTCAACAACCTGCTTTCCCAATTTCGATGACCATAGTCACCAGGACCAAATTTGATGCCCAACACTTTAATTTCCTGCTGGGGCTCTGGGAAGGCATCCGGAAGTTCGAAGCTTTCACCCTCCTCACCCATCCAGAAAACTTCACTCTTTTCATGATTGATTTTAGAGCCAGAAGCCTCTGTGTACTGCTCTATCACAGAGACCACCTCCTGCGCCTCCTCCATCCCAGAGATAATAACAGACACATCATCAGCATAGGCCACGACCTTCAAAGGTGGCACACCAGCAATGCCCAAAGGCACCCCACACAACGATCCACTCTCTAACCTTCTTATGAAGGGGTCGATTGCGAATACATATAGCAGGGGGCTCAAAGGACACCCCTGGCGCACACCAGAGCCAACCTCAAAAGGCCGTCCAACCCAACCATTAACAAGTGGGAAGCTCTCAGCCCCTTTATATAATGTTTTCAGCCAATCAATAAACCTCCCCTGCAGGCCGTATCTACCAAGTAGCAAATACAGGTACTCATGATTGACTCGATCAAAAGCCTTCGCCTGATCCAATGCCAGCAAGTACTTTCTCCATCCAGCAGCCCTGCATCGCTCCAAAGCCTCCCGGACAGCTAAAATTGCTGAAAAGGTACTTCTGCCCTGGACCGAGCAGTGCTGATGATTGGACAACAAATCGCCTGCTACTGACGACAAGCGCCAAAAAAGAATCTTCGCCAAGATCTTTCTATCAACATTGAGAAGACTGATGGGGCGCCAGTTCTCAATTATTGAGGGGTCTTTACCTTTTGACAGAAGAATCACAGCGGATTGCCTCATGGAGGGAGGGAGAGAACCCTCTTCTAAACAGCTGTTATAAACCTCCGCTAAAAAGGGAGCCAGAATGGACTTAAAACACTTGTAAAATTCAGCTGTCAACCCATCTGGCCCAGGCGATTTTTTGGTAGCCAGCTTCTCTATAGCACGAACTACCTCATCCGCTGAAATTGGTTCTGTCAAATCCATCAAAGGCAATGTATCATTTCCCAATCCTGGAGTAGAATCCAGAAAGCTTTCCATCCTGTCCCGACTAAGGTCCTTTCTTCCCAGAAGGTCTGCGTAATATGACCTGAAGATCTCCAGGATCCCTGATCTGGACTTAACCAGGGAACCCGTACTATCCCTCAGACCTATGACCGTCTTAACTGCTATGCCTTGCTTACAGTTCTGGTAAGGATCAGGCGAGTGATATTTCCCGTAATCTCTCTCCAGAACCAAGGAGGCATGCCGGTCGTACTGACACTTCCTAAGAAGAAGCTTTACCTCCGAGATCTCCCCTGGATCTCCTCCATACGAGACAAGACGATCAAGCTTCCTCCGCAAATGCTGGTAGACAATATACATACCAAGCTGCTTCTTCTTACTTATGGCCTTGAAAAGTCCAATCGCCCTTTGTTTCACAAGCTCCCACCACTCTGACTTACTGCTGCAAAAGTCCAGAATAGAAACCTGTGCCTGAAAAAAATCCTCAAAGGATTGTCTTACCTCTACATCTTCCAGGAGAGCCGAATTCAGTTTCCAGGTACCCCTTCCCCTGGGTGGAGTGTCCGAGGCATTCAGAGTCACAGACAGCATACAGTGGTCAGAAAACTCCACCGCCCTCAACTCAGGAGCCGAGAAAGCAGAGTTCTCCTTTAAAAAAAACCTATCTATCCTACTCTGACTATTCCCTCTCTGAAATGTGAATCCTGTGCTGCCAGGGCAGTGCTTAATGTGCACATCTACCAGGCCTGCTTGTCTAACCATATCTCTAAGAAAAACGCTATCATAACCCAGCCTGTCTATGGAGACCCTCCTGTCTTCAGGCCTAATTATGGTGTTAAAGTCACCTCCAAAGACAACCTGCTGGGATGTAAAAAGGAAGGGCTTGATCTTTGTGAAGAGGCATTTCCTGTCCCATTTTGACTGCGGTCCATAGATATTGATGAGGCGCAGGTCCTGCCCCCTAACAGAGACGTCTAAGACCATGCATCTCCCCATTTCTACCTCAATTATCCGCCGGCACGTTACCATATCGGTTTTAAAAAGAACCGCAACTCCGCTGCAAGGCTCAGCCGCAAGAGACCAAAAGGAGGGACCGCATCTCCACTCCCTTTTTGCTAGATGGACATCGGCCAAAGTATTGAGCCAGGTCTCTTGCAAAAATAAAATCTCAGCATCAAACTCACTGAGCAAAAATAAGGCAATATCACGAGCTCTTGCAGATTTCACGCTGGCGACATTAATGGTCGCCACCTTTATCAGAGCGGGCACTGCCATCAGGATGATTGGGGTAGTCGTTTCTTAACCTCCACCACACTCTCATCACCCGAAGCAGCTCTCTTTACACTATGTGACTCCCCCTCATCCATAGATGATAAAGAAGTAGATAAATCGGATACTAACTCCTCCCCTGATAAAACCGAAAATGTGTTGCCAAGAGGAACCCCTCCTGGCTCTAACTGTAAGGAAGAAATGACCGCCTTACTGGTCTTCCTCTTCTTCTTTTTCTTCCTCTTTGTCCTCTCCCACCCCTCATCATCCGAATCCTCCACAACAGAGGGTGAGACATGGGACATGGACACCCCTCCCTCAACCCCATCGACCCCACCACCATCCAGCACCCCTGCACCCTCTTGGCCGCGTTTGCGATGTCGAGAGACAGGGACTGGAGGTGGAGTAGGCCGAGGGGGAAGATCCACTATACCCGCCCCCCCAGCAGCTTCCGCTAGTCTGGAGGATCTACGCACAGTAGATGTAGGAACAACAGGAGGGACAGACTCAGGGACCACATCACTAGGGGAAACAAAATCTGACACAACAGACACAGGAAGGACAGACTCAGGGACCACCTCACTAGGGGAAACAGAATCTGACACAACAGACACAGGAGGGGCAACAACAATTTCCTCTCTAACTTCAGCTGCTTCATCTTCTTTATCAAGCCTCTGCAGCTCAGTCTCCAATCCTGGCAAGTTATGCAGTGCCTCTGGGCACTGGCTATATGGATGACCCAGCTGCTGGCACAAATTGCACCGAATCTGGGTGCATTCTCTGGCCAAATGGCCTAAATCCTGGCACAGTGAGCACTTCTTGTGGGTGCAGGACGATGCAAAGTGGCCTTTATCACCACATTTATTACATACCTTAGGCTGACCTTGGTAGAAAATGGTCAGCCTATCCCTACCCAGAAAGGCTGAGCAGGGAAGGTGCTGAACTACATCGCCCAGCACCCCCAATTTTAGTGACACTGTCCAGGCCCCTGTCCATATCCCATGCTCATCAAGGACCTTCCGCAGTGGAGTGAGGACCTCGCCATATCGGCGTAGCCATACTAATAAATCAGCCTCTGGTATGGATTCGTTACGCACCAAGATGGTCACCGACTTTATCAGAGGCTGTCTTGAAATCACCTTTGGCACCAAACCACTCCACTGCTGAAGGCCCTTGCACCTCCTAAATCTCTCCCAAAAGAGATCCAAACTCTCAGGTTTCACAAACGACAAATCAAATTCATAACTTCCCACCGGGCAAATCAAAGCAAAAATGTCACAGGCTTTAAACCCCATTTCCAAGACCAACTCGGCCACTCTCCCCCTTACTGGCGGCGTTCCATCGCCCTCCCACCGCAACTGAACCACATTCCTCCTCCTATACCCACTAACCAACCCCCCAACAAACCTCCTTGAATTGCGATTACTAACCAAATCCCCACCACCCACCCTGGTGCGACTCCCCAAAGCTGAAGCATAGCTTCCAACATTCCTCCCAGCAGAAAATCCATCAGTTTGTTTTGAAACATCCGACACAGACATAACAGATAACGATTGTACAGATCCGGGATTGATCTGTACAATCGATAAATCTTTCCTCTGCTGAGCAGGGGGAGAAATGTCATTTCTATTTTTCCCAGCAATATTATCCCCTTCACCACCACCCACCACATTCATTGCTTTATGATTATTGTCATTTTTAATACTTGCTGGGATATTTGTTGTCTTCACAGCAGAATCCATAGTTGGTGCTGCACTGGTAAGAGTTTCAGCTGTCATCTTCTCTTCCACTGGGACAGGGTTTTCAGCTGTGGAAATGGAATTCAGTTCTAGCACAGCAGCAGGTAAAACACTGCAGGTAACTTCCATGGCTGCTTCCATTCCAAAAACAGCAGCATGCTGATCCCCTCCCCCACCAGCAATCAGCCCTGAAACACTGGGAAGCTCTGGTGAAAGTGAAACAGACTCCTTGGAGCTGGCAGCCATTTTGCTTTCAGAGGGACTACTGGTCTCAGCCAGACCAGCAAAATCCATGTCTGGGGTGTCAGATGCAGGTCCATCCACATTCACCTGATGGTCCGGGGATTTCACGGTCAGGGATTTTCCCTGCATGTCTGTACTGGTTGTGTTCACAGCAGAATCTCCAATAGGTAGCTGTAGGCAAAGCTCCTTCTCACCTGGGACACCATCCACAACAGCAGGTGGGGCAGACATGTTGGATGGCAGCATGGTATACTGGGATTTCTCCACCAGTACTGGCTTTGCTGGTTTGTATCTCCTCTGCCCATCCACAGGGATTTCTGATGGATCATCAGTGAATGCAAACTTATCTGCTCTCAGGGGGGACTCCATCTCCTGGATAAATGTCAGGGATCCATGCCCACTCTCAACCCCCTGGCTGGTTGCCGCTGGCGATTCCCAGTTCTGGCATGGGGGGAGAGGTGCAGAGGCAGATGGAGCCTGGTCATCCATTAACTGAGGCTGCTGATCCACAGAACTTGCTGATGCTTGGCTGGCAAATCTCCTCTCATTATCAAATTTTTCTTTAAACACTCCGCTTCTATCTTTCAACTTTTCCAGTAATAAAGATTGTTTCTTTACCTTATCTTCCAATTCCTGTAGCTCAGGCTTCATGGCTGTGCGATTTTTACTCCAGGCCTGGCAGTATTTGGCTCTGAAGGATTTATGTTCAGCCTTCAAAACTTTAAGCTTTTCTTCAGCTCTTCCAATCGCCCTAAAACGATTGATAACCTTCTGGCTGAAGACATCCGCATTCTCATCGGGGCCTGGACCCACAGACAGGTCCTCCACCTCCTCCTCACTAGGCCCCGTGTCATCAGGGGGATCCCTCCCAGGGCCTCCCCCAGGATCAGGCATTGTTCCTGGGCCAAGCTAGCAAGCAAGGCCCAGGCTTGAAAAGGGCTGGTTCTCACAGAGAGCTCCTTGGGTGTGTCCTCCTCCTTCTTCCCACTGACCACCAATGTAAGGAACATTCTTCCCACTCACCACCAATGTAAGGAACATTCTTCCCACTGACCACCAATGCAAGGGACATTCTTCCCACTGATCACCAATGGAAGGGACATTCTTCCCACTGACCACCAATGTAAGCAGCATTGTCCCCACCAAAGTATACAGATGTCAGTATTATGGGAAAAGCCGCAGTGTACACATAACGCCGTAGGAGGAGGGCAGAGAGGGACGCTGTGGGAGGAGGGCACAGAGGGACGCTGTGGGAGGAGGGCACAGAGGGACGCAGAGGGGGGACGCCGTGGGAGGAGGGCACAGAGGGACGCTGTGGGAGGAGGGCACAGAGGGACGCTGTGGGAGGAGGGCACAGAGGGACGCAGAGGGGGGACGCCGTGGGAGGAGGGCACAGAGGGACGCTGTGGGAGGAGGGCACAGAGGGACGCTGTGGGAGGAGGGCACAGAGGGACGCTGAGGGAGGAGGGCACAGAGGGACGCTGAGGGAGGAGGGCACAGAGGGACGCTGTGGGAGGAGGGCATAGAGGGACGCTGAGGGAGGAGGGCACAGAGGGACGCTGAGGGAGGAGGGCACAGAGGGACGCTGAGGGAGGAGGGCACAGAGGGACGCTGAGGGAGGAGGGCACAGAGGGACGCTGTGGGAGGAGGGCACAGAGGGACGCTGAGGGAGGAGGGCACAGAGGGACGCTGGCACAGAGGGACGCTGAGGGAGGAGGGCACAGAGGGACGCTGAGGGAGGAGGGCACAGAGGGACGCTGTGGGAGGAGGGCATAGAGGGACGCTGAGGGAGGAGGGCACAGAGGGACGCTGAGGGAGGAGGGCACAGAGGGACGCTGAGGGAGGAGGGCACAGAGGGACGCTGAGGGAGGAGGGCACAGAGGGACGCTGAGGGAGGAGGGCACAGAGGGATGCTGAGGGAGGAGGGCACAGAGGGACGCTGTGGGAGGAGGGCACAGAGGGACGCTGAGGGAGGAGGGCACAGAGGGACGCTGTGGGAGGAGGGCACAGAGGGACGCTGTGGGAGGAGGGCACAGAGGGACGCTGAGGGAGGAGGGCACAGAGGGACGCTGAGGGAGGAGGGCACAGAGGGACGCTGTGGGAGGAGGGCACAGAGGGATGCTGGCACAGAGGGACACTGAGGGAGGAGGGCACAGAGGGACGCTGGCACAGAGGGACACTGAGGGAGGAGGGCACAGAGGGACGCTGTGGGAGGAGGGCACAGAGGGACACTGAGGGAGGAGGGCACAGAGGGACGCTGGCACAGAGGGACACTGAGGGAGGAGGGCACAGAGGGACGCTGTGGGAGGAGGGCACAGAGGGACACTGAGGGAGGAGGGCACAGAGGGACGCTGGCACAGAGGGACACTGAGGGAGGAGGGCACAGAGGGATGCAGCATCTTTTGATTTGGGGGAGAGGGGGGTAAGAGGATATGTATTGGGGGGTGCTTTGGAAGGAGAGATGACACCCCTCCCCCCACTAGCAGAAGTACTCTCTCCTCCCAAAGCACCCCCAATACATATCCTCTAGCCCCCCCCATCACTCCATCATGTGTGCTACTTGCCCTTCCCCCCTTTCTGGTTACCGTGACCCCCCCTCCACTGTATCTATAACTATACACAGACCTCAGATCCTCAGCGCGGCTCTGGCAGTGAAATCTTCCTCCTCCCGGGTTCCTTCTGTCTGTTTACATCCGAAGGGGGCGGGGGATGCTCAGTAAGATGTGCGGGCTGCCAGTGGGGAGAGAGGTGTCTTACAGGAGGATGATAGCTGCGAGTGGGACACCGGGCTGCAGATGTCCCGTGTGCCCCCTCCCCCTCCCTTTGGCAGCGCTGTGTGTGATAGTACACACACACTGACTGACCTGCTGCACACGAGGCTCTGCAAAAACTTTTCTGCACTCTGCAGCTCTCTCGCCAGCTGTCCCTTGTGACAGGAGGTATGCAGTGGCCACTTCCCGTCCAGGGACGGACGGACTGACCCTCTCATGGGGCCCCCCTCTGACGCCGGGCCCTCGGGCAATGCCCGAGTGCCCGAATGATCAGTCCGCCCCTGCCTCTAACCATAACCCTAACCCTCTAACCCTAACCCTAACCCTCTAAGCCTAGCCATAAAAATAACCCTAACCCTAAACCTAACCCTAGCCCTAACCCTAATCCTAACCCTAACCCTCTAACCTTAAACTTAAACCCCTAACCCTAGCCCTAACCCTAACCCTAGCCCTAACCCTAACCCTAGCCCTAACCCTAACCCAAATTTGTAATTTTTTTATGGTTCTGGGCATGCTACAGAGCTGAAAATTCACAGGTACACTTTCTAGACCCCCCAGACACTAAATCCAAAGAATTTTTTTTTTGTATTATTTATTTTTATTTTTTTTTTCCAATAAGTGGCTCTCTATCATAAATGACAATTTTTAAGAACTTTTTCTGTGTGATTTTGTGTCTGGGGGGTCTAAAAAGTGTACCTGTGAAGTTTCAGCTCTGTAGCATGTCCAGAACCAGAAAAACAATTAGAATTAGGGTTAGGGCTAGGGTTAGGGTTAGGGTTAGGGCTAGGGCTAGGGTTAGGGTTATTTTTAGTGCTTAGGGTTAGAGGGTTAGGGTTAGAGGCATAGGGGTAGGGTTACTAACTCTAACCCTAAGTATCTCACCATAAACCTAAACCTATCCCCTAACACTAAACCTAACCCTAACCCTTAAAGCCCAGTTCCTGTCCCATTTTGGTCGGTTGTGGTCTGTTTGCGGATGTTTGCGGTGCGTTAAACGGGGAGTTTGGTCTGTCTCTGTGAAGCGGGCGTAACCCTTACACTACCTGATCGATACAACATCATACCTGATCGTATACACACACTGGATGTTTTAAAGCACGTTATTCCAAACAATTTAGGAATGTTAGGTGATTTATGCCCTTTATGGATTAAAACCCGACTCTGCGTCAACTACGTAATTTTCCATGGGAGTTTTGCCATGGATCCCCCTCCGGCATGCCACAGTCCAGGCGTTAGTCCCCTTGAAACAACTTTTCCAACACTATTGTGGCCATAAAGAGTCCATGTGGGTTTCAAAATTCGCCTGCCTATTGAAGTCTATGGCGGTTCGCAATGTTCGCCGGTTCGCGAACATTTGCCGATGTTCGCGTTCGCCGTTCGCGAACATTACATTTTATGTTCGCGACATCACTAGTCTTCAGGCCTTCCCAAGAGATATCCTAAGAGTCAGCCGGGTGGGCTGGTGAGAATGTCAGTCTGAAGGACTGATGTGGAGAAGTTAGCCTAGAGGGCTGGTGAAATGGGCAGCTGAAGGCAGGTGGGTAATTGGCAGTGCCTGAGGAAGTGGTGCTGAGACCAGTAGCCACAAAGAAGAAATGACATGCTGTTTCACTGTATCTGAGCTACACCTAAAGGGGCTGCGACTTCCTTCCTGTAAAGCACTTTTTCTAAATCTGGGAGCCTGTCAAATCATCTCAAGAGTGATTCAGCTGGAACCAGCAAGTGTTTGTGCAGGAGTAAAGAGGCGAAGAGACTGTATATACAGTAGATGTATATAAGAAGTTGTCCCTAAAGTTCTTGAAGTCAAGTGGGCATCCCATGACCTCCCATCCCTATCCAAGTTATTAACCCTCTACTAGCCACAGACTATTCTCTGACTCTGGGTGTTTGTGAAAATTTGATGTGCCTAGCTATGCAGGAGTGTGGGAACCCTTCCATCTTCAACTCCTATGCTGGTAGTGCTAAACATTTTTAATTGGTAGATCAGCAGCCCTTTATTTACCTAGTGCCATTCTTAACCACTTGCCAACCAGTCCCGTTGACTGTACTGCGGCAAAGTGGCTCGTTCCCGTCCAGCGACGTAGACCTATGTAACTGGACTCCTCCCCTTGTGGGCGGCACACACGCGCCGCCGGAGGCTCGCTCCCGCTGTATTCAGTCGGGCCAATCGTCGGGGAATCGAGTCTGGAGATCCGCCCGCTTGTGTAAACAAAGCGGGCGGATCTCCTAAGTGACAGACAGGGTCAGATTGCAGGGTTCAGCATAGCTGAACCTGCCATCTGTCCCTGTGTCACTCAGTCACCTCCCCCCACACACGTTAGTAAGCACCAGGCATACATTAACCCCTCCCTCTCCAATAAAATGAACCCCTTCCCTGCCAGTGTCATTTTTACAGTAACAGTGCATATATATAGCACTGATTACTGTAGAAATGTCACTGGTAACCCCAAAAGTGTCAAAAATGTCAGTCAAGGGTCCGATCTGTCAACCGCAATGTCGCAGTCCCGCAAAACAAATCACAGATTGCCGCCATTACTCGTTAAAAAAAAAAAACACCAAAAATGACAAAAATCTTTCCCTTAGTTAGTAAACGCAATAACTTTTGTGCAAACCAATCAAAATACGCTTATTGTGATTTTTTTTTTTACCAAACATAGGTAGCAGAAAACAAATTGGCCAATTTTGATTTTTACATTTTTTTTTTGGGGGGGGGGGGGATTTCATATAAAAAAATGTGAAAAATATTGTTATTTTTTCACAATTGTCACTCTTTTTTTGTTTATAGCGCAAAAAGTAAAAATCGCACAGGTGATCAAATACCACCAAAAGAAAGCTCTGTTTGTGGGAAAAAAAAGGACATCAATTTCGTTTGGGTACGGCGTCGCAAGACCGCCCAATTGTTAGTTAAAGTCGCACAGTGCCGAATCGCAAAAAGTGGCCTGGACGTAAGACAGCAAAATCCTCCGGTGGTAAAGTGGTTAAATGGCACTGGAAAAATAGCCATTGAGCAGTGGATCCAACAAGTAAGCGCTGTCTACCAAACTGTCATTAGATGACTTGGTATACAGACACACTTTACCAAGCTGATCCAAGAGCCTGGAAACCATGTGATCACTGTGATTGGTCATCACAATGTTCACATGGTACCGTTTACAGTATTGATCCCTCCCCTTCCCCTTACAACAAAGGAAGGAGAGAGATCAATTGTTTGTGAATGAGGACAGTAAGAATGAATCGGCCAGCAGCTGCAGATTCATTCAATTTGTGTCTCCGACACAGGGATCGATATTTTTTTACCCTCTCATAAGCCTTTCCTCTTCAACACTAGGGATGATCGAACTTTTGAAAAGTTTGGTTCGGCCAGAACACCCGAACTACCCGAAAGTTCGGCCCGGATTTCAGAACCCCATTGAAATCAATGGACCCGAACTTCGGTAATCAAAAAACACCATTTTAAATCCCTAAAACCCAACAAATGCCCCTAAAAAGTGCCTAGGGTTCTGGGTCATGCCCCAGGGACTATTAATCACCAAAAAAAAGTTCTTAAAAATTGTCATTTTTGATAAAAAAAAGCCAATTATTGAAAAAAAAAAAAAGAGAGAGAGATTTTTTTATTTTGACTTTGGATTTAGTATCTGGGGGGTCTAAAAAGTGTACCTGTGAAGTTTCAGCTCTGTAGCATGTCCAGAACCATAAAAAGAAAGATTGTTTGTGTTTTGTCACTTAGAACACAGGTAGTTGGCTTCTCGCTTTTCACACATTGCCGGTTTAATAGCAGGCGTTTTTTTGGGCATTTTTTTGGGTTCTTTTGAGGCAGAAAAAAACATCTGAACTTGTGTATACGGGTTTATATACCACTATACACAGGTTCAGATGTTTTGCCTGCCTCTAAAGAACCAAAAAAAAATGCCCAAAAAAACGCCTGCTACTAAACCGGCAAGGTGTGAAAGGAGCGAAGCCATATTCCAGATCTATAATTGCACTAATACAAATTATCTTTTTTTGTATGGTTCTGGACATGCTACAGAGCTGAAACTTCACAGGTACACTTTTTAGACCCCCCAGACACAAAATCACACAAAAAAAAGTTCTTAAAAATTGTCATTTTTGATAGTTTTTTGATAGAGAGCCAATTATTGAAAAAAAAAAAAAAAAAAAAAAATTCTTTGGATTTAGTATCTGGGGGGGGGGGGGGGGGGTCTAAAAAGTGTACCTGTGAAGTTTCAGCTCTGTAGCATGTCCAGAACCATAAAAAAAAGATTGTTTGTATTAGTGCAATTATAGATCTGGAATATGGCTTCTCGCTTTTCACACATTGCCGGTTTAGTAGCAAGCATTTTTTTGGGCATTTTTTGGGTTCTTTGGAGTCAGGAAAAACATCTGAACTTGTGTATAGTGGTATATATACCACTATACATAAGTTCAGATGTTTTGCCTGCCTCGAGAGAACCCCAAAAAATGCCCAAAAAAAACCGCTAGCGTCAAAAAAAAAAACGCCCAGGTGTGTTGTTGCAGGCATTTTTTTGGGGTTTTTGCAGTCAGGCTAAACATCTGAACTTGTGTATACGGGTATATATACACACATACTTATATGTATATATACACCTAGACATATAGAGGTGTGATAGTAGCAGAAATATATGCTTGCGCTAATGAAATCATTAACACTAATATGGCTCCGCTCCTATAACACCTATATATGTGTAAGTGTAAAATACATACAAGTATATGTGTGTACACAAGTTCAGATGTTTTGCCTGCCTCCAAAACCCCCCAAAAAATTGGGTTCTTTGGAGGCAGGCAAAACATCTGAACTTGTGTATAGTGGTGTATATACACACATACTTATATGTATATACACACCTAGACATATATAGGTGAGATAGGAGCAGAAATATATTGGTGTTAATTATTTCATTAGCGCAAGTAGTTTTTTCTGCTCCTTTCACACCTATATATGTCTAGGTGTATATATACAGACATGGGTGTGTATATATACCCCCTATACACATGTTCAGATGTCATGTCTGACTCCAAACATGTCCTCAAAAAAGCACTAGCAACGCCTGCAGCATAAAGAATGCTGACTGGTGAGAAGCCATATTACAGAAGCGAAAGTGACTTGAGAGAAACTAGCTTTTCTCTATAGCGGTCACCCTGCTATGGAAGGGTTTTGTCACCCTGCCATAGCAGTCACTGTCAGTTCACCCTACACTACACTACGGTCACCCTGACACTTCACACTTTCCCTACAGAAACTAAATTTTTGAAGCTAACTAAAGTGTAAAGGAGCACTCTAACTACACTAGATATCCCTTTCCTCACACTAATAAATGCTAAATGACACTTTTAAAATAAAATTAGCACAACTGCTTCCACTCTCTTCCATGTCCAGTATAACAATGCTAGGAATTTGGCGGGGGCTATCTTATATACTGGGGGGCGTATTCACTAATGATTGGCCTAGGGACCCCCCTAGTCACTCCAATCACATTCCTAGCATTCTCCTGCCCCCTCAATTGGCTTTTGCTAATGGTTCTGGTCCAATCACAGGCTTTTAAAGCCCATTTCCTGAACCATTGCATTTTGGTCGGTTCTGGTAGCATTTTTCTTAATTTCCAAAATATTGTGGCACAAAAATTTGATCACCTTGGGGTGTCATACTATTCTGCCATGTTTATTGTAACAGAAAGAAAGGAGTACATTAATACATTTTTGATCTTTTTTCTATTTAGAGAAAAAAAGCAAAAAAAAAAAACAGTGGTTATTGAATACCACTAAACGAAAGTTCTACCGGTATTTAAAAAAAAATGTAAAAATTAAATTAACCACTTTACCACCGGAGGATTTTTCTGTCTTACGTCTGGGCCACTTTTTGCGATTCGGCACTGTGCGACTTTAACTGACAATTGCGCAGTCATGCAATGCCGCACCCAAACTAAATTTACGACTTTTTTTTCCCCACAAACAGAGCTTTCTTTTGGTGGTATTTGATCACCTGTGCGATTTTTACTTTTTGTGCTATAAACAAAAAAGGAGCGTCAATTTTGCAAAAATAACAATATTTTTCACATTTTTTTATATGAAATTCCGAAAAAAAAAATGTAAAAATCTAAATTTTTTAACATTTTAGGCCAATTTGTTTTATGCTACATATGTTTGGTAAAAAAAATTGCAAAAAGCGTATTTTGATTGGTTTGCGCAAAAGTTATTGCGTTTACTAACTAAGGGAAAGATTTTTGTCATTTTTGTTGTTTTTTTTTTTTTACGCGTAATGGCGGCGATCTGCGCCCTTGACTGACATTTACTTTTGGGGTTACCAGTGACATTACTACAGTAATCAGTGCTATACATATGCACTGTTACTGTAAAATGACACTGGCAGTGAAAGGGTTAACTTTTTTCAGAGGGAGGGGTTATGTGTGTCCCTAGGGGCGTGATTTTAACTGTGATTGGCTGTGGCTTGAGGTGTAGGAACAGTGATCAATGGTCCTACATAGTAGAACCGTATAATCACTGTTTTTACACAGAGGAGAATGACAGGCGGCTTGTTTACATTAGCCGCCAGCCTTTCTCCTGCTCTAACAGACGATCGTGAGTGACCGGCGGACATCGGGTCCACCGGGCACACGCTCGGGGGGGGGGGGGGGGGGTCCGTGACCGCGCGGGAGCGCGCCTCTGGTGGCGCGCGCTCACTCCCTAGACCCTCACAGGCTAGTGACGTAGACTTACGTCGCTTTGCCTGTGAGGGGCTGACTGTAAATAGTCGTGCGGCGGTCGGCAAGCGGTTAAAACATAGCAAAGGAGTTTGGGCCTCCACTGTTTATGCAGCCTGACTGTTTTAAAGTATTACAAATCTAAACTTTCTGCAAATGTATAAGAAAAGAAACATGTTCAGGTATTTTGTAGGAAACACAGATATGGGTCCTTCTGAAATCTGATGAGGAAGCAATTGGTACACTGGTATACTGGCATAAAAACTGGCAAGAATGCCTCCATTGTTCTCTCTTTGTCTCCGCAGACATGATCCGTCTACTGCTGCTGCTTCTGCTGGGAACAGTCTATGCCCAGGAACCCGGTGAGCTGACAATCTTTATATATATATCCTAGCAGTCTAATCATTTCATGATCTGTTGTCTTTTTTTTTGCTCCTGTATTGTGTAGTATATTTTTA
The DNA here is from genome assembly GCF_965119305.1 of Pelophylax lessonae. NCBI lineage: Eukaryota > Metazoa > Chordata > Amphibia > Anura > Ranidae > Pelophylax > Pelophylax lessonae. The sequence goes on from NC_138776.1 coordinate 242,827,796, forward strand.
TAATCATGTTTAAAAAATCTTTGTGAGTGCATCCTCCAGTGGTCATCCATAGGTCAGATGGACCATCAGCAGATATCTACATGTTAGAATGTGCAACGACTATCAGTAAATTGATTAGAGCCCCCACTCAGTTGGGGTTTTGGCTTAGCTAAAGCCCAAGTAATATTAAACCCCAAAACAAAAAATAACACATTGCAGCTTTCCAATTCTTAGGCTCGGTTTCCACTAGTGCGACTTGCGGTGCGACTTGACACATGTCAAGTCGCATGACAAGTCAAAACCCATTGTTTTCAATGTGGACCGTTTCCACTGCTGCGACTCAAGACGCAGCGTCTTCAAAATTGCTTCTTGCACTACTTTGGGCCGACTTTAGTGCGATATGTCCCTCATAGAAGGTAATGTAAGTCGCAACGAAGTCGCAGTACACGGTTTTGAACGCGACTTCGTCTCGACTTCGTTGCGATTTGCACGGAAGTTTACAGTAAATTTTTTTTATTGTTATGTTCCGCCCCAAATCACATGATCTCTGCACCTCCCAAGAACATCACTTCCCATAGTTAGCAGAGGAGAGGAGAGTGTTATATACAGCAAGCATGCCAAGATCCAGGAAGAATAAAAGAACTTCTCATGATAATGAGGAGATTATACGTCTGGTCAGAGCTCGCCCCTCAATATACGACACCCGAGACCCCTTATATAAGGACCATGTGAGGAAGGAGAGAGCATGGCTGGAGATTGCAAGGATCTATTTTGAAAATTGGGACTGTCTTACAAGTACAGAACGGACTGAAAAATGTAAGTGTTTCATATATGCAATTTATCACATTGCTGCTTGCCCCCATATGTACAGTACAGTACCGTTATTTTCTTTTTTTCAGTGCACTCCTTACAAACCAGATGGAGAAGCATAAAGGACTGCTATAACCGCTATCTCAGAAAATTACGAGAAGCAAGGAGTGGTTCTGGGTCCTCCAGGATTGTCCCCTATGCGCATGCCCAGGAGCTGGAATTTTTAAGGCCGGTGTTGGAGATGCGAGAGTAAGTTGTCAGCATTTTTTTAGATACTGTAGTTGACATATAAAATATATTAATATTCCTAAAATTTGAAATGTATTCATTATATTTCAGAACCCAAGCAAGCTGGCAAGACTCCTCACTTGGTTCTGACCAGCAGGAGGGGTCACAGGAGGCGGCAGCGGAGGAGGAGGAGGAGGAGGAGGGATGCCAAGACCCTGGTGACCCTGACCCTGATGGTGAGGAATCAGAGGGAGTAATATCAAGACCATTGTCCATTATTGATTCTCCTGCTGCGGTGGAGGCTGAACCAGGGCCTAGTACAGAACAAAGGCCTTCACGAAGATCTTCCTCAAGGTCTTCATCAAGGGCGAATCCTAGGGGTGGTAAACCCATGGAGGAGGTTCTGAAGGTGGTGAAGGAAATGAACGCACACATGAAGGAAAGCATGTGTGATGACACTGCCTTCATGACCGTGTTGTTGGGTATGTGCAAGCAGGTCCCCCCTGAGAAAAAGTATGCACTAAGGATGGCTCTCATGTCAACCGCCCAATCTTTTGTGGTTGGGGAGGCAAGCTCTACAGCATGTATGGAAACCCCCCCCCCCCACCACACATATCCCCCCAATTACCAGTACCCACCACCACCACCACCACCACCAAGTTCACAGTATGGGCACCAAGTTAATCGCCCATACTACGATGAGTATGGCAACATGCCGAATATCTCCAGGCCCCGCATGTTGCACCCAATACCGCCCCCTATTGCCTCCACCCTTGGCACACCAAGACCTTACCAACCTGCTCCCATGCAGGTTACGCCTTTCCCGGAAAGGCAATACCGTCAGGGATCTGCAAGTGATTACCCAAGCCCATCTGGCCCATCAAATATTTCTCATTCTGGGTCCACTGAATCTCCAATTATATACCAGGATTTGTAATTTTTTTTGTTTTTGGTGTTGTTAATATTTTACCTGTTAATTTATTTTTTCATTGTTTTGGTGCTGGTATCTCCAAAACATTGGTGATGTTGTTATAAAAAGTTTATTTTTTTCTAAATTTTGAGAAAAAAAAAAAAATAAAAAAAATTACCTTGTTACTCTACTCTGTGGTTTTTGTTTGGATTATTTTTGCTTCTATAGTACTGTCAATAATGTGTGTATGCTATATAATTATATCTACAGTAGAAAACAGCAAAACAGAAGGTTAAGCAATGTATTTTTATTATAGCTAGAACTGGAACAATATGCAGACTTTGGTTATAATTGCACAGAAATATAAGGAAAACATAACAGAATTTTATTCAAAATTGGACTGTGTTGGAACGTGTGATACATTATGAAATAGCGTCCAGCTGCCAGGGGACAGAACCAGCAGCAGACATGAAAAAGGATGTGAATCCCTCACGCACAGTAGCACCATTGCTTGTGCCCCTACTGGCACTCAAACTTGCACCCTCCATGTCATTCATGCCACAATCTTCATGATTGTACCCATCACGAAGTGCAACATAGTTGTGAAGAACACATGCTGCTTTGACTGCACATATTGCATTATCCATTTTTAAATTGATAGATGTGTGCAGGAACCTCCACTTGTTAGCTAAAATTCCAAAGGCGCATTCAACAACTCGTCTTGCCCTGGTTAAGCGGTAGTTGAAAACTCTTTTTTCCACAGTCAGAGACCGATTTGAATAGGGCCTTAAGAGATGATGACTGAGAGCGAAAGCCTCATCTCCAACAAAAACAAATGGCTGTGGTGGTCCGTTTGTCCCTGGTAGTGGACAGTCCGGTGGCAGCTGAAGTCCATCTTCCCTCAACATTCTTCCGAATGTGGATCTCGCAAATATGCTCAAGTCTGAGCTGCTTCCATACGAACCTATGTCTACATAGCTAAAACAGTATTTGGCATCAGCCACTGCTAGTAAGACAAAAGAAAAGTATTTTTTGTAGTTGAAGAATTTACTTCCACTGCCAATGGGCTTCAATATTCTAATGTGTTTTCCGTCAATTGCACCAACACAATTTGGAAAATTGCAGTGGTCCCAGAAATATTCTGCTATCTTGCACCAGTCTTCTGTAGTGGGTTTCTTCAGGACCAAATCCTTAAGAACATTCCAGATGGCTCTGCAGGTATCATGGATAATATAGCTGGCAGTAGTTTTGCCAACCAAGAACTCATAATGTAAACTTGTAAAGGTATGTCCAGTTGCCAGGTACCTAAAAATAAAAAAATAATGTTAGAATGATGCATAAACTGGCTTGGACGAAGGTACCTGAGGAAATGAAGGAAGAAGATAGGCAGGAGAAAGACACTGTTGAAAAAAACATGGCAAACATAATCACAACCACTACTACATATATGTTACATGATAATTACATGATAATGTGTCTCTCCAAATGCCTCAGGAGGTAAGTAGGTTGGAAAATTTACCTCAATGTGATAATCAGTCTTTCTATGGGCGGAATACTCCTTCTGAATCTAGTGTTTTGTCTCTCTAGATGTGTGGAGAGCAGAGCCAACAATTCATCAAAACTGTAAAAAAAAACATATATGGCATTTATCAACATTATCCATGTAAAAAATAACATACATAGAGACATATTTGTTAAAGAGTTGACATGAACATATGTTCTGACCTTTTAATTGACATCCGTGTGTAATTAAAGAATTTGTCTTCATGAGCACGGAGGTCATGATAAAGGATCCTGAACTGGCCTCTCTCTTCCCTTTGGGAGATGACAGGATGGATCCAGAAGCGATGCCTTCTCCTTCTCCGGTCCTCTTCTTCCTCATCAATAACAGCTGCTACAGCAGCCATAATTACTGCTGCTCCAACATACTGCATAGCCAACATGTTTCCTGCAACATACACTACTATTCCAAAACAGGAAATTACATCACTTGCAGGAAAAGGAATTACATCACTAGCAGGAAAAGGAATCTTTTATGTGCAAGTCGCATACATCAAAGTCGCAACAAGTCGTAGCCGCAACAAGTCGTTGTAAATTCGTACACAAGTCGCGCGTTTATCAAAGTACAAAGTCGCTATTGAAGACGCGCGACTTTGAAGTCGCACTAGTGGAAACCCAGCCTTAAAGTGTAACTAAAGGCAAATTTTTTTTTTTTTTTTAGTTTTGGATAGAGTAGAGATGGATTAGAATACCTATTAGGACGTATTGCTGTCTCTGTCTCTGTTAGGGACATTCATCCTCTCTATTTGTCCTGTTTATCATTATCATTAACCACTTAAGCCCCGGAAGATTTTACCCCCTTCCTGACCAGGGTTTTTTTTGCGATTTTTTACTGCGTGACTTTGACGGACAATTGCGACGCTGTACCTAAACGAATTTGACGTCCTTTTTTCCCACAAACAGAGCTTTCTTTTGGTGGTATTTGATCACCTGTGCGATTTTTTGATCATGCGCTATAAACAAAAAAAGAGCGTAATTTTTGCAAAAATAACAATATTTTTCACTTTTTTTTATATGAAATTCCCCCCCAAAAAAATGTAAAAATCAAATTTTTTAACATTTTCGGCCAATTTGTTTTACGCTACCTATGTTTGGTAAAAAAAATCTACATAAAGCGTATTTTGATTGGTTTGCGCAAAAGTTATCGCGTTTACTAACAAAGGGAAAGATTTTTGTCATTTTTGGTGTTTTTTTTTTTAACGAGTAATGGCGGCGATCTGCGTTTTTTTTTGCGGTAATGTGACATTGCGGCGGACAGATCGGACCCTTGACTGACATTTTTGACATTTTTGGGGGTACCAGTGACATTACTGCAGTAATCAGTGCTATATATACGCACTGTTACTGCAAAAATGACACTGGCAGGGAAGGGGTTAACTGTATTGGACAGGGAGGGGTTAAGTGTGTCCTAGGGGCGTGCTTCTAACTGTAGTGGGACATTGCTATTGGTGTAAAAACAAAGATCAACGGTTCTACATAGGCCTATTTCTGACACTTAAAATCAGTATTTTTTGCTAGAAAATGACTTTAGCAAAGGCTCTGGAGAATAAAATGGCTCTCGTTGCAATATTTTTTGTCAGGCAGTACATTTCATTGCATTTTAAAAAACTAAACAGTAAAGTTAGCCCAATTTTTTACTATAATGTTAAAGATAATATTACGCCGAGTAAATAAACACCCAACATGTCATACTTTGCGCACGCTCTTGGAATGGCGACAAAGATTGGTACTTAAAGCGGAGTTCCAGCCATTCACTCACCTGTCCAACGGTCCAGCGATGCGACCGCCCGAAGCCTCGATCCTCTCCCTCGGCGCCGGCATCACTGCTGTGGGCACCCGGCTGTGACAGTTTTTTTACATAGTTACATAGTTACATAGTTAGTGAGGCTGAAAAAAGACACAAGTCCATCCAGTTCAACCTATGATGTGTGTGTGTGTTTGCTAACCGTACATTGTATACCCCTGTATGTTGTGGTCTTTAAGGTGTCCATCCAATAGTTTTTTGAAACTATCAAGGCTCCCCGCTGATACGACTGCTTGCGGAAGAGAATTCCACATCCTTACTACTCTTACAGTGAAGAACCCCTTACGCACTTTAAGGTTAAACCGCCTTTCCTCAAGTTTTAGTGAGTGGCCACGTGTCTTATTGTATTCCCTTACTCTGAATAGTTTGTTCCTTATGCTAGGGTCGCCAGTACAGTATTTGTACATTGATATCATATCCCCCCTCAATTGTCTCTTCTCCAGAGAGAATAAGTTCACTGCTTGTAGTCTTTCCTCATAGCTGATGTCCTCCATTCCCCTAATTATTTTTGTTGCCCTTCTCTGGACTCTTTCCAATTCCAGCACATCCTTCCTGAGGACCGGTGCCCAGAACTGGACAGCATACTCCAGATGTGGCCGGACCAGAGTCTTGTAAAGTGGGAGAATAATCTCTTTATTTCTGGAGTGAATCACCTTTTTTATACAACCCAGTATTCTGTTGGCTTTGCTTGCAGCGGCTTGGCATTGCATGCCACTGCCAAGCCTGTTGTCTACCAGTACCCCCAGGTCCCTTTCCATCCTAGACTCACCCAGAGGTTCCCCCCCCCTAGTGAGTAGCTTGCTTTCTGGTTTCTGGCCCCCAAGTGCATTACTTTACATTTTTCAACATTAAACCTCATCTGCCATGTAGTTGCCCACCCCATTATTTTGTTCAGGTCTGTTTGTAAGGTTTCCACATCCTGCATAGAAGATATTGGCATGCTTAGTTTAGTATCATCCGCAAATACTGAGATTGTACTAGATATCCCCTCCTCTAGATCATTTATGAATAAATTAAACAGGATTGGTCCCAGGACAGAACCCTGGGGGACCCCACTTTCCACACCCGCCCAATCCGAGTACTCCCCATTAATCATCACCCTCTGGACTCTCCCCTGGAGCCAGTTCTCTATCCAGGTACTCACCTCATGGTCCATACCTACCTTCCTTAGTTTGTACAGTAAGCGTTTGTGGGGAACGGTGTCAAAGGCCTTTGCAAAGTCCAGATACACCACATCCACAGGCTTACCTTTATCTAAGTGGCAGCTCACTTCATCGTAGAAGGTTAATAGATTGGTTTGGCATGAACGATTTTTCATGAATCCATGCTGATTACTACTTATAATACCGTTTTCATTACTAAAGTCTTGTATGTGGTCCCTTATCATCCCCTCCAAAATTTTGCAGACTACTGATGTTAGGCTGACCGGCCTATAGTTACCCGGGATATATCTCGGCCCCTTTTTAAATATTGGTACCACGTTGGCTTTTTTCCAATCAGCTGGCACCATACCTGTCTGTAAACTATCCTTAAAGATCAAGAATAATGGTCTGGCAATCACCTGACTGAGCTCATTAAGAACCCTTGGGTGCAAGCCATCCGGTCCCGGGGATTTATTTATGTTAAGTTTCTCTAGTTTAGCTCTAAGTCTATCCTCTGTTAGCCATGGCGGCACTTCCTGAGGTGTATTATTTAGTTCGGCCTTACAAGCTGGGTTCGTGTAGCCCCCCGATTCCTTTGTGAAGACTGAAGAAAGTTTGCGGCTTCACAGCCGGGTACCTACTGCGCATGCGCGAGTCGCGCTGCGCGCCGTGATTGGCCGGCAATCTTCTGGGACCTCTGACGTGTCCCAGAAGATTGCAGGGAGGGAGGGGGAGAGGAGAACTTCCGTTCAGGGCGCCGCGGCGCTCCGAGCGGAAGTGGGAGCGGGTACCTGTCAAAACTAGGTACCCGCTCCCCCCCAAAAAAAATGACATGCCAAATGTGGCATGTCAGGGGGTCAGGACTCCCTAAAGCGGAAGTTCCACTTTTGGGTGGAACTCTGCTTTAAAAATCTCCATGGGCGACATTTTCTAAATGTCTACAGGTTACCAGTTTAGAGTTACAGATGAGGTATAGGGCTAGAATTATTGCTCTCACTCTAACGATCGTGTTGATACCTCACATGTGTGGTTTGAACACCGTTTACATATGCGGGCGCGACTTGTGTATGCGTTCGCTTTTGCGCGCGAGCTCGGAAAATCGCTTTACATTTTTTTTTTGTTATTATTATTTATTTTACCTTTTTTTTTTACACTGTCCCAAAGAAAAAAAAAATGTTGATCATGATCACTTTTGTTCCTATTACAAGTAAACATCCCTTATAATAGAAATAAGCAGGACAGGTCCTGTTTAATGTGAGATCTGGGGTCAAAAAGACCTCAGATCTCACATCTACACTAAAAAGAAAAAAAAAATGACATTTTTTTTCATGATGAAAAAAAAATGGGCCCTTTAAGGCCGTTGGGATGAAGCGAGGTATGACGTCACTCTGGTCCTCTAAGGCCAGCTTGCCCTCAAACGACTTTCTGTCTAGGACGCCATCAGACCGGATCATTTTCCCTGCTACTGACGGCTCCAGTAAGCAAGAAACACGACGAGAAGCGGCAGGAGGGGGGGGGGGGGGGTGGGGAGGCACCTATTCCGCCACCCATAAAATTGATCCTGCGGTGAATCCGCATCCACTTTTATGTTAAAGCGCACTGCCCACCCTGTAAGAAAATACTGGGGTTATGGCAGCTATCTGCTGACGTAACCCCGGTATTTAATGTCAACGTACCAACGTATAACTGCGGTGGGCGGTCCGGAAGTGGTTAAGGCAGTTTTTTTTTTCATTTCTTTTTTTCCTGGTGATCCGGCTAGTAATATACTTCCTGTTCTAGCATCCTCTCTGGATGAAGGAACATCAGCGACACCTTGGGACAGCGGCATTGTCAGTCTGTCAGATGCACAAGCAGATTTAGATGGACTTGACTTAAAGCGGAGTTCTACCCAAAAGTGGAACTTCCGCTCTTTTGTTCCCCCTCCCTCCATTGCTACATTTGGCACCTTTCAGGGGAGAGGGGGGAACGGGTACCTGTTTTTGACAGGTACCCTTCCCCACTTCTGGCGCCACTGTGGCGCCATCCATCTGTAGTTTGGCCCCCTCCTCCGCCGCAGTAGGGACCCGTCCGTGAAGCCGCAAGGCTTCACTGCGGGGTTCCCTTACCGTCACCGGTGAGGGGCAGTGGCGTAGCGTGGGGGGTGCAGGGGGGGCCGGCCGCACCGGGCGCAAAATCTTGGGGGGCGCATCTGCAGTGTCACTCTGTCTGTCTGACTCTGACATACACATTTCACACACTGTCTGCGGCTGCCTCCATCTTTAGACTGGGATGAGTCCAGCGCGGCCGCCCTATGGCTGAAAATGGCGGGTCGGGGCAGGGCTGGACTGTGCCTCACCTGTCCATTGGTGTAGGGTGCGGTGGCGTTGCAAGCCAAGCCTCGCCTATGCCGCCTCACGCTGGTCATTCTGCATTGAAAGGGGGCACGCTGGTCATTCTGCATTGAAAGGGGGCACGCTGGTCTCTCTGCATTGAAAGGGAGCACGCTGGTCATTCTGCATTGAAAGGGGGCACGATGGTCATTCTGCATTGAAGGGGGGCACGCTGGTCACTGTGCATTGAAAGGGGGCACGTTGGTTTCTCTGCATTGAAAGGGGGCACGCTGGTCACTCTGCATTGAAAGGGGGCACACTATACCTTGATTACTGAAGGCCCCTTTCACACTTTTGTGACCTCAAAGTCGGGTTAGGGGGCGCAAATTACTTGCCTTGCCCCGGGTGCTGACAACCCACGCTACGCCACTGGTGAGGGGACATTCTCTGCAGCATGCTGGGATGGGACACACTTTTCTACTCAGGCTGTGGCTGTTTTATTTTTAAGGACAACAAACTGTAAAAACATTTCACACCACGTCCCTCTAGATAACAGACAAAACCTCAGCGCCCACTACGTCTCACATTCGACATTTTGGCAATATGTAGGGGGTGCTGCTCTCCTTCAGTGGGGGAGACCCCAATACACTATAATAGAAAGAAAGGAGGACTCAAATGCCTAGTGCATTACCTTCAACACTAATAATTAATTAAAATGCCAAAAACATACTCACAAACAAAAGAAGAATTATAAGCCCATCAAATCACAACTCCAGTATAGTAGATACCCAGTGTCTGTAGTTGGAAATCGGATTTGTTTCGGGAGACAAGCCCCCTTCCGCAGAGCTGATCCAGCCCGCTACATTGACATGGTTTTTACACTGATATGACACAGAGACCACTCCCACACCAGCCGGCTTCAGGGGTTGGGGCTAAAAAAGCTGCTATATAGACTGGTTCTCAACCTATTGATGGTGGCAGCTAGCTGTATCTAACATCACCAGTGTAGCATAATGCATGATTATCTATCCTTCTATATGTAGATGACCTTAAATAACACACAGGGACTTACAGAATAGGGTGAGGCTGGTTAACACTCTGTTTGCACATGAGCCAGATCCTTGGAACGCACGCCATTCAATTCCAGCTTCCACCCAGTCAGCCTTGGAATGCACACTGCATACCTTCTGCTTCCGCCTTCTGTGTCATATCAGTATAATCACCATGTCAATGTAGCAGATTGGACCAGCTCTGAGGAAGGGGGCCTGTCTCCCAAAACACGTCCAACTACAGACATTGGGTATCCACCATGGTGGAGTTGTGATTTGATGGGCTTATATTTCTTCTTTTGTTTGGGAGTATGTTTTTGGCCTTTAAAGGATTGATCTTAGTGTTGAAGGTAATGCACTAGGCGTTTGCACCCTCCTTTCTTTCTATTATAGTGTATTGGAGTCTCCCCCGCTGAAGGAGAGCAGCACTGCCTACGTATGGCCACACTGTCGGATGTGAGACCTAGTGAGAGCTGAGTCTTTGTCTGTTATCTAGAACTTCTTTCTTTCATGACCTGAAAGGTTTTTTTCCTTGTTGGAAATGTGCCGTCTATCAGATAAAGTCTTTATCGGGACAAAAAAGGTGTGTCATCTTCAATCCATGCTTACATCCAGAGTTTATGATATTAGATCTTTTATTCCCTGCTCTTCTAGCAGATAAAGTCTTTATCGGGAAAAAAAGGTGTGTCATTTTCAATCAAGAACAAAAGTATTGCAGCTTACAGGTCTTTAGATGTGGTGGAGTAGGTAGGAAGACCTCCATTACAGTGTTGGATGCGTGAACCTCATCTGCACTCTTGGATATACTATTCCACCTCTGTACCATAGGCCTATACCTTCCACTTTCTGCTTTAACTGGCCTGAGGTGAGTGGAGAGAAAGGGGGAGCCCGCCATCTTATCCACCCAAAGCAAGCCACGAGGAGACTATATTATAGCCTGGAAGGCTATTCAAGCTTGGCTGGTCTTGATGCCATAAGGCATACATGACCCACGTTATTTGGTAAGTGATTCAATCTTACCATTTATCACAGTGAAAAGAAAAGCTGCACTGAGCACTATTGAATGGATTGACAATTACTACGCTGAGCACTTGCACTTATTACTTGGAAATAAGCAATATTTTCGCACGAGAGACTCACTATTTATTTATTTATAGACTTTTAAAATCTTTGAAAAACTTTTTTGAACATTTTCCTTGGAATTTTATTACAGTCACTATAATGGAATTTTTATAATATAATTTTTTTAACACTTTTTGTTATAACATTTTATATGAATTAAGTTGTGTGTATATATATCACTATTGTCACGATAGTCACTTTAATTGGAATTTATTTATGAAATTCATGCACATCACTTTATATTTATTATTAATTTATTATTAATTGTTTATGAATATTAATTAATTTTTAGCAAGCGCTATAGGTAGCCTATTATAGACTACTTACCTGCAATCCTGCAATAAACTCATTTGCTGTCCTAGGATTGACAACCATACTAAGCAGAGTTGTAACCCCAAGACATGGAGTGTGTTAAGACTATGTAACATTGTGTTAGGACTATATATCACTGTGTTGTGTGTATGCAATGCAGGTATAAAAGAGCCTTGTGTGAGGAATTTACATTTACAGAGACCCCTTCCTAACCGATTCTCTATAGTAAGATCTTTTTCACAGGAGCGCCTGTTAAATATCTCTCTTGTTTTCTTTCCTCACCCAGATGGACAATGGATTTCTGTCAGTTGCTTGAAAAAACTGCCTTATATATGCAGACGTTAAACCTTCCTACACCTCATCTCGGTTGGACCCAATCTGCCTTTTATATGTAGACTATAACCCTTCATACAACATCCAATCATCTCACCATGTTTGGACCCACCTTGCCATTTTTTGCACCCCTGCTGTTCCCTGCCCCTTCCTGCTGCATGCATTTACCTTAATACAATGATAATAAATGACAGGTAATGGACAATACTGTGACTGTTGTTATTTCTTCATGGAAAACCTTCCATGGTTACATGGTGACCTTGTTCTAAGTTAAAGTGTTTACTAGGGTGGCTACATTCGTTCTCCATGGTTCCACTGTATGTAGGAACAAAGCCACTTTCTCTCATGCTCACTCCTGAGATGCTCCATGGACTATGGGATTTGTAGTGTAGAGCAGTGCACTTGACCGTAACTAATGTGCACTGCTCATTCCAAACAAATGGAATATCCACCATATACAGCCAACGTGTATGGTGGATATAGGGGGTGCCACTTTATCAGGACTTGATATATAAATGAATAAATAGAAAACCATTAGTTGGACTGAGTGCCGGTTCACACTTCCGCGTGTGCGGCGATCGCATGTAATATCGGAGCACACTGCTCCTTCATTGCATGTGATCGGATGTGCAGTGCGAATTCAGCCATACACTTTGTATGGCTAAATTCGCACTGCACCCGCACAAAACTCGCACAGGAGCCATTTTTTCGGCCGCATCAGGAACGGATCGCACAGTGGTTCACACTTGTGCGATCCGATCCTGTGCGAACTTTCAGATCGCACTGCGATATGCGATCAAACTGGGGGTGTCGTTAACATTTCATTGACACTCCCAGCGTATCCCATATGGCAGTGTGAACTGCCAGATGTGCGTTTGCGATGCGGGAACAGGCTGTGAATTCGCAGCCTTCCCGCATCGCACAAGTGTGATGCACTCAAGGTATTGATTAATTTACAGACTTATGTCTGTTGCCATGTAGACATGCCCATCATCACAGCCAAGGACGATAGTTTAAGGTTTTCTAAGTATCCATTTATAAGACAATTAAAAACTTTAAACAAAGACTAAGGCTGGCCATACACCATACAATTTTCTTATTCAATTTCCTTTAGATTTACCTTCAACTATGTAGTGCAAGGGCCTGCCTGACTGCATACAAATTGAAAGTGTTCAGGTTTGAACTTATATTATATGGTTTTGGTAAATCTAAAGGAAAGTTGAACAAGAAAATTGTATAGTGTATGGCCAGCCTAAGAAACATAAGTTATTAATTTGCACAGCCATTGAGACTCGTAGATAAGAAATGTTGATTGCTAGAGACTTTCTTCAAAACCAAAACCATTTTCAGAGTCTATACTACATGAGAATAGACTGTGCTTCTCCCTTTACAGATAGGTAGATATTTATAAGCATTGGGGAATGCCTTAAGTGGATGGGTGTGCACTACTTAGAGACTACATGTTTTCTTCATAAAGTCATGCCCTCGTTTTGTACCTTCTTCTGAATAAAAGTGGCAATAAAAGATGACTCAAGAACATCACCAGTCTCTTCATAGTATAGACCAGCCTTTCTCAACCTTCCCAACACTGAGGAACCCCTAAAATAACTTCCAGGTTTCAGGGAACCCCTGATAAAAATCACTTTATCTACAACCCATGATAGATTAGTGTGAAGGTCAGTGGGAAGAATGCTACTTACACTGGTGGTCATTGTGAAGAATTACCTCCTTCCAGATAGCTAAAAAGATCAATGGTGTCAGTAGGAACTTATCTAAGAGGCAGAAATTACTCATTGCTCAAGGAACCCCTAGCAACCTCAGGAGGAACCCTAGGGTTCCACAGAACCCTGGTTGAGAAACCCTGGTATAGACACCAAACACTCCTCCTATGTGCTGATCGAAAATTCCTCTCATCTGCTGGGGTTATGTAAAGTCTTTAACCGCTTGCCGACCGCCGCAAGTAGATTTACTGCGGCGGTCAGCCCCGGCCGGGCAGAGTGACGTTAATTAACGTCACTAGCCTGGGTGGGTCTGGGGAGCGAGCGCGCGCCAGCGCGGTCACGGACCCCCCCGCGCGTGTGACCGGCGGACCCGATGTCCGCCGGTCACTCGGCGATCGTCGGGGGAGAGGGAGAATGTCAGGCAGCTAGTGTAAACAAGCCACCTGTCATTCTCCTCAGTGTAAAAACACTGATCAGACGGATCTACTATGTAGAACCGTTGATCAGTGTCCTTACACCTCAAGCCACAGCCAATCACAGTAGAAAGCACGCCCCTAGGGACACACATAGCCCCGCCCTTTAAAAAAAAGTTAACCCCTTCACTGCCAGTGTATTTTTACAGTAACAGTGCATATGTATAGCACTGATTACTGTAGAAATGTCACTGGTAACCCCAAAAGTGTCAAAAATGTCAGTCAAGGGTCCGATCTGTCCGCCGCAATGTCGCAGTACCGCAAAAAAATCGCAGATCGCCGCCATTATGCGTTAAAAAAAAAAAACAACAAAAATGACAAAAATCTTTCCCTTTGTTAGTAAACGCGATAACTGTTGCGCAAACCAATCAAAATACGCTTTTTGCGATTTTTTTTACCAAACATAGGTAGGATAAAACAAATTGGCTGAAAAGGTTAAAAAATTTTGATTTTTACATTTTTTTGGGGGGGAATTTCATATAAAAAAATTTGAAAAATATTGTTATTTTTGCAAAATTTATGCTCTTTTTTTGTTATAGCGCAAAAAGTAAAAAGCGCACAGGTGATCAAATACCACCAAAAGAAAGCTCTGTTTGTGGGAAAAAAAGGACATCAAATTCGTTTAGGTACAGCTTCGCACGACCGCGCAATTGTTCGTTAAAGTCACGCAGTGCCGAATCGCAAAATACCCCCTGGTCGTTTAGCAGCCAAATCCTCCGGGGCTTAAGTGGTTAAAAAAGGTCCTAAAATAGACACTAGTTCTAGAGATCGGGAGAGAGGCCTCACCTTTCAGGAATACAGGTATAAATTAAAAAAGGAGGTATAACTTACAACCAAGTTAGAGCCACTACAGGTGCTAATAATTACAAACAATTCCAAACATACATTACTTCCCTATCCAACTCTGCAGGGTTGGTGGGGCCGTTAGCTGGTTGTATATATTCTGATGTCTACCTGAGCATAGTGCAACCGTTACAACTAAAGTAATAATCATGGTAACTCAAAGGCTAAAGCCCCGTACACACGATCAGATTATCGAACGATCTGTCGTCCGTTTTTTGTGGCATACTAGTCTGATGTGGAAAGTGAAGAGGTTATTTTCATACGAATTTTCCCGTATGACAAAATTCTACTTCAGAAGTGATGTCACGTGTTGGATTGTTTTGTATGTGTTCTTTCATCTCTGAGCATGCCTAGTCTTGCTCTTAAGATTTTTTTCTGTCTAAATCTGTACTAATGAGACGAAAATCGGACGTTGTATTACAGACGACAAAAATTTTATAGTCTGAACATCAGGATTTTGTCAGCCGAAAAGTCGGAGTCGGCTGTCGAAAGCACCATACTAACAATCCGAAAATCTGCAGATCGGTCGTCGGACGAATTTTCCCTACAGATATTCTTATCGTGTGTACGGGGCTTTACACTTGGCCCTGTGCCAATTGGTTTTACAATAGATCAGCCTGTGGGAGCACTGATTGACTATATAAAGCAGCCAGTGATGGAACAAGGTCATCCAGTACCTAGAGCGAACATGGGTAACTGTGCCCCCTCTTGGCACCAAAACATTCCACGACACCCCCCCCCCTGCCTTTTACCCACGCAAAGCCCCCCCCCCCATTTGGTGGAGAAAAGTAGAGGGACAATATTGGCGTGCGCCAAAATATTTGTAATGTAGTACCAATGCTTTTGTTTAAAACTTTAAAATTGATGCAAAAATGTGAGGCTAACGGTGGCAAAGAAAAAAATGTCCCTGAGTTGGTGATGTCACTAAAAGGAAAAAATGTCCATAAGTTGGTGGTGTGGCTGAAATAAAAAAATGTCCCAGAGGCAGTGGTGTCACTGAAAAGAAAATACATTCCTGAGTCGTTGATGTTGTTGGAGAAGGAAAATGTCCCTGAGTTTACGGTGTCACTTGAAGAAAAAAAAACGGGTGGAACATGTAACATGTTCCTAAAGGTGAACTTATCCTTTAAAATTTCCCTATGTTGGTGGTAGCACTGAAAGGAAAAACTTTCCTGCATCAGTAGCGTCACTGAAAGGAAATTTTTTCCTGAGTTAGTGCTGTCACTGGAAGTAAAAAATGTCCCTGAGTTGGTGTCGTCACCAGAGACGTAACTATGGGGTCGCAAGGGTGCAACTGCAACCCGGCCCCATGCTTCAAGGGGCCCATGCGGCTTCTGTGTCATATTTGTCTACACTTGGATAGGAGGGGAGGGGGCATATAGAGGAATTCACCTCTATTTCCCTTCTGCCGGCTTCTCCTCCACTCCCTCCTGCCAGCATTCAGCGCCTGCAAGAGGGAGATGGGGGCGATCTGTTCCTCCTCCACTCCTATCCGGCCTGGTGCTATCTGTTTCTTGCAGCCATGATCCACAATGTGACCACAGTGATTGCTAGGACCCACTGGCTCCACCTCCCAGCTCGCCCCCCCCCCCCCCAACTCCGACTCCCACTTCTTGCCTGCAGGCTGCTCCTGGTGAGGAGGAGAGAATTGCTTCCTGCCCGAGGCCTCTCCCGCAATGACACAGTGTATTCTGCCCAGCACCGGAGCGAGTAAAGTCTGTGTCTAGGTGTCCTCCAGTCACACTTTCCCCTTCTGTCACACTGCCCCCATCACACTGACCCCTCCATATCACACTACCCCACCCCATCACACTGCCCCCCCTGTTACACTGCCTCTCTCCTTCACACTGCCCCCCTCCTGTCACACTGCCCCATCATACTGCTTCCCTACTGTCACACTGCTCCCCTCCATCATAATGCCCCCCTCCATCATACTGCCCCCCTCTATCACACTGCCCCCATCACACTGACCCCACCATATCACACTACCCCACCCCATCACACTGCCACCCCCCCATTACACTGCCTCTCTCCTTCACACTGCCCCCTCCTGTCACACTGCCCCCATCATACTGCTTCCCTACTGTCACACTGTCCCCCCCCTGTCACACTGCCCCATCATACTGCTTCCCTACTGTCACACTGCTCCCCTCCATCATAATGCCCCCCTCCATCATACTGCCCCCCTCTATCACACTGCCCCATCACACTGACCCTTCCATATCACACTATCCCTCCCCTTCACACTGCCCCCCCCCTCTGTTACACTGCCTCTCTCCTTCACACTGCCCCCATCATACTGCTTCCCTACTGTCACACTGCCCCCCCCTGTCACACTGCCCCATCATACTGCTCCCCTACTGTCACATTGCCCCCCCCCCATTATACTGTCCCTCCTGTCACACTGCCTAGGCACTTGACACACTCCCACCTCTTGTCATACTTCCCCTCTACTGTCACACTGCTCCCCTGTCACACTGGTGATCCAGCCAGTAAGTCTGTTATGTTTCAACAGAACAGACTCTCCTGCAGATGTAGCAGTTAGGGGGATATGACAAACCATCTCCCACTGACAGGGGTGCTTAGAATGATCAGCTTTTATTTATGTAAAATCTGTATCCCAAAAGGAAAAATCTGTAACTGATTATAAAGTGTGAGGTTAAGTTTGGCTTCAATTTGTTAATGTATTTAAATCTGCTACTACATTTAACACCCCCCCCCCAGGCTGAAGGGGCCCCCTGTGCTTCTTCATCCAAAGTGGGGGGACTCCAATACAGGAGGTGTGTTAATGTAGCGGGTTTGGCAGGAGGATGTTGGGGGGCATAAAACCCTTGCCTGTGTAGACAAAAATTCTCAAAACAGCCCTGTATCCAGGTTACTATTCTCCTGCTGCCCCCAGACCCTCTGTGTGCACCTCTGGTAACACCCCCCCCCCCCCATTGAACATTAAAGTAGGACTTTACCCATAACAACTTGCTAAAACAATAATGTTCTTTAGCAAGGAACATATATTCCACATAATTATGCTTCCAAAACTACTGTGTGCTGTAAATTGCCTTCAGGGTTGTTCCTGTTTCTTCTTGCTGGAGGCTGCCATTTTGCCGAAGCCCTGAGCCCCTGAACAGCAGTAAATCATAAAGCGGAACTAAATCCATCGATTTAACAGTTTCAAAAAAGTTACATTCTGGGAGTGCCAGGATTGCTAACTGTCACAATTGCTTGTTTCATCAACTGTCATCAAAAGGCTGGTGTCATAACTGATCACATGTGCAGCACCATGGCAGTTGCAGATTAAACAGAAGCGGCTTCCATTGAGGTAAAGGATAAGAGGGCTTAATTCCACTTTAAGGCTATCAGCAGATTGGCCTCTATAGTCTTAACAGTGCCTAAAATGGAGAGCAACTGAGCATGTGCAGAGCAGGGTGAGACAGTGTGTTACTGGATTTTAAACAGTATACACACTTTTTTAAATTGTTTTACATAGCTACAGTATACCTGCATAAAGGGCCAGCCTGAAGTGATCTAGTGTAACGCTCCTGCCTTTTCTGAAACAAGATGGATTTGCAGCTGCAGAAAAACTCCACTCAGCAGTCATGTAGAGATACGTTGAAATACCAATTCCAACTCCCAAGACTCATCACTGTGGTCTGTCTGATTCAGCATACACATTCAAATATACACACTCAATAAGATGTTCCTGGAGTGATAGATGTATATAGCAGTATAGTGGTGATGAGTTGAAGAGACAGTTATGAACAGTGACAATAGGTGAACAGCACTTGAGAGAAATGTTCATGAGAGTATAGATGGTAACAGGTAGGATGCAGATAGGTTAGCAATCATGTATGGTAGTAGGTGGTAGGACAGCAGATGACATACAGGAGAGTCTAACCCAGTGCAAGGATAGATGTTAGTAGGCTCAAGAGCTAGCAATCTAAACAACAGTGCAGATGATAGTTACAGTCCTTAATATGCAGAGCTAGATAGTGTAAGCTTTAGTAGGAAGGTTATGGAGGATTCCCCTGCGGGGTACTTATCACTAATAGCAAGCAGTAGTAGAGAGGTTCGGTATGAGTGAGTGTTCCGGTAGCGGGATACAGGGATCAGCAGGGAGGTTCCGACAGCGAGGTACGCTTGTAAGCATATGAGCTTCAAGGCAGGTTGAAGAGTGAAGGGTGAAAGCAGCATGCCGGGAGTGATCGGGTGGCGAGACACAGGATCAGATATGGAACAAGTTCAGGTAGCGAGATACAGGAGCGAGTAACATCTGGCATGCCGACTTCAGACAGGGACGATCCAACCATGACGGTTGAACGAACATGTGAGTGAGAACGCCGGCGGTTGAAATAGCCGCTCTGCGGCGCTCAGTGATGACAGCATCGGTCTTAAAGGTGTATGCGTACTTACACTGAATGGGAAAGTGGAATAAGGGTACCAGAGGTACCAGAACATTACATCTAGAAGGCCTAATTCTCTGAATAAAGTTCCACTTTAACCCCTTTCATCTCCATCCTGCCACTGTATGTGACCAGTACATTAACTCCTTCATTTACTCCCTCCTCTGTGTATGACCTATACATTGGAACTAAACCCTCCTATTGTTTTCAGCCAAGGAAGCTGCCATCTTGACCTCTGTTGGATTTTCAACTGTCAAGATGCTGTACATGATCACCCATGTGATCAGTTATTACATCAGCCATTGGATGGTTTGACAGTTTGGTTAAGAGCACAACCAATGTAACACTTACATCCCTGGCTTGTGCCTGGAATGTAACTTTTTTTTTGAACTGTTAAATCTTTGGGTTTAGTTCCACTTTAATCTAGTGCTCCATTACCAAGCACCGTGTTTAACCTCCTCAGTACTTGCATGTTTCGTCACTTCCAAAAAATCATGTCAAAATTAAGATGTTGGGGTGTCAACATTCCAAAAAACATGGTAGCTATGTTCCAGTATCAAAATAGTTGATCAATGGGGGTACCTATCCCTAAATGAATAGTAAAAAATCCACAATGGGATTAGTGGGGAATTTGGGACTATACGATACCCAGATATGAGGAGGAACCATAAAGAAAGAAATAAAGATAAAGAGGTAGCATAAAAATAAAAACATTATAAATTAGAATAATTTATATATTTTTTTTATTTGTCTGCTAACGCTTCATCTTTCTTAAGAGAATGGTACCCCCATTGATCAATTATTTTGATACTGGAACTTAGCTACTATGTACAAGTGTTTTAGAAATTTGACACCCCAGCATCTAATTTTTGCCATTATTTTTTGGAGCACTACATCAAAGGAGCACTACATTAAATGGAGCACTACATTAAATGGAGCACTACATTAAAGGAGCACTACATTAAATGGAGCACTACATTAAAGGAGCACTACATTAAATGGAGCACTACATTAAATGGAGCACTATATTAAAGGAGCACTACATTAAAGGAGCACTACATTAAAGGAGCACTACATTAAATGGAGCACTACATTAAAGGAGCACTACATTAAATGGAGCACTACATTAAAGGAGCACTACATTAAATGGAGCACTACATTAAATGGAGCACTACATTAAAGGAGCACTACATTAAATGGAGCACTACATTAAATGGAGCACTACATTAAAGGAGCACTACATTAAAGGAGCACTACATTAAAGGAGCACTACATTAAATACAGCACTACATTAAAGGAGCACTACATTAAATGGAGCACTATATTAAAGGAGCACTACATTAAAGGAGCACTACATTAAAGGAGCACTACATTAAATACAGCACTACATTAAAGGAGCACTACATTAAATGGAGTACTACATTAAATGGAGCACTACATTAAATGGAGCACTACATTAAAGGAGCACTACATTAAATGGAGCACTACATTAAAGGAGCACTACATTAAATGGAGCACTACATTAAAGGAGCACTACATTAAAGGAGCACTACATTAAATGGAGCACTACATTAAAGGAGCACTACATTAAATGGAGCACTACATTAAAGGAGCACTACATTAAATGGAGCACTATATTAAAGGAGCACTACATTAAAGGAGCACTACATTAAATACAGCACTACATTAAAGGAGCACTACATTAAATGGAGCACTACATTAAAGGAGCACTACATTAAATGGAGCACTACATTAAATGGAGCACTACATTAAAGGAGCACTACATTAAATGGAGCACTACATTAAATGGAGCACTATATTAAAGGAGCACTACATTAAAGGAGCACTACATTAAAGGAGCACTACATTAAATGGAGCACTACATTAAAGGAGCACTACATTAAAGGAGCGCTACATTAAAGGAGCACTACATTAAATGGAGCACTACATTAAAGGAGCTCCTTTAATGTAGTGCTTGTGTAAACAAGCTGCCTGTCAGTTCTCCCTGTGTAAAAGTGAAGATCTGTCCGTTCTACTATGTAGAACGGTTGATCTTTGCTTTTACACCAATAGGAATGTCCCTACACAGTTAGAATCACGCCCCTAGGACACACTTAACCCCTCCCTGTCCAATAAAGTTAACCCCTTCCCTTCCAGTGTCATTTTTGCAGTAACAGTGCATATGTATAGCACTGATTACTGCAGTAATGTCACTGGTACCCCCAAAAGTGTCAAAAATGTCAGTCAAGGGTCCGATCTGTCCGCCGCAATGTCGCAGTACCGAAAAAAAAATCGCAGATCGCCGCCATTACGCGTTAAAAAAAAAAACGCCAAAAATGACAAAAATCTTTCCCTTTGTTAGTAAACGCAATAACTTTTGCGCAAACCAATCAAAATACGCTTTTTGCGTTTTTTTTTACCAAACATAGGTAGCATAAAACAAATTGGCCGAAAAATGTTAAAAAATTTTGATTTTTACTTTTTTTTTTGGGGAATTTCATATAAAAAAATGTGAAAAATATTGTTATTTTTGCAAAATTTACGCTCTTTTTTTGTTTATAGCGCGTGATCAAAAAATCGCACAGGTGATCAAATACCACCAAAAGAAAGCTCTGTTTGTGGGAAAAAAAGGACGTCAAATTCGTTTAGGTACAGCGTCGCACGACCGCGCAATTGTCCGTTAAAGTCACGCAGTAAAAAATCGCAAAAAAACCCCTGGTCCTTTAGCAGCCAAATCCTCCGGGGCTTAAGTGGTTAAAGAAGCACTACATTAAATGGAGCACTATATTAAAGGAGCACTACATTAAATGGAGCACTACATTAAATGGAGCACTATATTAAAGGAGCACTACATTAAATGGAGCACTACATTAAAGCGCAGCTAAACCCATTGATTTAACAGTTCAAAAAAAACAGTTACATTCCTGGCACAAGCTGACTGTGATAATTTTTATGCTACCTCTTTATCTTTCTTTCTTTATGGTTCCTCTTCATATCTGGGTATCGTATAGTCCCACATTCCCCACTGACCCCATTGTGAATTTTTTACTTTCCAAAAATGTGTTTTGGGGGTTTTCT
Organism: Pelophylax lessonae; assembly: GCF_965119305.1. Classification (NCBI taxonomy): domain Eukaryota; kingdom Metazoa; phylum Chordata; class Amphibia; order Anura; family Ranidae; genus Pelophylax; species Pelophylax lessonae. Next base: position 242,849,866 of record NC_138776.1, read on the forward strand.
TACTATTCTGATATTTTTATTTTAACAGAAGTAAGGAAAACATTTTTTTCAAAAAATAATAGTAGAATAAAAAATAAAAAAAAAAAAACACCAAAAGAAAACTCTGTCTCCAAAAATATGTAAAACTTATCCTGATTAGGGTTGAGCGGACACCTAGATGTCCGTGTTCGACGGGTTCGGCCGAACTTTAAAAAAAAGTCCGGGTCCGTGTCCCGGACTTTTACCGAACTTTTCCCGGACACCGAACCCCATTGAAGTCAATGGGGACCCGAACTTTAAGGCACTAAAATGGCTCTAAAACACCAAAGGAAAGGGCTAGAGTGCTGCAAATGGCAGCAAAAGGTAATTAAGAGCATGGCAAGTGCTCTGCAAACAAATGTGGATAGGGAAATAACTTAAAACAACAAAAAAAAACAGAAAAATAAAACAATGTTCTTCTTCATCTCTGAAGGACGAGGCCCATATGGAGTAGGAGGGAGGTTGAGGTGGTGGTGGATGTGGCGGTGACATAGGCGTGCGCACAGGGTGTGCTGGGTGTGCCTGGGCACACCCTAATCACCTAGGGCACATAGCATTGCCAGTGAGGAGATGGGAAAGATCTCCCTGGGACCTGCTCTGCTCTATTTCTCCTTGCCTACAGGTACATGGCCCCGATACATTACTCTCCCTGCTGGCAAACACATGCATGTGTATTTCAACTTTGGGGTGCACACCTTAATGCAATAGGCTGCGCACACCTATGGGCGGTGTAGGTGGAAGCGGCGGTGGAGGAGGACCAGGGCCGGATTAACAGCATCATGGGCTTGGTGCTGAGGATTTTGAAGGGCCTTAAGGGCCGTGCCTTGCCATGCACCCAGAGGAGGAAGGGTGCAGCCATGCATGCCTAATTCAACATGGGATGCTGTCTCTGAAGCCCATAAACACATCCATGCATCGCCAACTGTCCCTCCTTGTCCGGCCTTCACGCTGTGTGGGGAGGTTCTGAGGGTGCTGCCTGGGGAAGCGAGCATAGAAGCCAGACTTCTGTGTTTACAAGTGACAGAAGAGCGGTAACAGTGAATATGGCCAACCCGGGGCCTATATAAAAGGTAGGGGCCTGGAGCTGCAGCTCCAATAGCCCCTACATTAATCTGGCCCTGAGGAGGAGGACGAGGTAGCCAACACTGCTTCTTTTCAAAAATTTTAAATGAGGGTACACCCCAAAAGAGTTAGAAAGAGCAAAAATGGAACAATGGGTGGGTAAGGTCGGTATCCATTGCTATTCTGCATAAGGTACGGAAAAGTCCCGTGGGATCCATGCCTGGTTCATTTTAATGAACGTGAGCTTGTCCACATTGTCTCTGGACAGGCGGCTGCGCTTGTCTGTTATAACGCCCCCAGCCGTGCTAAATACCCGTTCAGATAATACACTGGCTGCAGGGCACGCCAGCACCTCCAAGGCGTAAAGGGCAAGCTCAGGCCATGTGCCCAATTTGGAGACCCAGAAGTTGAAGGGGGCAGACCCGTCATTCACTACATGTAGGCGTGTGCACACATACTGCTCCACCATGTTGGTAAAATGCTGCCTCCTGCTAAGACGTTCCATCTGAGCTGCTGGTGCTGCTGTTTGTTGTGGCGTGCTGACAAAGCTTTTCCACATTTCGGCCATGCTAACCCTGCCTTCTGAGGTGCTGGCGGTGCCCTGGTTGCGTTGGCGACCTCCTCCTCCTCCTCCTCTGCCTTGTGCTTCCACTGTGGCCCCGCTGTCAGATGGGAATGCCAGCAGCATGGCGTCTACCAGCGTGCGCTTGTACTCACGCATCTTGCGATCGCGCTCCAGTGAGTGAATTAAGGACGGTACGTTGTCCTTGTAACGGGGATCCAGCAGCGTGGCCACCCAGTAATCAGCACAAGTTAGAATGTGGGCAACTCGGCGGTCGTTGTGGAGACACTGCAGCATGTAATCGCTCATGTGTGCCAGGCTGCCCAGAGGCGACGAAAGGCTGTCCTCTGTGGGAGGTGTATCGTCCGTGTCCTCTGTATCCCCCCAGCCACGCACCAGTGATGGCCATGAGCTGGCCTGGGTGCCACCCTGCTGTGAACATGGTTCCATCTCCTCCTCCAGCTCCTCCTCCTCCTCATCCTCCTCATCCTCCAGAACTGTGCCCCTGCTGGACAATTGTGTCCCTGGCGTTTGTGTGTGCAGGAACCCACCCTCGGAGCCCCTTGCGAATGACTGCCCTGAAAGCCTTTGAAATGTTACCTCTTCATCCTCCTCCTCCTCCTCCTCATCCTGTGCCACATCCTCTTCCATCATCGCCCAAATTGTTTTTTCAAGGAGGCATAGAAGTGGGATAGTTAAGCTGAGAATGGCGTCATTGCCACTGGCCATGTTGGTGGAGTACCCAAAACAGCGCAACAAGGCACAATATATGCAAATGTCAAATATGCAAACTATGCCGCAATTTAATGTTTTTTACACCAAAAGGGTGTGTATTGAATAGCGGAATAGGATAAAAAACTGTGTATCTCACACGTACAAACACAGACTAGGCCCGATTAAATTTTTTCCTACCCTAAAGGGAGGATGAGGAAGAGGAGTATGGAACATGCAGCACCCTCAAATCTTCAGAAGTATGAGATGAACCCCAAAAACTTGGAAAGGTGGATCTCTCTCACACGTACCAACACAGACTATCCCCCAATTTAACTGATCCCCAAAGGTTTTTGATTAAATAGCGGAATAGAAAATATGATCCAAAAAAAGTGTATGTATATCACACGTACACAACCACACTAGGCCCCAATTACTATTGTTTGTACCCCTAAAAGGCTAGATGAGGAGTAGGGGGGGTATGGAACAGGCAGCACCCTCAAACCTTCAGAAGTATGAGATGAACCCCAACAACTTGGAAAGGTGGATCTCTCTCACACGTACCAACACAGACTATCCCCCAATTTAACTGATCCCCAAAGGTTTTTGATTAAATAGCGGAATAGAAAATATGATCCAAAAAAAGTGTATGTATATCACACGTACACAACCACACTAGGCCCCAATTACTATTGTTTGTACCCCTAAAAGGCTAGGAGTAGGGGGAGTATGGAACAGGCAGCACCCTCAAACCTTCAGAAGTATGAGATGAACCCCAACAACTTGGAAAGGTGGATCTCTCTCACACGTACCAACACAGACTATCCCCCAATTTAACTGATCCCCAAAGGTTTTTGATTAAATAGCGGAATAGAAAATATGATCCAAAAAAAGTGTATGTATATCACACGTACACAACCACACTGGGCCCCAATTACTATTGTTTGTACCCCTAAAAGGCTAGATGAGGAGTAGGGGGAGTATGGAACAGGCAGCACCCTCAAACCTTCAGAAGTATGAGATGAACCCCAACAACTTGGAAAGGTGGATCTCTCTCACACGTACCAACACAGACTATCCCCCAATTTAACTGATCCCCAAAGGTTTTTGATTAAATAGCGGAATAGAAAATATGATCCAAAAAAAGTGTATGTATATCACACGTACACAACCACACTAGGCCCCAATTACTATTGTTTGTACCCCTAAAAGGCTAGGAGTAGGGGGAGTATGGAACAGGCAGCACCCTCAAACCTTCAGAAGTATGAGATGAACCCCAACAACTTGGAAAGGTGGATCTCTCTCACACGTACCAACACAGACTATCCCCCAATTTAACTGATCCCCAAAGGTTTTTGATTAAATAGCGTAATAGAAAATATGATCCAAAAAAAGTGTATGTATATCACACGTACACAACCACACTAGGCCCCAATTACTATTGTTTGTACCCCTAAAAGGCTAGATGAGGAGTAGGGGGAGTATGGAACAGGCAGCACCCTCAAACCTTCAGAAGTATGAGATGAACCCCAACAACTTGGAAAGGTGGATCTCTCTCACACGTACCAACACAGACTATCCCCCAATTTAACTGATCCCCAAAGGTTTTTGATTAAATAGCGGAATAGAAAATATGATCCAAAAAAAGTGTATGTATATCACACGTACACAACCACACTAGGCCCCAATTACTATTGTTTGTACCCCTAAAAGGCTAGATGAGGAGTAGGGGGGGTATGGAACAGGCAGCACCCTCAAACCTTCAGAAGTATGAGATGAACCCCAACAACTTGGAAAGGTGGATCTCTCTCACACGTACCAACACAGACTATCCCCCAATTTAACTGATCCCCAAAGGTTTTTGATTAAATAGCGGAATAGAAAATATGATCCAAAAAAAGTGTATGTATATCACACGTACACAACCACACTAGGCCCCAATTACTATTGTTTGTACCCCTAAAAGGCTAGATGAGGAGTAGGGGGGGTATGGAACAGGCAGCACCCTCAAACCTTCAGAAGTATGAGATGAACCCCAACAACTTGGAAAGGTGGATCTCTCTCACACGTACCAACACAGACTATCCCCCAATTTAACTGATCCCCAAAGGTTTTTGATTAAATAGCGGAATAGAAAATATGATCCAAAAAAAGTGTATGTATATCACACGTACACAACCACACTGGGCCCCAATTACTATTGTTTGTACCCCTAAAAGGCTAGATGAGGAGTAGGGGGGGTATGGAACAGGCAGCACCCTCAAATCTTCAGAAGTATGAGATGAACCCCAAAAACTTGGAAAGGTGGATCTCTCTCACACGTACCAACACAGACTATCCCCCAATTTAACTGATCCCCAAAGGTTTTTGATTAAATAGCGGAATAGAAAATATGATCCAAAAAAAGTGTATGTATATCACACGTACACAACCACACTAGGCCCCAATTACTATTGTTTGTACCCCTAAAAGGCTAGATGAGGAGTAGGGGGAGTATGGAACAGGCAGCACCCTCAAATCTTCAGAAGTATGAGATTGTGTTCACTGTACCCCACAAAGATTGAGTTCACTGCACCCCACAATGATTGTGTTCACTGCACCCCACAAAGATTGTGTTCACTGCACCTCACAAAGATTGTGTTCACTGTACCCCCCCAAAGATTGTGTTCACTGCACCCCACAAAGATTCTGTTCACTGTACCCCACAAAGATTGTGTTCACTGCACCCTAAAAGGATGTTGTTCACTGCACCCCACAAAGATTGTGTTCACTGCACCCTAAAAGGATGTTGTTCACTGCACCCCAAAAAGATTGTGTTCACTGTACCCCCCCAAAGATTGTGTTCACTGCACCCCACAAAGATTGTGTTCACTGCACCCCAAAAAGATTGTGTTCACTGTACCCCCCAAAGATTGTGTTCACTGCACCCCAAAAAGATTGTGTTCACTGTACCCCCCAAAGATTGTGTTCACTGCACCCCACAAAGATTCTGTTCACTGTACCCCACAAAGATTGTGTTCACTGCACCCCAAAAAGATTGTGTTCACTGTACCCCCCCAAAGATTGTGTTCACTGCACCCCACAAAGATTCTGTTCACTGCACCCCACAAAGGATTTTGTTCACTGCACCCCAAAAAGATTGTGTTCACTGCACCCCAAAAAGGATTTTGATCACTGCACCCCAAAAAGGATGTTGTTCACTGCACCCCAAAAATGATTTTGTTCACTCCACCCCAAAAAGATTGTGTTCACTGCACCCCACAAAGATTGTGTTCACTGCACCCCAAAAAGATTGTGTTCACTGTACCCCCCAAAGATTGTGTTCACTGCACCCCACAAAGATTCTGTTCACTGTACCCCACAAAGATTGTGTTCACTGCACCCCAAAAAGATTGTGTTCACTGCACCCCAAAAAGGATGTTGTTCACTGCACCCCAAAAAGGATGTTGTTCACTCCACCCCAAAAAGATTGTGTTCACTGCACCCCACAAAGATTGTGTTCACTGCACCCCAAAAAGATTGTGTTCACTGCACCCCAAAAATGATTTTGTTCACTGCACCCCAAAAAGGATTTTGTTCACTGCACCCCAAAAAGGATGTTGTTCACTCCACCCCAAAAAGATTGTGTTCACTGCACCCCAAAAAGATTGTGTTCACTGCACCCCACAAAGGATTTTGTTCACTGCACCCCAAAAAGATTGTGTTCACTGCACCCCAAAAAGGATGTTGTTCACTGCACCCCAAAAAGGATTTTGTTCACTGCACCCCAAAAAGATTGTGTTCACTGCACCCCACAAAGGATTTTGTTCACTGCACCCCACAAAGATTGTGTTCACTGCACACCAAAAAGGATTGTGTTCACTGCACCCCAAAAAGATTTTGTTCACTGCACCCCAAAAAGATTGTGTTCACTGCAGCCCAAAAAGATTGTGTTCACTGCAGCCCAAAAAGATTGTGTTCACTGCAGCCCAAAAAGATTGTGTTCACTGCAGCTCACACACAGAAAAATGGATGTGGATCACTGACACCTGCCTATCTCCAATCCCACACCACACAGCAATATCGATTGTAGTTTGTAGAACACAGTTTCCCTAAAATTCAGCAGACTCTGTCCCTAACAGGATTGAGAAGAGATCGTAGATCAGGATTGAGTGCAGATTCACCCCACCCCCCACACAGCAATATCGATTGTAGTTTGTAGAAGACACTGACCCTATAATTCAGCAGACTCTATCCCTAAAATGCCTACAACTCGCCCTGCCTAAACACTCCGACCTGTCCCTCAATTCTATCCGGACACAAATGGTTTTTTCCTGCCTATCTTTCCCTAATCAGCAGCCAGCACATTGATGTGTGCTCTGTCCCTTAGCTAAGCAGCAGAATGACGCTGCTGCGGCGGCTGCCTCGAACTTATAAAGACTTGGTCACATGCTTCAGACGGCCAATCACAGCTACTAAGACATTTGCAGGCATGGCTGGGATGGCTTAAGGCACACCAGTTAAACGATTGTTGATTGGCTGTTGAAAGCCCGCCATGAAAAGAGCGCCAAAGCATGCAAAACCCGGAAATAAAACGACCGAACACGGATTTTTACCCGAACATACAGTAAAGTGTCCGTGTCCGTGTTCGGGTAAAAAAAATCCAATTATTCGGTACGAACACGAATAATACAGTCCGTGTTCGCTCAACACTAATCCTGATACAGTGCTGCATTATTAAGTAATTGGCAGTTAAATGATCACGGCACTGAAAACGGAATAATGGCCTGGTAAAGAAGAGGTATTATAGGATGGCAGTGGTTAATCTATGTAGAAATAGATAAGTTTGACTGAAAATGAGAACTTAACCAGGCAATTTGGACAGCTGTACTTAGGTAATAATAACCAACATCAAGGTGTTAAGAGATTATCAATCTTGCTCTTTGCATAACAGATTGCCTTATTTGTTGTGTGAGCCCGAGATAAACCACAGCTACTAAAACCAAGGTATAAAAGAGAGATGTGAGGTCTCTGAGAAGCAAGGAAGAATCTTAGAGAAGACCTCAAAGAAGCTTGAAGACACAAGAGCTTCTAGACTCTAAAGGTAAAATGATGACAGCACTTATCTTACTTCTTGGAGTTATTTGAAAACCTTCTTGCCTTTAATGTGCTTTCTTCATTCTGGTCTTTCTTCTGCCTTTTCCTCTGAAGTCTGGTTCCCAGGCTTCTTTGTCATTAGCATTATCCAAGTGTCTTACTCTTAGCCCTTCTTTTCTTTTATTTCCTAGTAAAAATGTTATTTGTGACCTTCTTTGATGACAGCCTCATGGGGCCCAATCATTGGAGTTTAATTTTAGGTTGACCAAATTTTTTCATTAACCAAAACTTTGTATCATTATGGGCTACCTCATTAACCTAATGAAAATGTATCTTTATCCAAAACAACTGTACAAGAGAGGAATTCTCCTCACTCTAATAACAAATGTATCGGTAATCCTTTGGATCTCATTTTTCTAGCTCATTGTCATGCCCAGGGGCGTAACTACAGGGATTGCAGGGGTTGCAATTGCAATCCGGCCCCATGCTCCAGGGGGCCGGTGCGACTCCCCTGTACACCTGGATAGGAAGGGCGGCGGGGGCAGCATGTGGAGAAATCACTGTCCTCCTTTTTCCTCCTATAGCTGCAGGAGGAAAATGGAGGGGATTGGTTCTTCTGTATGCTGCCCCCATCACTCCTCCTATCCAGTTCACTTGTGTACTATGTGCTTCCCTGGACCAATGTATCATTGTTGATTCCCACTGCAGCTTTTATAAAGATTCTAGACAAGTACTAAGTATCCCCCAATAATCAATACCTGCACTTTACAAGTCATGCCCGCATGAGAAATTGCTCAGGCCTGATGATTGCCTTCTCATGTAGGCTCTGCATTGTGACTGTTGTGTATCCCCATATACAAAAGTTCTGCAATTTTCATGGTGGCTGCAGATGGGAGGAAGGGAAGTATGTTTGGTCACCTGGAGATTCTGGTCATATGCCAGGGAAGGGGTGGGGGGGATTTTTTAACACAACTTTGCTTTAAAAGGCCCTGTATATTCCCTCTACCTGTGAACATGACTAATGACGCTCAATGCTTCTCAGTATGGGAGTGTATGTGACCTCCACCCATGATGCAACTCTTAGGCCTGAATGTCTAATCTTTGGAGTATTGTAAGGTTGGGGTGACATCACCATCTAACTTTTGGCACTTTGATCGTGGCTACCATTGAGGAAGGGGTGGTGGGGTATTGCTGGACAGATGAGTATTAAGTGATCTGGGGGGGGGGGGTTGACTTTATACTGACATCTAACTCTGAATGGGTTTAGTGACAGGATCCTTGTAAGATGTCTACAAACATCAGAAAATGTTGGCCAATCTGGCAGTTTACAGCTGGATATGTTTTTTTTTTTTTTTTAGCTAGGCACCACTGGGCCTGGCATTCTTGGGTAGGGAGTGGATCTTAGCTAGGCACCACTGGGCCTGGCATTCTTGGGTAGGGAGTGGATCTTAGCTAGGCACCACTGGGTCTGGCATTCTTGGGTAGGGAGTGGATCTTAGCTAGGCACCACTGGGCCAGGCATTCTTGGGTAGGGAGTGGATCAGCTGGTTTCTTTTATTTAGAATTATATTATGATATATTATTTTAAATAGAAGTTGGTGCTGAGCATGTCAATAAAATGCTTATGTGTATGGTTTCCACTTTGGTCTATCCTCTGAAAGATCAATGGGTGGCCAGATCTTGCATAGTCCAGTTGAACCTTTGGCTTTTCATTCAAAAAGTCAGGTTGTAAAGATCATAAAAAGTCATATTTTTTATTTTACTGCACTATCATGCTGCAACCAGCATGAAAAAGCATGGCGGAAAATTAGATCGCTGCTGAACACATAGCAAAGGAGTTTGGGTCTTCACTGTTTGTGCAGCCTTTGACTGCTTTATAGTATTAGAAATATGGATCTTAGCTAGGCACCACTGGGCCTGGCATTCTTGGGTAGGGAGTGGATCTTAGCTAGGCACCACTGGGCCTGGCATTCTTGGGTAGGGAGTGGATCAGCTGATTTCTTTTATTTAGAATTATATTATGATATATTATTTTAAATAGAAGTTGGTGCTGAGCATGTCAATAAAATGCTTATGTGTATGGTTTCCACTTTGGTCTATCCTCTGAAAGATCAATGGGTGGCCAGATCTTGCATAGTCCAGTTGAACCTTTGGCTTTTCATTCAAAAAGTCAGGTTGTAAAGATCATAAAAAGTCATATTTTTTATTTTACTGCACTATCATGCTGCAACCAGCATGAAAAAGCATGGCGGAAATTTAGATCGCTGCTGAACACATAGCAAAGGAGTTTGGGTCTTCACTGTTTTGTGCAGCCTTTGACTGCTTTATAGTATTAGAAATCCAAGCTGATCATATGTATAGAAAAGTAACATGTTCAGGGGTTTTGTAAGATAAAAAGATGTGGTTCCTTCTGAAATCTGATGAAGAAGCAATTGGTATCTTGGTATACTGGCAAAAGAGCCATCTAATAGTCATATTTCAGGTCAGTGACAGATGAAATGTGATTGGTTGTTACAGGTTATTTTGCATTGAGCTATACTAATGAATATGCCTAATACAACCATGTGAGAAGACTGACTTCATTGTTCTCTCTTTATCTCTGCAGACATGATCCGTCTACTGGTGCTGCTTTTACTGGGAACAGTCTATGCCCAGCAACCTGGTGAGCTGACAATCTATATATATATATATTTATATCACAGCAGTCTTATATTTTTGTGATCTATTCCCATACCGTTTACAAAAATATAATTTTTAAAAACAGTTTCACATTTTTTATACATACAGTGTTACATTTTTTAATTCGTATTCATTAAAAAACATTGAGTGCATCCTCCAGTGGCAATCTATAGGTTAGATGGGCAATCAGCTGTAATACACAAGGTACGCTGCAAAATTTTAGGCAGGAGTGAAAGAAATTAAGAATGCTTTCAGAACTAGAAGTGTTAATAATTAGTTTTTAATAATTAACAAAATGGAAAGTCAACGGGCAGAAGAGAAATCTAAATCAAATCAATATTTGATGTGACCACTCTTTGCCTTGAAAACAGCATCAATTCTTCTAGGTAGACTTACACACAGTTTTTGAAGGAACTCAGCATGTAGGTTGTTCCAAACATCTTGGAGAACTAACCACAGATCTCTGTGGATGTAGGCTGCCTCAATGTCAAGCGGCAGCTGCCAAAGCCAGCATAAAGAAAGGGATGTATTCCCGAGATAAAACTATAATCCTACCACTTTATAAAACTCTGATCCAACCACATCTGGAGTATTCTGTCCAGTTTTGGTCGCCGGTCCTCAGGAGGGATGTGTTGGAGCTGGAGAGAGTCCACAGAAGGGCAACTAAACTGATTAGGGGATTGGAGGACCTTAATTATGAAGAGCGTCTGCAATCACTTGATTTATTCTCCCTGGAGAAGAGACGCCTGAGAGGGGACATGATAGCAATTTATAAATATCTCAGCATAGAAAAAAAGCTATTCAGTCCGAAGGACTGCATGAGGACTAGAGGACATACAATGCGTCTGGAGGAGAAGCGTTTTAACCTCAGGCAACGAGGGGGGTTCTTTACTGTTAGAGCTGCAAGATTGTGGAATTCTCTACCACAAGAGGTGGTTTCTGCGGGAAGTATGGTGGCTTTCAAAAGACTCTTAGACATATATCTCAAGAATCATAAAATTCAGGAGTATGGAAGATTATTACGGCCACACACACCTACACAGGTTGAACTGGATGGACTATTGTCTTTATTCAACCTCACCTACTATGTAACTCCTTCTGGTTCTTCATGTAATCTCAGACAGATGTTGAGATCAGGGCTCTGTGGAGGCCAAACCATTACTTCCAGGACTCCTTGTTTTTCTCTACACTGAAGATAGTTCTTAGTTATGATGTTAGGTGATGGCGCCCTCAATTTACAATAGGTGTGGATAGCTGCTCCTTTATATGAGGTGATGAATCACCTTAAACATGAAAAATTTAGTGAATAAAGATGTGGCGCTAAACCAAGTGGACAATGTATTTACCGTCAGGTGACCTGTATGGATTTAAGTATGCATGACCCTTGCATTGAAATAATCCATAAAATGATAAAACAAATATTAATAATTTGTGACACATAAATGGAAATAGAAATATGATGTGACTGAAGGTAGTTTGTAATGACTGGCTGTATGTTTCGGGTCATTGTCCTGCTGCAGAATACATTTGTGGCAAATCATATGGCATGATGGATAAGTATCTGCCTGTATTTCTCAGCATTGAGGACACCATTGGTCCTGATCCAATCTCCAACTCCATTTGCAGAAATGCAGCCCCAAACTTGCAAGGAACCTCCACCATTCCTCACTGTGGCCAGCAGACACTCATTCCCAGATAACAAGGATAACTTGCTTGCTATCTGGGTTATTGTACCATTCTCTATCCCTTGGCCAACAAACTGCCCCCTGTTACAGCAAAATATTTCACAATTTGAATCCAGTCCAGAACACCTTCTGCTCTTTTTCTGCACCCCAGCTTCTATGTTTTTGTGTATAGTTGAGTTGCTTAGCCTTGTCTGCACATCCTATGCACAAAAACGTAGGAACTGGGGTGCAGAAACATGGCAAAGGTAACGGATTGACATAAATGAATAAAAGCTGATCATTGTAGGCATCAATGTTAAATAGTTTGTCTCAGCCAGTGCTGTATTTTGGCCTAGGCCAACAAGGCCCAGGCCTAGGGCGGCACTTTGCAGGGGGGCAGCAAAAAAGACGCCCCCCCCCCTCCACCTGAGTCTCTTTGGGCCACTGGTTGCTAGAGCCACCTCTCCCACCTCTCTCTCTCACCCCCTCCTCTCTCTCTCTCTCTCACCCCTCCTTTCTCTCTCACCCCTCTTTTCTCTCTCACCCTCTCTCTCACCACCCTCTCTCTCAACCCCTCCTCTCTCACCTCTCCTCTCTCTCACCCCCTCTCTTTCTCTCTCTCTCACCCCCTCTCTTTTTCCCTCTCTCTCATCCCCCCTCTCTCTCACCCCCCTCTCTTTTATCCCCCCCTCTCTCTCTCTCACCGCCCCCTCTCTCATACTCTCTATCATTTTCCCTTTCATCCCCCTCTCTCTCTCTCACCCCCCTCTCTCTCTCTCTCTCTCTCTCACCCCCTCTCTCTCCCTCCCCCCTCTCTCTCATCCCCTTCTCTCTACCTACCTCCCTCACCCACCCCCCTCTCTCTCTCACCCCCCCTGTCTCTCTCTCTCTCCCTCCCTCACCCACCCCTCTCTCTCATGAGATCTCAGGGGTTCATGCTGGGACTTGGAGTCCTTCAATTTTGGAGGGAGTCACATCCGTCAAAAAGGAAGGAGTTGGGCAAATTTACATAGGAGTCGGAAGGGGGGCGCCCAATTTTAGTCTTGCCTAGGGCGGCACAAAATTAAAATACACCACTGGTCTCAGCCCTGTAACTGCCACTTGTGTGGAAAATAAAGAAAGTTGAAAAGTAACAGACATACTGGCTGGATCACCATGTGAAAATAAAGGAATAAAACCTAATAAAGCAAAACCAATGCAATCCAGAGTTGTATAAAGTACTCGAAACCCATACTTGAGTAAAAGTACAAGTGCTCGATCAAAAAGTGATTTGAGTAGAAGTACTAAAGTATTCAACATTTGTTGTACTTAAGTATTGCAAGTAGTTTTTTTTAAAAAATGTTGCTACTCAAGTACTGAAAGTAAAAGTACCAGTAGTTTTGAAAAAAAATGCTACTCAAGTACTGAAAGTAAAAGTACAAGTACTGTGTTATGTAGTTATTAAAGAAAGAAGTCAAAAGTTTGAACATCATATTGTTTTTTATTATTTCAAATGCAGCTTTTATTTATACATACAGTAGCATTTATTTTCGTATGCGCTGATAATACACATGTTTTGAGCTTCATGAAACCTGCCATCTACTGCTCTGGCAGTGGTCATTTTTATAATTGTAACGAGTAACTATGCAGCACAAAAAAAATATCGGAGTAGAAGTATTGAAATCATCTAAAAAATGTAGTGAAGTAAAAGTGGAAGTAGGAGAAAAAAATTCTACTCTAGGAAAGTACAGATACCGCCTTTCGGTACTTAAGTACAGTAGTGAAGTAGTTCTACTTAGTTACTATACATCTCTGCAATCACCACATCTAAGAATTTGTAAGCTGCCATATAATGCATTTTTGTTTTTCGGTTTAATATCACGTAAAATCCATTTTAGAAGCTTCAAAACAAAGCCCTACAGTTTATTTTCTTTAGAAACCAGCCACAGCCTAATTAGAAAAGCCTGTCTCATGCCAGCATGTTGCAGAGAAGGACCTTTGCTCTTTTATTGGAAGCATTGGATTCTCTGCAATGGTCCTGCACACCCCCTGTTGACCATAGCATTCCAATCAGCACCAAGCATGAGCTTTGCCTATTGTAGAGCTATAGGTCTTACTCAGCTAGGGAAGTGTTGGGTTCTACAGAGAGAACAATGCTGCCCGATAGAGAGCTAGGACCATTCTCTGCCGCATGCTGACAGGGGACCAACTTTTCTACTCAGGCTGTGGCTGCTTTTTCACAGACAACAAATTGAAAATATAACTCGGCTTTATTATGATGGAGGTGAGTGTAGTTGGGAAGTCAAATTCTGAGATTTGGTTACAAAAATCTTGAGAACTAAAATTCTGGTGCTATCCATTTCCACCCAGAAATATTATATCGATTTTATATGAACCTTCCATGCAGTAACTCTGAGATCAATTGGCACAGCAAGATCTTAGTGTGGTTTGGCACCAACTGAATTCCTAATTTTAAAACACTTCAATATTTTTCAGAAGGTTTTCAAAATGACTTTGATAAACCAGTCGATCCAAGCAGCCAGGAGAATGATGATGACATGCCCAAGGACCTAGAGGAAACTGATGACATGCCCGAGGATCTAGAGGAAACTGATGACATACCCGAGGACCTAGAGGAAACTGATGACATACCCGAGGACCTAGAGGAAACTGATGACATGCCCGAGGATCTAGAGGAAACCGATCTTAATGACCTCAATTTAGAGAGGAGCCACAATACCACATTGGAATGTGACTCAGAAGCCACCTGCCATTACAAGCTGTTTACCTGTGGACAGAATTTCGGAAATGCTCAGGTGCGTAAACATGAAGGAATGTGCTTACAGTATATACCATTGTAGGATGGAGTGAGGACCATTCTCACGTTTCCCCAACAAAAGCATTCTTATTGCGTTGTCCCCAGAATTTTTTCCCACTTCTTGTTAAATTGAGTGCCCGTCCTTAGAGTGAGAATTTTTTTTTCCCCACACGTCCTGTTTCATGAATATTTCACAACTGTCACTTGGACAGGGGTCCCCAGTCGTAGATTTCTTCTCTCCTCCTGTTCTGGTCTCACATGTAAAATTTTTGATTTTCCATCACTTTCTGTCCTAGACCAGAAGCAAGGACCACTATAACAAAAAGAGAGAATTTACACCAATCAGCTTTGATTTTATGACTACCCCCCTAAAACTGAGCAGGTCCCACTTTTGTCACCAAAACAGCTCTAACCCATTGAGGCATGGACTCCACTAGACCTCTGAAGGCATGCTGCGGTAGCAAGCCATTAGTAGAGGATCCTTTAAGTCCTATACGTTGCGAAGTGGGGCCGCCATGCATTGAACTTGTTTTTCCAGCACATCCCACATATGTTTAATCGGATTGAGATCTGGAACATGTGGAAGCCAGGTCAACACCTCAAGCTCATTGTTGTGTTCCGCAAACCATTCTTGAACCATTCTTTGTAGTGTAACAAAGTGCATTATCCCACTGAAAGAGACCACTGCCTTCAGGGAATACCGTTTCCATGAAGGGGTTTACTTGACCACCAACAATGTTTAGGTAGGTGGTATGTGTCAGGTAACATCCACATAAATAGCAGGATCCAAGGTTTCCCAACAGAACAATGATCATTGATCACACTGCCTCCACCAGCTTGTTTTCCTCCCATAGTGCATCCTGGTGTCATCTTTTCCCCAAGTTAGCAACCGGAATGCACCTGGCCATATGATGTAAAAGAAAACATGATTCAGATTCATCAGACCAGGCCACCTTCTTCTATTGCTCCATGGTCCAGTTCTGATGCTCACATGCCCATAGTTGGGGCTTTTGGTTGTGGACATGGGTCAGCATGGGCACCCTGACCATTGCTCCCTGGTCAGTCCCTGGCCACCTTCTTCTATTGCTCCCTGGTCCAGTTCTGATGTTCACATGCCCATAGTTGGGGCTTTTGGTTGTGGACACGGGTCAGCATGGGCACCCTGACCAGATGGTGGCTATGCAGCCCCATACACAACAATCTACAATGCCCTTTTTTTTTTTTAAACATCAACTTTAGAGACAATACGTTTACTTGCTGCCTAATATATCCCAATAACTTTCAGATGCCATTAATACAAGATAATCAATGTTATTCGTAACATTTTAAATTACAACTTAGGACACAACATGTGATATGTCAGCCATATTAACAAAAAGTTCCAGGAATTTGTTAGGTGTAGAGTTTTTTTTAGTTGTATGTGTCCTCACTGAAGAGATTCTCGTCACTTCGTGTCCTAGTGACTAGGGATGATCGAACTTTTGAAAAGTTCGGTTCGACCAGAACACCCGAATTTCCCGAAAGTTCGGTTCAGATTCCAGAACCCCATTGAAATCAATGGGACCCAAACTTCTGGAATCAAAAAACACAATTTATATGTGTGTGTGTGTGTATATATATATATATATATATATATATATATATATATATATATATATATATATATGTGTGTGTGTATATATATATATATATATGGAATCAAAAAACACCATTTTGAAGCCCTAAAACCCAATAAATGCCCCTAAAAAGTGCCTAGGGTTCTGGGTCATGCACCTGGGGACTATTAATCACACAAAAAAATGTTCTTAAAAATTGTCGTTTTTGATAGAGAGACAATTATTGAAAAAATTATTGGAAAAAAAAAAGAGATTTCTTTGGATTTAGTATCTGGGGGGGGTCTAAAAGGTGTACCTGTGAAGTTTCAGCTCTGTAGCATGTCCAGAACCAGAAAAAAAAGATCATTTAGCGCAGGGATGGTGTTACCCTCCTTTCACACCTATATGTGTGTATGTGTATGGAATCAAAAATGGTGTTTTTTGATTCCATATATATATATATATATCTACATTACGGTCACCCTGACATGGATGAGTTCAGTCACCCTGGCATAGCAGAGTCAGTTCACTCTAAACTATATTACGGTTACCCTGATATGGAAGAGTTCGGTCACCCACCCTGGCAAAGCAGAGTCAGTTCACCCTAAACTACACTACGGTCACCCTGACACTAAAACTTTCCCTACAGAAACTAGATTTTTGAATCTAACTATAGTGGTATATAGTACCCTAACTACACTGCATATCCCTTTCCTCACACTAATAATTGCAAAATGACACTGGAGCAGCAGGAGTAAGAAAAATACTTCCACTCTATTCCAGAGCCTCTCTATTACAGTGCTAGAGATTTGGCCGGGCTATGTTATATACTGGGGGGCGTATTCACTCCTGATTGGCCTCTGGACCCCCTAGTCACCCCAATGGGCTTTTACTGATCTTTCTGGGCCAATCATGGGCTTTTAAAGCCCAGTTCCTGTCCCATTGCATTTTGGGCGGTTCTGGTGGCCGAATTCCGAACTTTTATCGCAAAAGGTTCGGAATTCAGCCGAATTTCGAACAGCCAATGTTCGGGTCGAACCGATGGTCGACCCGAACCTTTCGATCATCCCTACTAGTGACCAGACACGAGATAAGTTCTTAGGTGTGTACTGAGGAGAGCCTGAAAACAAGTTTGTCTCACTTGAAAGCCTTTTAGAAATATTTATTGGTTAAGAGGATCAAAATAACAGCCAACACATTTCAGGTGAAAAGAGCCTCCTCCTTCGTCAGGGCTTGATGTTAATTAAATCATATTAGGATGCACTAGGGGATGTGTGTTAAGGTTTTATGGAGGCAAATTTCTTATGACATTAAAGGTAGCCGGATGCTTAGATATTTCAAATGCTGAAATGGCAGCAATGCCGACCTCTGGAGATTGAGAACTAGCCAACCTCTCCAGAGAGCATATTGTGAAAGATATGTTGTGCTCCAGATGCTGAACAGATTGCTCCCTGAGTAGTGGATGGCCCAGGTATCCCAGAATAGGCACCCTTATTGATTAGTATGGAATGATATGGTTGCTCTCAATCACCTGTAGGTGGCGCATAACCATATAAGTAAGGAATAATATGGTAGCTCTGAGGGCTAATCACCTGTAGGTGGCGCATAACCATATAAGTAAGGAATAATATGGTAGCTCTGAGGTCTAATCACCTGTAGGTGGCGCAGAACCATATAAGTAAGGAATAATATGGTAGCTCTGAGGTCTAATCCCCTGTAGGTGGCGCATAACCCGATGAGTTTAAAATAATATGGTGGCTCTGTGTCCTGTGATGTACAATAAAGAAATAAACTTTTGTGTTCACTCCCCAGCGTGTGTGCAAATGTCACAGAGGAAATCTGTGCTCTATACCGAATTACCGTGTCAACAATAAACTGAGGGCTTTCGCTCGGCGCTATAATCAGAAGCTTGTATGGATCGGTGTCTGGAGACGGCGTGTAAGTATCCTTTAGTCATTGTTTTATTTTCAGTCCCTGAACCACTTATGCAAGAAAAATTGTGGTTGCTAAAAAGTTTTTTTTCAGTTTTGGATAGAGTGGAGAGGGATTAGAACACCTGTCAGGTCGTATTGCTGTCTGTGCCCCCGTTAGGGAGATTCATCCCTTCTATTGGTCCTGTTTACCATTATCATTGAAAGTGAAAGTAAGGCTGGATTCACACTTGATTGGCATGCGGCTCACAGCAGGTGTCCGGTTTCCACTCTTTTTTCCTTTTCAGGGACTAATCGGGCCAGAATTTTTCCCTGAATTCGGAACTGAAAAGGAGCCAAAGATGGACAGGACCCCTCCATTGAGAGCCGGTCACAATTTCCTATTATGCGAAACCCGCCTACAATTCGCATAAGTGTGAACCCAGCCTAAAAAAAATCCCAAATTTTGGGTTGTCCCCAGAAAAGTAATAGAGGGGAAATCTTACATGGGAAAATAAGTTCTGGTGACCTGGAGGTTCCCAAGAAATTCCCTAATTTCCAAGGATTACCTCTCATTTCCTGTTTGGCTATGGGACAGGAAGTGAAGCCAAATCTCCACAATGGAACACAGATGGCGAAACACGGGTTATAACCCTCCCTTATCTATCTAAAATGATGAAAAAAAAAGCTTTAAATTACCTTTTCTTTAAAAAATAAAAAATTATAATTATAATTCTTTTAACCGCTTTAAGACCGGAAGGATTTGCCCCCTTAATGACCAGGCCCTATTTTGCGATTCGGCACTGTGTTACTTTAATGGACAATTGCGAAGCTTTACCCCAAAAAAATTGATGTCCTTTTTTCCCACAAATAGAGCTTTCTTTTGGTGGTATTTGATCACCTGTGCAATTTTTATGTTTTGCACTATAAACAAAAAAAGAGCGACAATTTTGAAAAAAAAAAAAAAAAAAAAAAACAATATTTTTCACATTCTGCTATATGAAATTCTCCAAAAAATTTTTTTAAAAATCAAAATTTTATAACATTTTAGGCCAATTTGTTTTCTGCTACATATTTTTGATAAAAAAAAAAAATTGCAATAAGCGTATTTTGATTGGTTTGCGCAAAAGTTATTGCGTCTACACACTACGGAAGTCATTTTTTATTGTTGTTTTTTTTTTTTTTACTAGTAATGGCGGCATTCTGCGATTTTTTGCGGGGCTGCGACATTGCGGCGGAGCAGATCGGTCCGCTGACTGATATTTTTGACACTTTTGGGGGGACCAGTGACATTACTACAGTAATCAGTGCTAAAAATATGCACTGTTACTGTAATAATGACGCTGGCAGGGAAGGGGTTAACATTATGGGTGATCAAGGTGTTAAATGTGAGCCTAGGGGAATGATTCTAACTGTGGGGGGGGGGGTGGGCGGGGCTTCTGAAATGACCATCGAGACCTGTGATCCTGAATAGAAGGATCACAGGAGCTCTGTGATCATTCCAGGGAGAAGAACGGTCGGCTGTGTTTACAACAGCCAACCGTTCTTCTCTTTCAGCGGGGAACGATCGCGGGTGTCAGGCGGCAATAGGAGCCACCTGACCCGTGCATCGGTTTCCCCGCTGACGAGCGGGGGCGGGAGCGTGCCGGCAGTGGGGCGCGCTCGCCCCCTAGTATATCTACGTTGCTTTGTACAGGAATGGCTGCCTGCCACAGTATATCTGCGGTGGGCGGTCGTAAAGTGGATAAAATCGTGTATATGAATTATACGGCCTCAGACTGACTGAGATCCCGATACCAGGCATTTACAAAGAGGCCACCAGGAGCAACAACACTGAAGGCCATGGTCAGCCATGAGCCCCCACATATCACCGGTTATGGATAATGGCATAGCTAGTCAAACATTTGCCGACTGGCCTGTAATAATTTTACTGCTGGCCGGTGGCTCCCCCGGGCACCGCAATGTACCTATAAATCACGCCAAACTTCCAGGCGTGCACGTGCCCCCTGCCTCTCGCGCTGTGGTTGGGCACTGCACCAGTTCATCAGCAGGCTCACAGCCAATGATTCTTAGTAAACACAAAACACATTTGGCTGTTTTTTTTTCAACCTGGTTTCACTTACTGTTCAGAGCTGAAAACAGAAAAAAAAGCCGGCCCGCCTGTAAGTGAAAAAAATCAGCACACATACACTTGTTAGGTACACAGTTAACCCTTTGGTTGCCCTCCTGATCACCCCTGTCACCCAGCCAGTGTCATTATTACAGTGACAGTGTACAGTATTATCACTGATCATTTTATTATTGTCATTAGTGACATCAGATAGTGTCAGTTAGCGTCAGTCCCTGATTGCCCGCCACGCTATCGTAGTCACACTCATACTGTAGCTCCTAACTGTCCCGGATTTCAAGGGACTGTCCCTGATTGGGAACAAAGTCTCCCTGTCCCTCTTTCCTCCTCATTTGTCCCTCGTTTTGGTCTGATCTATATAGTTGTATATAAAATGCATTATTTATATTTTATATGGTCCTTTCATTCAATGTCTTAAGAGCCGATCCACACTAGCGCGACTGACAAGTGGCGCTCCCTCGCGGTCCATTGACCGCTACAGGACCCGTTCTAATAGGAGCGACACAAGTCGCTCCGACTTAGAAAAAGGGTCCTGTGCTACTTCGGGGCGACCTCGGAGCGACTTGCATAGACTTCCATTATGTGAAGTCCCTGCAAGTCGCTCCGAAGTCATGGTGCATGGGAATGCACAAGTCGCCCCCGAAGTAGTACAGAGTCGTGTCGCCCCAGTGTGAGCCGACTCTTATTGCTGCATTTGTAAATTTCAAAGGCCAGTTTAAAAAAAAATAGTGGTAAAAAAAAAACACTTGTGAGTTTAACTAATCAGTTTTGTTTTTTTGGATAATTTTCCTTTAACCACTTCAGCCCTGGAAGGTTTACATTACCAGCTTATGCATATAATTGCAAATGTGTGCAAACTAAAGCCTTGTACACACACGTCGAAAATTGGCAGGTAATTTTCGTCCGACGACCGATCTGCCGATTTTCGGCTTGTTAGTATGATGCTTCCGACAACCAACTCTGACTTTTCAGCCGAAAAAATCCTGGTGTGCAGGCTATATAATTTTTGTCCGCCGTCAACACAACGGCCGATTTTCGTGCAGTCAGTACAGATATCGACAGGGAAAAATTTGATGAGCAAGTCTGGACATGCTCAGTGAAGAAAGAACACAAAGAAAGCAAACCAACACATGACATCACTTCTGAAGTAGAAATTTGTTGGGCGAGAAAATTCGTGTGCAGTCTAGGCACATTCCAACCAACAAAACACAACTCTGGACAAAAGACGGACGATTGGTCGGCCGATAATCGTTGCGTGTGTACGGGGCTTTAGTCACTAGTTTTAACGTGATCTGTTAGACAGAAAAATTTGTTGTAGGCTGGCCGGTAAGTGAGCTGGGAATTTTTCTTTGTTTTTTTTTTAGAAGAGCAGAATACAGTTTGGCCCAAAATTATGAAGACATTTAACTTTATTGGATATGTTTTTTAACAGAAAGTAGAAAATATCTGTTTTTTTCATTTATTTATAAAAAAAAAAAAAAAACAGTGGTGATCGAATACCACAAAAAGAAAGCTCTATTTGTGTGAGAAAAAAAATATATAAATTTTATTTGGGTGCCGTGTTGCAAAACCAAGCAGTTGCCAGTTAAAGTAGCATAGTCCTGAATAGCAAAAAATAACCTGGTCATGAAGGGGGTAAAAACTTTAGGAGGTCAAGTGGTTAAATAGGTTTAAAAAAAACACTTGACGATTCAGCTAAGAGTTAATTAAGTCAAATAATTATTGTTTGTAAATGCTTTTATTTTTCTTTCCAGCCATTAGGTGGAGCTCCTTAACGTGTTTACCTGTTTACTCTTAGCTGTTCTTTTAAAATAAACAATTTTTTGTTTACAGAGTTCAATAGCTAAGGCTGACATTTTCACACATAGCTATGTGACTTAGCTTTCCCCTACTCTGTCTTCTTAGTATATACAGTATGGAACAGGAAGAAGCTTCAATAAGATGTGTTGTGAACTTGTGATCATTCTGTAGAAAGGCATTATTATATAATAATTTATGTTTATGAGGACTGGCATGAATGTTTTTCTTTACATCCTTCTTGCAGTGCGGCGGATACCGCAATGTTGACGGAAGAAGACTGAGTTATACCAACTTTGGCTGCAGACAGCGCAAATGGCAAGGAAGATGGTGCGTTGCCCTAAACACAGCAAGTAAGTACCAAATCCACTACTACAGAAACCAACCACTGGTCTCCTACAGAAATCAGCCACTGGTCTCCTACAGAAACCAACCACTGGTCTCCTACAGAAATCAGCCACTGGTCTCCTACAGAAATCAACCACTGGTCTCCTACAGAAATCAACCACTGGTCTCCTACAGAAACCAGCCACTGTTCTCCTACGGAAATCAACCACTGGTCTCCTACAGAAATCAACCACTGGTCTCCTACAGAAATCAACCCCTCGTCTCCTACAGAAATCAACCACTGGTCTCCTACAGAAATCAACCACTGGTCTCCTACGGAAATCAACCACTGTTCTCCTACGGAAATCAACCTCTGGTCTCCTACAGGAACCAACCACTGGTCTCCTACAGAAACCAACCACTGGTCTCCTACAGAAACCAGCCACTGGTCTCCTACAGAAACCAACCTCTGGTCTCCTACAGAAACCAGCCACTGGTCTCCTACAGAAACCAACCTCTGGTCTCCTACAGGAACCAACCGCTGGTCTCCTACAGAAACCAACCACTAGTCTCCTACAGAAACCAACCACTGGTCTCCTACAGAAACCAACCACTGGTCTCCTACAGAAATCAACCACTGGTCTCCTACAGAAACCAACCTCTGGTCTCCTACAGAAACCAACCACTGGTCTCCTACAGAAACCAACCTCTGGTCTCCTACAGGAACCAACCACTGGTCTCCTACAGAAACCAACCACTGGTCTCCTACAGAAACCAGCCACTGGTCTCCTACAGAAACCAACCACTGGTCTCCTACAGAAACCAACCACTGGTCTCCTACAGAAACCAGCCACTGGTCTCCTACAGAAACCAACCACTGGTCTCCTACAGAAACCAACCTTTGTTCTCCTACGGAAATCAACCACTGGTCTCCTACAGAAACCAACCACTGGTTTCCTACAGAAACCAACCTCTGGTCTCCTACAGAAATCAACCACTGGTCTCCTACAGAAACCAGCCACTGGTCTCCTACAGAAACCAACCACTGGTCTCATACAGAAACCAACCTCTGGTCTCATACAGAAACCAGCCACTGGTCTCCTACTTGTAGCACACTCCTAGATAGGTGCTAGGAAAACACATTTGGTGTCCGTCTTCTGCTTATCAGGGGAGCCGGATCTGTTAGTTTAGCCTGTCACATGTTTCCAGGTGTGATTTATTGGTTATAAGGGAGTCTCCCCACTGTACCCAATAAGGGAGCTTGTTGGACAGTGGAGGAAACCTAACCAGTAGCACACCAGGGTTTATGGCTGTCTCAGTGGGTGGGCATTGCTGCAATGCAACCTGGGATTGGCTATAAATCTGGAGGGAGCATGTGACAGGGAATTTTTGGAGGGAGCAAAGTCCCAGGAGGAGGTGGACGGCTGTCTCTTCTCCTGCTGATGTGAGGTAGGTGGTTCAGGCAGTCGGCCTGTTGAACCAAGTGTGGAGCTGGGCTACAGAGGATCCAGTGTGCTGACCAGTGGAGCTGTTGGGCAGAAGACTTTGGGAAAAACAGTATCGTGAGTACTCAGGGATCTGCTCAAGGGTCTGCCTAGGAGAGGATACCACTCCAGAGAAGTCCGGGGATCAAGGAGCCAGCTCACACAGATTGTTACAGGAAAGGGGGTGCCAAGTAGTTAACCCTGAAGATTAGGGACAAAGGGGATGCCAGGAAGGGCCCTGAAGTTGTTCAGCAGTACAGTCTACCTCAGAGTACAGCTTACCTCAGGATACAGTCTACCTCAGAGTACAGCTTACCTCAGGATACAGTCTACCTCAGAGTACAGCTTACCTCAGGATACAGTCTACCTCAGAGTACAGCTTACCTCAGGATACAGTCTACCTCAGAGTACAGCTTACCTCAGGATACAGTTTGCCCTCGGCTGTGAATGAAGTAATAGAGCTTCCTGAGGTAAAGTGAAGCATCGGCCTAGCCGTGACTAGCTCTATTCAGCGTTACTCGGTGTTGTTCAGCATTATACAGCGTTAACCAGTGCTATTCAGCAATATTCAAGTTGTCCCAGCCAAGAGTGCATAGTTCTTTAAGTTGGAGTATCCCTCTCATTCCCTTCTCCTATCCAAGTTCCAAATAAAACCTAAAAAAAAAAGATACTGGACTGTTTCTGAGGTAAAACACTTGGAATAATGCCAGACTGTTTTGTTGTTGCTAATGGTAACCCAGGGGAACCCCGTAACCAGCAGCTCCCAAGGGAGTATTGCTACATACTGAAATCAACCACTGGTCTCCTACAGAAATCAACCACTGGTCTCTAACTACAACAAGTTCTCTTTAGTTTCCCGTCTTCAGCAACACATACACACCTACCCTTTACCCCCAACACTCTGTTCACGTGCCAGAAGAAAATAAAATCCCTAGATCTTCCAGGCGTGTAGAACCATTGACTCACTCGTAGTGACGGAGCTTGGTGATTGGCTCAGCGCTGCTACATGGGTACGGGTGGGTTCCATAGTTTTGTGTAGGCTCTGACACAAGAAACCCGGACCTTACACAGAGCCTCCTCCTCTACCTCCTGTTATCTGAGCAGACAGGTGATGGAGTGAAGGAAAGGTGAGTATTTGTTGCTGGGCAGGGAGGATTTCCCTGAACTTGTTACTTTGTCCCGTATGGGCAATGCTCTGGTTCCTATTTTTTAAGCACAACGCCAAGAGCAAAATACACTAAAATGTATCTAAAGAACAAAAATAGTATGGCAGCTTATATGTTCCTTAGATGTGGTGGCTGCATTCATTTTTTTTTTTCACAGCTTTTTTTCTTTTTTTTTTCCATTTTAGCCTGGTCATCCTACCATTAATGCACTTCCTGCCTGAGGCTGACAACCGTACTGAGTAGAGTTGTCACCCCAAGACAGTGAGTGTGTTAGGACTATGTAATACTGTGTTAGGACTATATAAAACCTCCCTCTCTTCTCCATAATGGGCAATGTGTTTTGTAGTCCATGGAGATGTCAAGGAACAATGCTAATTAATAAAGGTCCATAGGTAGAAATGACAGAAAAATATCATGTGAGAGGGAAAGGAGGGGAATGCTAAAGCAAAAAATGCATGGCACTATCCCCAGATAAATCAAATAATGTGGTTTCCCGTCCGCTCTCCGAAGGGAGAAAATGACAGGGCCAAGGTAGGGATTTTAAGGTGCCTAGTGATGATGTATGCAACAATTTTTAAAAATATAAAAAATTCAACAATTTATTAATGTATAGAAAGTTAAAAAACACATTTCATATAGACAGTGCAACAATATTATGATCCAATATACATATAATGAACTTGATATTGGTGAGATCCGAAAGATAGCATATAAATGCCTAAGGATCGACGCGTTTCACCCTATTCATGGGCTTCCTGAGGATCCATGATTATCAGGATCCAGGGTTATATGCATTAGTAACAAAAAGGAAAAAAACTTGCGAGTTGAGAATGCTCCCACTATTCATACCACACCAGCCGTGAATAGGTAATATCACCCAGTATCCAGTTTAAACTCTCATAAATGGGACCTCTCCAATATCAGTATATCTAAAATCCAAGAGGATATATCCCCTTGGAAAACATTCAACAAGGTAAAGCTGCCTCTGTACAGGTTACAATTGCCAGATGGAACTTGAGAGAAATCACTCCAATATCTGTGAATATATTGGCGCTTTTCCACTGCATAGAACCGTACCGGCTCGGCACGCTTTTGTGCTTTTCCACTGCTGGTACCGCATGGTATAGGGTCGGAACGGTTCGGTACGGTACGGTATAGGTTTGCTTTTCCACTGCATGGAACCGAACGGTACGGTACGGTACGGCTCTGAAAAAACAGTACCTACTCGATTGTGGTTCCAACAGGTACCAAACTGGTACCATATCCCACAATCCTTTGCATGCAGTCACTACTAGCCACTGATTGGTCAGAGAATCACACCCACCCTGTTGTTATCCCACCCACTTAACTTTAGTACTACTTTAGTGGAAAAGCAAACCTATACCGTACCGTACCGAACCGTTCCGACACTATACCATGCGGTACCGCAGTGGAAAAGCAAACCAGGCCAAGCAGGGCCGAGTAGAGCCGAGCCGGTACTAGCCGGTACTTGCAGTGGAAAAGTGCCATATGTTAGGGGTCAGCCCACCTTCCTCAAGTTTCATAATTTTCAGCATGAAAAGTGATCCACCCCAAAAGGGAGTAATAAAATATATTTATTGTTAGAGTTTACATACACATTAATAAAAATATTTAGATCTGTATAAAAATATAAAATCAGTTTTTGCTGCAAAATTCACATTCATTCCAGAGCTGTCTTTCCAATAATTCCTGTATGCCAGTAAGTGTCAGCACACCAGTCTTCCAAGTTTCATGATTTTTGGCATGAAAGGTGGTCCACTGTGGATCACTCTCCAAAGTGTAAAGCAGGTGTAAATAATCCTGATTCTCTATAGTAAGATCTTTTTCAGCGGAGCGCCTGTTTAACATAACTCTCTCTTGTTTTTGTTTGTTTTTTCTTGCTCAGATGGAAAATGGATTTCTGTCAGTTGCTGGACAAGACTGCCTTACATATGCAGAGTATAGACCTTCGCCTTCCTCGCCTCATTTGGACCCAATCTGCCTACTTGCACCCCTCCTGTTCCCTGCCCCTTCCTGCTGCATGCATTTACCTTTACTACAATGATAATAAACCACAGGCAATAGAAAATAATGGGACTGTTGTTGTTTCTTTATGGGAAACCATTCATGGTTACAGTATAGGGTGATCCTGTTCAAAATTAAACTGAAGCTAAAATCTGGTGTAGCGCTACCCCCCCAGGATCCGCTGGTGAATATGGTTATGTCCAACTCCTGCTGGCCAGGCACACGGATCTCCCACACATCCTTGAGACAAGAAACAGTCCTTGTAGCCTTGGTTTTTTTTTAGAGGGAATCAAACATGGATGGGGTAAGGGTTATCATGGGACATAGAACTATATACATCCAGTATATACTCACTCCTTCACTTCTACCTCCAGCAGAGGCTTGCTTGTAAAACTACAACTCCCAGGACCAGCTAACATTGATTGTTTGATCCAACACACTCTCAGTTAGATCCTCTGAATGCCCTTTGCAGGCAAGTACATTGGGCCCCTTTGGTGTAGCAAAATTGGTGCTAGCTGTCCTATCTGTGGCTACTACTCTCAGTACCACCTCTTTAGGCACTGCCAGTTTCCCTGCCTCTTTCGCTAGCCTTCTTGGCTACTTCTCCAAAGTCCTCCCAGACTGACTCTGCATCCATCCCAGGCTGCTTGCCCAGTCCCTTCAGGCTGCCTCTCAGTCCTCTGACTATATCACCCACCAGCCTACGTGGCTGTCTTCCTACATGGAAACTTGCCTGGAAGTGTTCTCCCGCTGTCCACTGTTTGCTCCCATGCCCCCTGGTCAGGATCCCTCTGTATGTTATAAAGAAGGTCCCTTCAGCAACCGAGAACAGCTGCTGTGGTACAGCTACCTGTTCTGGAGGACTGATCCCGCAGGTCCTCCTCTCTCAGCACATGATGTCACCCACAAGCACACCCACTTGAATGAACTTGAGAGGAGGGCTGGCAGGAATCAGTACACTGCACTCAGTGGGATGTGAGCCCGAGCTTGCTGCTAGTAAATCTTAGGCAGCAGAGGCATTTCCCACCCCACAGCTGCACATTAAAGGGGCGTGCTGCGGGGCAGGGAATGCCTCTACCTATGCTTCCCGGTTTGAGCACTTCTCTGCATTGTTTGCCAATCGGGGATGCAGAGGAAGGAGCACTTGCAGGTCAGCAGGACAGGGACTAGATTGGGATCTAACTGTCAACTGCCCGTGGCCCAGATTGTAATGGCTAGATTACTGGGTCAAGGCAACTCCAAAACTGCAGCTTTTATAGAATGTTCCTGGTCTACAGTGGTCAGGACCTTCCAAAAGTGGTCCAGGGAAGGAGAACCAATGACAGGATCATGGGCGGTCAAGGCTCATTGGTGTGGATGAGAAGCAAAAGCTGGGCCATGCAGGTTGATCCAATAGAGGAGCTACTGTAGCTCTAATTGCTGAAACAATGAATGCTGGTTCCCGTAGAAAGGTTTTAGATGCTGACCCGTGTCCACAGCCATAAGGGCCTACAATGGTCACATCAGCACCAGAACTGAATCATGAAGCAATAGAAGAAGGTGACCTGGTCCAATAAATCACATTTGACACCAAGATGCACTAATAGAGGAAGGCAAGCCAGCAGAGGCAGTGTGATTTTTCTTTAGTGGAGTCCATGCCTTGCCGAGTCATGGCAGTTTTGACAGTAAATGGTATAGTGGTTGGTCATAAGGTTATGGCTTATTAGTGTAAGTTCACCAATTATTATAAGCACACATTTGTATACTTTCGCAAACTTATCAAGCACTAGAGATGAGCTGAACACCCCCCTGTTTGGGTAAGAACTTTTCCCCTATTTGGAGTTCTGCTGCAAACCAAACAGTGAACCCCATTGAAGTCTATGGAGGCCAAACAGGGAAAATCAAAAGTGGCCATTTTGAAGGCTTATATGCAAGTAGTTGGCTATAAAAGGGGTATGGGGGTCCAGGTACTACCGTGGGGAAATGTATCAATGCAAATTTTTCTTCAAAAACAATAGTTTTTTCAGGAACAGCGATTTTAAAGAAGCTTAAAATGCAACAACAAAAATTATAATTTCCTTTAAATGCAGTGCCTGGGGAAGCCCCTTAGTCAGTCTGTAAAGTGGCGCATCTGTAGCATGCATAGAACATGCTGCAGCAAAAATTACAGTTCTAAAGAAAAAAACAAGTTAAATCATATTTTAATTGAATCGCGGTTGCAATTGCCGGTGTTCAGCCAAAAACTCCAACTCTCCAAAACTCCAACCACGTCACTTCCGGTGACTCTCCAGCAGCAATAATTGGAGATTTTGACGAGTTTGTGTTTTCACAGAACACCGACAGAGTGTACACGATAATATGTGTGGACATTCCCAGTCTGCCCACTACTAACTAACAACATGGCCGCCTCCGAGGTGGATACAACTTTTTTCCTCCTTACCCGTTGTTCTTTCAAAACAGCCAACTGTTTGTGTACCGTAGTGTATACGCTGCTGGTGTTCTGTGTGAAGCACTGCCCACGTAGGAGTCGCTGAATATAGATTTCCCTGGGCCTCCCTCTGAATACCCTGCAGCCTGTTGCTTGGGTATTTTCACACGACTGGGTGCACACTCATCCGCTCCTCATCTAATGACCAGTCTAGGGGATTTGTTTTTTTGTATTTATTAGTAGAACTTGGATAGGAGAAGGGATTAGTGGTATACTCCAACTTAACCTATGTACAAATGAGGACAACTCTCACTTGACCGATCTGAATAGCAGATCCTCTGCTGAACCATACTGCATTTGTATGGAAGAATAAGTAATTTGCTTGCTCTGGCAGCAAACTCAATGAACTCTGATTCTTCGGGACACTAACCAGTATCCCCTTTAGCTGACACCCGTCCACTGACTTTACTAGCTTGAAGGGATTGCCCTCACCAAACAGGCCTGTAAACTTAGGTCTATACTCAGAGCAGCCGGGATCAGATCTTTCTAGGTGTATCTACCCCCCCCCCCCAGTCAGCTCTGTAGGACATCTGGGTTGCAGCTTCTGTGACTCTGGCCTTCAGGTTGACTACCTGAGGCCACATGGCAGCCTGTACAAAGGAGGGGCAGCGACCCCCCTTCCGCCAGAACCCCACTCTCCAGCTGAAGACCCCATGCACACGTGTTCTCTTGGTATAAATACAGTCACCCAGCATGCCTTGAGGGACCTTTCTCTGTCAAAGGCCAGGGCTGTAGCTACACCCATCTCCCATTTGTCAGGTTTCCTCCCCCTATCCAATATGCCCCTTCCTATTGGACCAATGGGAAATAGGCAGACAACATGAGCATCATCTGATCACACTGAGAGTACTAAAACTTGCCTGACAGTCCCCCTGTTAAGCAAGGAAACCCAAGAACTATGAACTCTTTAGCACCTACCTAGGAGGGTGCTACATCCACCCCCCGTCAAAAATAAGCCATGTCCTCAGTGGCTTTGGGCAGCCACCCCTACAAGAATGTCTATACAATATTTACAAGGAGTATCCCACAAAGTTGTAAGAGAGGAAAAGGGAGTTAACAAATGAACAAGACCATGGGGCATACCCCATATGTGGCCAATCTTTACAATAAATTAGCATGAAAAAATATACGTTATCTGCTGTACAATATACACTGTTCAAAAAAATTAAAGGAACACTTTCTAATCAGAGTGTAGCATCAAGTCAACTAAACTCCTGGGATATTGATCTGGTCAGTTAAGTAGCAGAGGGGGTTGTTAATCAGTTTGAGCTGCTTTGGTGCTAACAAATTAACACCAGGTTCACAACAGGGCAACAATGAGACAACCTCCAAACCAGGAATGGTTGTACTGGTGGAGGCCACTGACAATTTTTACCTACTCATCTTTTCTGACTGTTTTCTACTAGTTTTGCATTTGGCTAGGGTCATTGTCACTACAGGTAGCATGAGGCAATACCTGGACCCTGCACAGGCAATCCAACTCCTCCAGAATGGCACATCAATACGTGCCATTACTGGAAAGTTTGCTGTGTCTCCCAGCACAGACTAAAGAGCATGGAGGAGATTCCAGGAGACAGACAGTTACTCTAGGAGAGCTAAAGGTCCTTAACCCATCAGCAGGACCAGTATCTGCTCCTTTTGTGCAAGGAAGAACAGGATGAGCACTGCAAGAGCCCTACAAAATGACCTCCAACAGGCCACTGGTGTTAATGTCTCTGATCAAACAATCAGAAAACAGGCTTCATGAGGGTGGCCTGAGGGCCCAATGTCGTCTAGTGGGCCCTGTGCTCACTGCCCGGCACTGTAGAGCTCGATTAGCATTTGCCATTGAACACCAGAATTGGCAGGTCTGCCACAGGCACCCTCTGCTTTTCACCGACGAGAGCAGGTTCACCCTGAGCACATGTGACAGACATAAAAGGGTCTGCAGAAGCCATTAAGAACATTATGCTGCCTGTAACACTGTTCAGCATGACCGGTTTGATGGTGGGTCAGTGATGGTCTGGGGAGGCAAATCCATGGAGGGACGCACAGACCTCTACAGGCTAGACAATGGCACCCTGACTGCCGTTAGGTATTGGGATGAACTCCTTGGACCCATTGTCAGACCCTACGCTGGTGCAGTGGGTCCTGGGTTCCTCCTGGTGCATGACAATGCCTGGTGTCATGTGGCAAGAGCATGCAGCCAGTTCTCGGAGAATGAAGAAATTGATACCAAGGAATGGCTCCCATGCTTGCCTGACCTAAATCCAAGAGAACATCTCTAGGACAATTTGTTTCGGTCCATCCAAAGCCGCCAGGTTGCACCTCAGTGATGCCTTGGTCCATATCTGGGAGAAAATACCCTAGGACACCATCCGCCGTCTCATAAGGAGCATGCCCCGACATTGTCAGGCATGCATACAAGCACATACGGGCCATACAAACTGCTGATTACCATTTTGAGTTGCTGCAATGAAATTTTAGCAAAATAGACTCGCCTGCTGCATAATTTTTTCACTTTTATTTTCGGGGTGTCTTTGAATTCAGCCCTCTGGAGGTTGATCATTTTCATTTCCATCAAATGATTCCTAACACATTACCCAGTCCATATCAGTATAGATATATCCAGCATGATATTTTTCCCCATTGAGATCTTATGTATTTTCAAAGTGTTACTTTAATTTTTTTGAGCAGTGTATATACACAATATATACAGTATCTCTCAAAAGTGAGTACACCCCTCACATTTTTGTAAATATTTTATTATATATTTTCATGTGACAAGACTGAAGAAATTACACTTTGCTACAATGTAAAGTAGTGAGTGTACAGCTTGTATAACAGTATAAATTTGCTGTCCCCTCAAAATAAATCAAAACACAGCCATTAATGTCTAAACCGCTGGCAACAAAAGCGATTACACCCCTAAGTGAAAACGTCAAAATTTTGAGTGGCCACCATTATTTTCCAGCACTGCCTGAACCCTCTTGGGCATGGAGTTCACCAGAGCTTCACAGGTTGCCACTGGAGTCCTCTAACATCCACCAGCTCTGTGATGTCCTCATGGAGGAGTGGAAGAGACCTTATGCTCCTCCACCTTCCCTTTGAGGATGTCCCACAGATGCTTAATAGGGTTTAGGTTTGAAAACATGCTTGGCCAGTCCATCACCTTTACCCTCAGCTTTTTTAGCAAGGCAGTGGTCATCTTGGAGGTGTGTTTGGGGTCGTTATGTTGGAATACTCGCCTGAGGCCCAGTCTCTGAAGGGAGGGGACCATGCTCTGTTTCAGTAAGTCACAGTACATGTTGGCATTCATGGTTCCCCCAGCAGAGATGTATAGTAACTAAGTAGAACTACTTCACTACTGTACTTAAGTACCGAAAGGCGGTATCTGTACTGTCCTGGAGTATAATTTTTTTTTCCTACTTCCACTTTTACTTCACTACATTTTTTCGATGATTTCAATACTTCTACTCCGATATTTTTTTTTTTTTTTGTGCTGCATAGTTACTCGTTACAATTATAAAAATTACCACTGCCAGAACAGTAGATGGCAGGTTTCATGAAGCTCAAAACATGTGTATTATCAGCGCATACGAAAATAAATGCTACTGTATGCATAAATAAAAGCTGCATTTGAAATAATAAAAAACAATATGATGTTCACATTTTTGACTTCTTTCTTTAATAACTACATAACACAGTACTTGTACTTTTACTTTCAGTACTCGAGTAGCATTTTTTTTTTCAAAACTACTGGTACTTTTACTTTCAGTAATATAAAAGTGCAGCGCTAAAATTGGTCAATAAAATACAGTAAAACACTTCAATGTCCTTATAAAAATATCAATGACTGAAAAGGAGGGAAATAATGTCCAAGATAAGAAATCCCAGGAAAAGTGCACAGTGCTCCATATGATAAGGTGCTCACATTCGGTGTCAATATCCTCCACCAATAGTACCAGCCTCTCACCTGAAGGCTGTGAACAAACAGCCTTAATCAGACATCAGCACAGCAGTATCTCCAGACTGGGTCATCAGACATTATCGAAATCCCCTTCTCTCAGGTACAAGTAAAGGTGTTCCGCGAAAAAAGCAAGAAGCGGATCATAGTGTATTATGTTTGATGAAACACATTTATTGAAATACGATAAGACAGCCTCTTACTTGATAAAAGCGATAAACCAGCGGTTCACATTGACAAAAATTAGCAGAGCCTCGCTCTGCCGACAGGGACTGCGGGTGACGTCACGATCTCCTCCCCCTTCCGCACGCGTTACGTCCGTGGGCAGGACTTCTTCAGCGTATGGGCGGAGGGACGGATGCCACCTTTTTATCTGCATTCCTACTTCCTTATCCGGTACGCATCGTTGCTGCTATAGCAACACAGGACGCCGGGCCGGAAGTGCCCCAGGAACCCGCTCTATAAAGCAGCTAAGGTTAATTCCGGAGCACGGACAGCAACTACTCATACGGACCGGAACCAAAACAAAGATCCCTTATCCAGGATTGCCCTTAATGATTAGAGACAAAGTGCAATGCAGATATCAATATAAATATTAATAAAAACGAACTCTATATATAAAACTCAACTGTGTATAACATGTATCCACAATTAAAATATGAGTAAAAACAATAAGATATATAAAAAAAGTTTTTTATATATATATAAAATCAGAGGGGATCATGATATGCCACCCGCAGTCTCTGAATACACATATCTTACAATATTTAAAATCCAAGGTAAAAGACAATAAAACACATCTTACTATATATATAAAAAACACATCTTATTATATATATGAAAGACCTAAACAAACCCTAAAAAATAGTTAATTACCGATCTGAAATAAAACAATTGAGGTCGAAATCTACATTAAGACCTCTTGGCAGCCCTACTCTCGTCTCAAAAATCCAGAATGATTCTCTTCTACTTAATTGGCGTACAAAATTGCCTCCCCTCCAGTGCTTTTTCACCTTCTCGATCCCCCAGAATTTCAACCCACTGGGGTCCTTGTTGTGGAAGTGCTTAAAGTGCTGGACTACATGATGGGCTTTCTTGCCCTTTCTAATGCTACTCATGTGTTCTCCTACTCTTACCTGTAGCGTCCGAGTGGTCCGGCCCACATACTGGAGTCCACAATTGCACTCCAGCATGTAGACCACCCCTGTCGACGCACAGGTAATCAGATCCTTAATCTTGTAGGATAAGCCCGTGGTATGTGCTGAGAAATCCTTTCTCTTTTTGGTATTAAATTTCGAGGTCCTACAGGCCACACATCTGCCACAAGCGTGGAAGCCTGATAAAAATGAGAACAACCTATTTTCGCCTAAAATCGGGGGGTCAATTACCCCTGGCGCTAATAGGCTTCTAATTGTGGAGCTTTTTTATATACAAATACTGGTTTTGTTGGTAGGGTAGGGCCTATTATCTTATCCTGCTTGAGTATCGGCCAATGCTTAGTAATAATTGTTTCTACTTTTTTATGCTGGGCATTATCCTCCATAATAATTCTGTATCCTCCATTATCATAAAGTGCTGCAGGTGCCTTATTGGTCAATAGACTAGACCTCTCCATATTTTTAACCTCAAAGATCTCATTGTCCAACCTATTGCCATCATACCCTTTTTCTTCAAACCGTTTTTTTAAAACCAGTGATTGTGCCTCATAGTCTTCCACCAATGTGCAATTTCTCCTTAACCGCACAAATTGCCCTTTAGGTATATTGCACAACCAATTTTTATGGTGGCAACTATCTAACGGAATATAAGAATTCCGGTCTGTAGGCTTAAAGTGCGTGTGCGTTTTAAAATGATCTTTATCTTTGGAGATAACAAGATCTAAAAAGACAATTTCACTTTCACTGACAGTCCATGTGAGAACAATGTTCTTGTCATTATTATTCATTTTAGCCATGAAACTGTCCAGAATGTCTCTACTACCGTCCCAAATAAGTAACACATCGTCTATGTACCGTTTGTAACATAATAGCTCTGGCGGGCGTTCTTTAAAAATCACTTCTTCCTTCCGCCATGAAGAGATTGGCCACACTGGGAGCAAAACGAGCGCCCATCGCCACGCCTCTAGACTGTAGGTAATATTTTTTATCAAACTGAGCCCTAATGACAACATGAACAACTGTAACAGGTGGTTCTTCAAACAACCTCCTTTTTTTATATAAATGAACAATAATTTCAGGTTCAACAAACAGTGAGTTTAACACAGCTTAGTAATAATGGTCGTGATGTGGTATCTGGATCATCCTAACATTAGGTCCCTGAATACTGCTGGACCATGCTTGACTTTTCTTGTCTGGGCAATTGATCACCACACGATCAATGTGTATTGATCTCCGCAGACTCCAGTTATCTTTGAAGGACAGAAATGTCTCCCAGAGCTGTTGTTTAGATTGGTTATGATGCGATTTTGGAACATATAGAAAGTCCCAGATAGCTTCTTTACACCAAGCATTTCTCTTGCTCTCTATTTCCTCCATCACTTTTCTGGGAGCGTAGGGGTAATCGTACGCATACTCCATAGCTACCCTCCACTGTACAAGTTTCTGGAAACGAGAGAACCTGGGTAACTTTTGCCTGTCGCCCTTCCCAGGCGGGACATACGGTGTCTCCACTTTGGTGATCAGACTGGGGTAGTCCTCATTCTGAGCTCGGTCTTGAGCATAAGTACGAGGCAGGGTGCAAAACATTTCCTGTTTTGGCTATGGGACAGGAAGTGAAGGTAAATCTCCCCAATGACCACTACACTGACCTACCTAACCACTACACTGACCACTACACTGACCTACCTAGCCACTACACTGACCACTACACTCACCTACCTAACCACTACACTGACCACTACACTGACCTACCTAACCACTACACTGACCTACCTAACCACTACACTCACCTACCTAACCACTACACTGACCTACCTAACCACTACACTGACCACTACACTCACCTACCTAACCACTACACTGACCACTACACTCACCTACCTAATCACTACACTGACCACTACACTCAGCTTCCTAACCATTACACTGACCACTACACTGACCTACCTAACCTTTACACTGACCACTACACTGACCTACCTGATTCCCACATTTACCTACCTGATCACTACGCTGACCTATTTAACCACTACACTGACCTACCTAACCTTTACACTGACCACTACACAGACCTACCTGATTCCCACATTTACCTACCTGATCACTACGCTGACCTATTTAACCACTACACTGACCTACCTAACCACTACACTGACCACTACACTGACCTACCAAACCACTACCCTGACCACTACACGGACTACTAACCACTGCACTGACCACTAACCACTACACTAACCTACCTAACCACTACACTACTACACTAACCACTACACTGACCACTAACCACTACAATAACCTACCTAACACCTCCACTACTACAATAACCACTACACTGACCACTAACCACTACACTGACCTACCTAACCTTTACACTGACCACTACACTGACCTACCTAACCCCTATACTGACCTACCTAACCACTACCCTAATCACTGCACTGACTATTAACCACTAAACTGACCACTAACCACTATACTAACCTACCTAACCACTACACTACTACACTGACCACTAACCACTACACTTACCACTACACTGACCACAAACCACTACACTAACCTACCTAACCACTACACTGACCACTAACCACTACACTAACCACTACACTGACCACTAACTAAACACTACACTGACCTACCTAACCACTACACTGAATACTAACCACTACACTGGCCACTAACCACTACACTAACCTACCTAACCACTGCACTACTACACTACCCACTTCACTAAACACTTAACTGACCACTAACTAACCATTACACTAACCACTAACTAGCCACTACACTGACTATTAAACAGACCTCACACATCATCCCCCCTCCCTTTCCAAGTACAATGTATTTCGGTGGATTCTCCTTACCTCCCCATGGCTTCCAGGCTCCATCGTCAGATTCCTTCAGCCACCCAGCCGCTCCTCGGTATCCCCCTGCTGGTCCAGGCACAGCCGGTGTATCTGCACTCAACCATGCACTGCCCCCCCCTTCCGCCCTCCTCTGCACCAGAGAGTTCCTGTGGCAGGGGGAGGGCCAATAGGCTGCTGCTGTAGAGTGCACCTCATGGGGGGGTAGCCAATAGGCCGCCGCAGCACAGCACACTCAGGCAGGTTGCGAAGGGGGTCGGGTGGCGCCCCCGTGCCGACCCGAGGAGCAGCCTTGGGCCCCAAAAATACTTGCAGCCCTGGACCAGTCCACCCCTGCCAGCTCATCCCCCGACTATAGTGCACTCTAGGCCAGCGCCTACCTCGTCTATAGGTAACGCCGGCCCTGGTAATATGAAAGTATTATAGTTTTTAGGTTTAACATCACTTTCAGTTTAAAATGAGCTAAATGCATGTTAAGAGCTTCCAAAGAAAAGGTGTGTAATGCCCTACAGTTTGTTTTCTTTAGAAATCAGCCAGAGTCGGAGTAGAAAAGTCTGTACCATGCCAGCATGCTGCAGAGAAGGACCCTTTTTTTTTATTTTTTTTGGAAGAAGTAGGTTTTCTGCAGTGGTCCAGCACATCCTTGCTGAGACAGAGCCATAGCATTCCAATCAGCAATGAACATGAGCTTTGATTATTGCAGAGCTGCAGGTCTGTCTCAGCTTAGGGGAGTGTTGGACCTCTGCAGAGAGACCACTAAAGGTAATTCACTGCAGCAAGCTGGCATGGGACCAACGTTTATTTATTATTTATTTTTTTTTTTTAAATAGACATCAATCTGTAAGCCTTTTCACATCTCGTGTTTGAATGCACCTGAACAATATTTAGCTGATTTAATCTGAAAATATCATTGGGCTTTAATATTAGAGAAATTGGGAACGCAGATTCTGAGATTTGCTTGAAATTTTTTTTGAGAGAACTGAAATTAGGTGCTGTCCAATTCCCCCAGTAATACTATATCAACTTTATGTGGCAGAGATACTGCTAATCCTATTTTAAACACTTGGGACTGCTTTATATTATTTTATAGATGCCCTGACATATCTTATTTGAAGTTTTTTGTAAAACGTTTCCTGACCTATGACCTCCGCCCATTTCCGGCCCTAGCCTTTAAATACATTGGGCCTGCGTCGTGTGGCCATGCCCCTGATGATGTCAGTGATGACGAAATGCGTCGGAAGGAGCTGAGCCACACGACGCTTCCATTTTCCTGGTTGGAAACAAATCCACATCACATCCCCACCATGTTTTTATGCTCTGTTTATTCTGAGAAAATGTGAGTACCTTGTGTG
Source organism: Pelophylax lessonae (assembly GCF_965119305.1). Lineage (NCBI taxonomy): Eukaryota > Metazoa > Chordata > Amphibia > Anura > Ranidae > Pelophylax > Pelophylax lessonae. Next base: position 242,888,656 of record NC_138776.1, read on the forward strand.
CAGCTTTTTGGTGTTTCAATAAACAATTTAAAGGATGTCTGTGCAATGATACTCCTGGAACATACCTTGAGGTTTGGACTGATGTGATTGATATCAGTGAGATCCACCGATTGAACGTCTGGCTTATGCTAATTTAAAGGCTTTGTTACTCACATAAATCTGGTAAGAGACTGTCCATGTGACTTCTCCTTGGTGGTGGACCTATTGGACCTTTCTCACAGTGTCTAATTATCTCACGGGAGGAATATTTCTGGAGCACTGTTTCTTTGAGCACTGCTTTTCATGTGAATCCTATTAGAATGTCAGACGAATCTGTCTCCGCACTTCCCGGATGAATCTGTCTTCGCACTTCCCACTGCATGCAGTAATTCAGATATCAATTGGCACAGTGAGATCTAATTGTAAAACACTTATTTTCCAGAAGACTGTTTCGAAAATGAGGTTGATGACCTAGCAGCCAGGAGAATGACCATGACATGCCCCAGGACCCAGAGGAAGCTGATCTTAATGACCTAGATGAGCCATATTACCTCTCTGGAATGTGACTCAGAAGCCACCTGCCGTTACACACTGTATAACTGTGGACAGAATTTCAGGTTTAATATTCTTTTATTGATTTTGTCATTTACAATACAGGTGCATGAAACAAAAAGGTTAATAGAATTCACAAAATGAACATAATAGAAAATAAAGTGAAAGTTCAGGTTTAAGCAACCTATATGTATTGGAAGAAAAGTATTCACAATAGTGATACCTCTAGCGCTTGCTGTTCCCTAGTGGAAATACATTACTCAAATATGTGCTAAAAATTCATAGTGGAAAAATAAATATTCAATATAAATAAATCACTTCAATTATTAAAAATTATAAAAAAATATTATAAAAAAATAGTCCAATTAAATGTATAGTGATAAATCAATCAACCTTTAAAATAATATATAAAGTCCAAATTCGATATATGTGCTAAAGTGCTGGTGCTTCTTCTAATAACTTGGTGCTTCCTTTCCCGTGATAAATAAATAAATTGCCCACTCACCAGATGCTGTGGGTCCTATATGTCTTATGACATTAGAACCAATCGTGCTTCGATAAGAAAAACCTTTCCAGGTTCGGATTCCCTCTCTGTGGATATGGACAGGCGCTGCGGTTAATCTTCCACCATGGAATGAGTCTCCTCCAACCACGGGCAAAAATGTGAGATGTATCCCTGTAAATCACCTCCAATCACAAGCCGTGATGGGGGAATAAATGGATAGTGTGGTATTGTTTTCCAAAATTTTATTGCACACACTAAAATTAAAACCGCACACTCAACGGTATAAATCCATCCATAATCCAAAGGTGATAAAAACAGGTGTCATACACTTCCACAGTTCCAAATAATATTTGCAGCAAAGTGAGGAAAAACCGTGCTCAATCCAAAATAGTGAGAAACAAACAGGACAGGATCGTCATACTCGTGTGCTGGAGAAGTGGAGAGCGATAGTTCCGGTTTGCGTTCCACTCAAGCAATGTATGACGTCACGGCGTGCTTTCCATCTAACGCGTTTCGTCGTTGGTTTAGACGTCTTCAGAGGTGGAGTCACACGTCTAACTCAGTTCTTATATGCCGGAGCTACCACTCTACACTCCGCCCATCTCCGCCCATCAAATCTTCTATCGGAAACAGGAAGTAACTCCATGTCCCCGCATTACCATTGTGCTATATGCACCATACCAAAAATAAATCGTACCAATTATGTTTATGCTATCTCAAATTATGTTTCTTAATAACAACAGGCATTCTCCCCCCGATCTATAGCGCTTGGTTTTCATACCTTGTGTATGCTTTTTTATTGTTTATTAGTTTTCAATAATGCTTTAAATGAATAATAAATTCTAAAATTAATTATGAATGACATTTTGGTCAATTTTTATACAATTTTATGGCATCCTAATAGCTTTATGAATTTATATATTGCATGAATATTAATTCAATTAAAACCATTTTATTATTATAAATTTATAATTTTATTACTAGAATATGTGGATAAATTTAAACATTATCATTTTTTTATATTTTATTTTTTATTTTAATATTAAATATATAAAATACGTGAGTATAGAAACAATAATATTTCTACGATAATATCAACAATAATATTGTATAATTAAAATATATCATACTGTATTTAAAATATTTAAATTATTTTTAAAATTAATCAAAGTTAAGCGGAAGTTAAAACCGAAAATTTTAATATTACTTTAATTCATGGATTTGATATAAAACAATTAATGTCCATGTCAATGTTCATACCCTTGGGTTGCATGGTAGAAAGTTCATATATCCACCGAGACTCATTTTGAGAAACGGCGATTCGCATGTTGTTACCCCTCCAATTTTGTTCAATCCTATCAATGCCCAAGATGGTAAGAAAGGTAGGGTCCCTATTATGTGCCAGTCTAAAATGTAGGGAAAGACTGTGCTTTCTAAATCCTTTCTTAATGTTGGCGATGTGTTCACCCATACGCACCCTAAGTTCCCTTGTGGTGCGACCAACATACTGAAGCCCGCAGGGGCAAGTAAGGAGGTATGTAACATGGGAAGTACGGCATGTGATTAATTTCTTTATATTGTATTTCTTTTTCGGCACATTTGATTGAAATTCAAGTACTTGTCGTTTTCTAGTTTTCACAGTTCTACATGATATGCACCTTCCACATGAATAAAAACCTTTGTAATCTAAAAAACTTAAAAGTTTCTTAACAAATTTTTCAACTCCCAACCCCTAGATCCACAGGGGGTCCAAAACCACAAAGAACACCACATACCCAAAGGGAAAAACATGGGTTAGATGATGGTCCAGATCTAATTGTAAAGTACAATCTACCCACACACAACTCATTTCAACCATTTGAGAACCACCAACAAGGATATTACACCCCCGAAAAACCCCACTATCGGGATTTTCATGGGTGGGAGAACCGGGAACCTCCTGTGTGGAACGGTTATGTGAACCAGGCACCATATTACCAACGTCCAACTCAGGGTTACAGAGGCTGGATCCGAGGCTGGAATCAACCTTACTACGGGAGAGGAAGGGGGGGCAGAGGAGGACAATGGCAGCCCCAACCCCCACCGCCTCAACAAGGTTACCAACCATATTACCAGAATCCACCCAACCAACATCCCCCACCTCGGAAAGAACAAGAGGGGGCAAGAGACGCAGAGGATGCAGAGGGGGCAGGGGCAAAAAGGAAAAGGGCCCACTAGGCCTGGGAATTTTTAACCTTAGTGGGGTAAAATTCTCAGACAAAGAACTACAAGTACTAGATATGGGACTAAAATATGCCCCCGACCAACTTTTAGATCCTTTTAAAGTTTTTGTGGATATTCAAAAATTCGTGAGAAAAATTAATATAAAGAAACATTTTTTAAATAAACCAGATTTTAAAGTTTTAAATAATGATAACAAATATTTGAAAAGCGGATTAAAGAACAATTCAACGTTCAACCCAAAATGTGCTAATAACCATTTTGTGGATACTTTTAAATCAATGGTGGAGCAAGATTTGAAATCGATGAAAAGAAAATGGCATGAACCAAAAGAGAATATTAACATGGGCATACGAGAATTGGAACAAAGAAAAAATGTTGTCATCCGCCCCATCCGACAAAGGGGGGGGCATAGTGATCCTCAAAAAAGAGGACTACTATGAAGAACTCAATAAGTTAGTGCATGATGAAGAAACCTATACAAAATTGACGAGTAATCCTCTAAACGTATATAGAAAGAAAAAAACACCTGAAGAGGGCACACAAAAAGGGAATACTTACTAACAAGGAATATCGATATTTACTTCCCGAAGCCCCCCGGACACCTGTCATTTATCAACTCCCTAAGGTCCATAAGAACCCTGAAAAACCACCGGGCAGGCCCATAATCAGTGGGATAAATTCCCTCTTCTCACGTATAGGAGAATATCTAGATACCTATTTGAAACCTCTGGTTAAAAAATACCCATCACACCTCAGAGACAGTAAACATCTCATAAATCTTATCGATTCACACACATGGGAAAATGATGACATCATTTTAGCCACAATAGACGTGGAATCGTTATACACAAACATTGAACAAGAGGATGCCCTGTCAGCCATCAAGTGGGCCATAGAGGATCAACTAGAGTTGGAATCGGAACAAAAAGAATTTATTCTGAAACTCTTGAAGATGGCAATGAAGAGTAATTATTTTTGGCACCAGGGAGAATACTATCGCCAACACAAAGGAGTTGCTATGGGCGCCCGCTACGCACCCAGTGTAGCCAATCTTTTTCTAAGCAAGTGGGAAAAAGAAGAAATCTGGGGAAAAAAACGAGATGAACTAATAATGTACCGAAGGTATATAGATGACGTGATCATCGTTTGGAAAGGATCGGAAGAAACTCTGAGGAAATATATAGAAGATTTGAATATTAATCGTTACAAAATTAAATTCAGTGGGACATGGGATAAGAATGAAATACACTATCTGGACCTCACTATATTCAAGGGAGAAAGTGGACTCTGCACAAAAACGCACTTTAAAGCAACAGATAGGAATGGATATATCCCTACTCACAGTGGACACCATCCTAACTGGATAAAAGGAATCCCTAAGGGACAATTGATGCATTTAAAGGAATTGCAGCAACGAACAGGACTTTAATATCCAATCGGATATGATTTTAGACAGGTTCCATGGAAAAGGATATAAGAGACCTATACTTGAACAAATTAGAGAAGATGTAAAAGGTATGAATAGAGAAATACTTTTAAAAGACAAGAAAAAAGAAAATAAGGATTACTCTTTGAACTTCATCACACAATATAATGTAAGATATAAGGAAGTGGAAGACATCATAAGAAAGCACTGGCACCTACTGTTGAGAGATGAAAAGGTGAGGGAGGTCATTCCGAATCACCCGAAGTTTGTCTACCGAAGAGGACCCAACCTCAGAGACAAACTGGTGAAAAATGTTCCGGATCCCCCTAAGAAACTTTTAAGTTTTTTAGATTACAAAGGTTTTTATTCATGTGGAAGGTGCATATCATGTAGAACTGTGAAAACTAGAAAACGACAAGTACTTGAATTTCAATCAAATGTGCCGAAAAAGAAATACAATATAAAGAAATTAATCACATGCCGTACTTCCCATGTTACATACCTCCTTACTTGCCCCTGCGGGCTTCAGTATGTTGGTCGCAACACAAGGGAACTTAGGGTGCGTATGGGTGAACACATCGCCAACATTAAGAAAGGATTTAGAAAGCACAGTCTTTCCCTACATTTTAGACTGGCACATAATAGGGACCCTACCTTTCTTACCATCTTGGGCATTGATAGGATTGAACAAAATTGGAGGGGTAACAACATGCGAATCGCCGTTTCTCAAAATGAGTCTCGGTGGATATATGAACTTTCTACCATGCAACCCAAGGGTATGAACATTGACATGGACATTAATTGTTTTATATCAAATCCATGAATTAAAGTAATATTAAAATTTTCGGTTTTAACTTCCGCTTAACTTTGATTAATTTTAAAAATAATTTAAATATTTTAAATACAGTATGATATATTTTAATTATACAATATTATTGTTGATATTATCGTAGTAATATTATTGTTTCTATACTCACGTATTTTATATATTTAATATTAAAATAAAAAATAAAATATAAAAAAATGATAATGTTTAAATTTATCCACATATTCTAGTAATAAAATTATTAATTTATAATAAAATGGTTTTAATTGAATTAATATTCATGCAATATATAAATTCATAAAGCTATTAGGATGCCATAAAATTGTATAAAAATTGACCAAAATGTCATTCATAATTAATTTTAGAATTTATTATTCATTTAAAGCATTATTGAAAACTAATAAACAATAAAAAAGCATACACAAGGTATGAAAACCAAGCGCTATAGATCGGGGGGAGAATGCCTGTTGTTATTAAGAAACATAATTTGAGATAGCATAAACATAATTGGTACGATTTATTTTTGGTATGGTGCATATAGCACAATGGTAATGCGGGGACATGGAGTTACATCCTGTTTCCGATAGAAGATTTGATGGGCGGAGATGGGCGGAGTGTAGAGTGGTAGCTCCGGCATATAAGAACTGAGTTAGACGTGTGACTCCACCTCTGAAGACGTCTAAACCAATGACGAAACGCGTTAGGTGGAACGCACGCCGTGACGTCATACATTGCTTGAGTGGAACACAAACCGGAACTATCGCTCTCCACTTCTCCAGCACACGAGTATGACGATCCCGTCCTGTTTGTTTCTCACTATTTTGGATTGAGCACGGTTTTTCCTCACTTTGCTGCAAATATTATTTGGAACTGTGGAAGTTTATGACACCTGTTTTTATCACCTTTGGATTATGGATGGATTTATACCGTTGAGTGTGCGGTTTTAATTTTAGTGTGTGCAATAAAATTTTGGAAAACAATACCACACTATCCATTTATTCCCCCATCACGGCTTGTGATTGGAGGTGATTTACAGGGATACATCTCACATTTTTGCCCGTGGTTGGAGGAGACTCATTCCATGGTGGAAGATTAACCGCAGCGCCTGTCCATATCCACAGAGAGGGAATCCGAACCTGGAAAGGTTTTTATTATCGAAGCAAGATTGGTTCTAATGTCATAAGACATATAGGACCCACAGCATCTGGTGAGTGGGCAATTTATTTATTTATCACGGGAAAGGAAGCACCAAGTTATTAGAAGAAGCACCAGCACTTTAGCACATATATCGAATTTGGACTTTATATATATATTATTTTAAAGGTTGATTGATTTATCACTATACATTGGATGGACTATTTTTTTATAACGGAAAATTCCTATCATACTTACCGTAATTTTCCTTTCCTGGTGGTCTCCATGGCAGCCTACGTGTGGGTTAACCCCGCCTCCTCTCCAATGGTATAGGACCCCCCTCTATAAATTTCAGCTTGCAGGCACAGCCAGTGTTCCATATCTTAGCCGAATCCAAGACCAGAGGGTGGGAACTCCGGCTGCCATGGAGACCACCAGGAAAGGAAAATTATGGTAAGTATGATAGGAATTTTCCGTTTTCCTGGCAGTCTCCATGGCAGCCTACGTGTGGGAAATAACTAGCCCAAACCACACGGGTGGGAATGTTTCAAATCAAATTTTACTTCAAATTATTAGCAGACAAAACAGTCAAGCCAAAATTAACTGAAGATAAGGAGGCTGGCTCCACACAATAATGTGTCATGAACGTATTTACAGAAGACCATGAAGCTGCTCTGCAGACTACTTCTGGTGCAACATGATGTGAAGCCGCCCAGGACGTGAGATGCTTCTCGTCGAGTGGGCTGTCACCGCCTCCGGAGGAGCCAAACCCTCTACACAGTAAGCTCGCTGAATGGCAGACACAATCCAGGCCGCAATGGACCTTGACGAGGCCCGTTTCCCTCTATTCTTGCCTGAGAAAAGGACGAAGAGATTATCCGATTGTCTGAAAGAAGACGTTGACTGGAGATATTCCATAAGAGTTTTCCCTACATCCAAGGGATGAGGTTCATTATCCTCTGAAGAACGAAAGGTAGGAAGTACAATCTCCTGGTTCTCATGAAAAACCGATGATACCTTCGGATTGGAATTGAGCATCGGAATTAGGACTACTCGGTCCGGGAAAAACGTGAGAAAAGGTTCTTTATATCCAAGAGAACTGATCTCAGAAACTCTTTTAGCTGAAGTGATTGCTACTAAAAAGGCTGTTTTAATGGTAAGATCTTTAATGGAGTCCGACAAACTAGATCTTGAAAGGACGTTAAGGACAAGGGGAAGGTCCCATTTTGGGAACCTTGGCTTCCTCTGAGGTCTGAGTCTGACCGCACCTTTGAAGAATTGTTGTATGAGTATATGCTTGGCCCAGGAGAACCCTGAGAACACCGATAAGGCTGATATTTGCACCCTGAGAGTCCCAACTGATAGGGACTTATCCAGACCTGCTTGAAGGAACTTCAGGACTTCTTGAACTCCGAAATTCAGGGAATGATTTCCCTCCGGGTACGTGAATTCCAAGAATCTAGACCAGACTCTACAGTAAACTCTGTTCGTGCTAGGTCTCCTAGAGTTCATTAAAGTAGGGATTGCCCCAGGAGGGCATCCGAGTGACTCCAACCTCTCCCTCTCAAGAACCAGAGCGTTAACCTGAGCAAGGCGGGGCAGGGGTGTAATGTTGTTCCCTGCGAGAGAAGGTCTGGTTTGATGGGCAGGGGAATCGGGCTCCGATAGCTGAGTTGCAGGAGAAGTGGGAACCAGGGCCTGTTCGGCCAGTGAGGGGCTACCATGACGATCTCCACATCTTCCGCTTGGAGTCTCTGAAGAAATCTGAGGATGATGGGAAATGGGGGAAAAGCATATGCCCTGCTGAATTCCCATCTGTCGGTCAGAGCATCCGTTCCGCATGCTTGGTGACACTTGCTGCGTGTGAAGTACCGGACTAGCTTGTGGTTGCATGGAGATGCAAACAGGTCTACTTCTGGTGAGACCCCTAGGGACAGAATCCACTTGAATGAGTCTATGTGGAGAGACCACTCGTTGTGATTCACCTGAACTCTGGAAAGGAAATCTGCCTGAACATTCTGTGGCCCCGGAATGTAGGCCGCCGAGATGTTGGACAGATGGGCTTGGGCCCATGTCATGATTGGGTCTACTTCTTGAAGAAAGGAGAGACTCCTGGTACCGCCCTGTCTTTTCACATAAGCCACTGCCGTGGTGTTGTCCATTCGAAGAAGTACGGATTTGCCTTCTATTAGATGATGGAAAGCTTGAAGAGCTAGAAAAGCCGCACGAAGCTCCAGGACGTTGGAAACCGGGGAGTGGGCTTGCGGGGGCCATTTCCCTTGAGCCACCTCTGTCATGCAATGGGCTCCCCAGCCAGAGTTGCTGGCGTCGGTTGTAATGATGACCCATGTGATGGGGACTAGAGAATGGCAATTGAGCAGGTTCTTGCGTTGGAGCCACCAAAATAAGCTGCTCCTCATGCTGTGGGAAATAAAGATATGCTGATCGTGATCTTCCGGATTCCACTGCCGAAGGAAGCCCCTCTGAAAGGGCCGCATTCGCCACAGTGCCCACTTGACCATAGGGGCCGTCGAGACCATTGTGCCGATGATCTTGAGACACTGGGATGCCGTCAGAAAAGAGGATGAGAGGGCTGGAAGGATCCTCTCCCGAACCACCGGGATTTTCTCTAGAGGCAGAGAAAGTGTATTCTGAACGGTGTTGAATTGAGCCCCTAGATAGACCAGATGTTGAGAGGGCTCCAGATGACTTTTTTGAAGATTCAACAACCATCCGAACTCCATGAGAGTTGTAGTGACCAGGTCCCTGTGGAACAAAAGTTGATCCCGGTCTTGTGACAACAGTAGAAGATCGTCCAAGTAGTGATGTAGACGTACACCCTTTGTTCTGATTAGAGCCACCACAGCTAGAAGGACCTTGGAAAACACCCTTGGGGATGTGGACAGGCCAAAAGGAAGGCAGATGAACTGGAAGTGTTGATGTTCTACCGCGAAACGAAGGTACTTGTGGAAGTTTACTGCTATAGGCACATGGAAATACGCGTCTTTGAGATCTATTGACACTAGCCAGTCTCCTGGAAGTACTGCTTTCTGGATAGTAGATAAGGTTTCCATTTTGAACTTTTCGTTCTTGATGAACCTGTTGAGATAGGTGAGATCTATCACAGGGCGCCAGGATCCATTCTTCTTCTGTACTAGAAAGAGGGGCGAGTACACGCCTTGGAATCTTTCCTGCATGGGCACCGGAATTATTGCGCCCTGAGCTACCAAAGTGCTTACATAGTCGAGCAAAACGTTTCTTTTCTCGTCCTGAGAAGGCAAGCGAGTGGGAATAAATCTGGACACGGGATCTGTTGAGAAAGTCCATGTGTGTCCTGTGGACACTGTCCTGATGGTCCAGAAGTCTGAGATTGAGGCCGCCCAGACACGCTGAAAGTGGAGCAGACGTGCCCCCACCTGGCATGTCTGAACGGGCCCAATCTCAAAAGGACTTCGAGGTTTCTTGACCGGAAGGTGCTGAGCCTCTGACCGGCTTACGAGAGGATGCTTGGCTGCTCTTCCAATTTCTCCTGTAATCTCGCCCAGGCCTATATGAGCGGGCATCCTTTGATCGCTCTGCAAACTGCTTTCTTGGTTGCTGCCTCTTAGGGCCAAAGAGGCGCCTATCTTGGGGAAGGAGACCTGACTTTCCACCCGTCACTTTAGTAATTGCATTATCCAATTTGTTTCCAAATAAAGAGGAACCTTCAAAAGGGATTTTGCACCAAGCCTGTTTAGAGGCTGGGTCTGCCAGCCAGGGACGCAACCACAGGGCCCGTTTGGCTGTGACAGAAGCCAACATGGATCTGGATAAGAGACGTAACACATCAATGGATGCTTCTCCAAGAAACACAGAAGCTAACTTCAGTTCCTGAACAGGAGAGTTCTCTACTGCATCTTCAGACACACTTCTTAACCACTTAAGCCCCGGAAGATTTTACCCCCATTCCGACCAGGGGGTATTTTGCGATTCGGCACTGCGTGAATTTAACGCACAATTGCGCGGTCGTGCGACGCTGTACCTAAACGAATTTGACGTCCTTTTTTTCCCACAAACAGAGCTTTCTTTTGGTGGTATTTGATCACCTGTGCGATTTTTTGATCACGCGCTATAAACAAAAAAAGAGCGTCAATTTTGCAAAAATAGCAATATTTTTCACATTTTTTTATATGAAATTCCCCCAAAAAAAAATGTAAAAATCAAAATTTTTAAAAATTTTCGGCCAATTTATTTTATGCTACCTATGTTTGGTAAAAAAAAAAATCGCAAAAAGCGTATTTTGATTGGTTTGCGCAAAAGTTATCGCGTTTACTAACAAAGGGAAAGATTTTTGTCATTTTTGTTGTTTTTTTTTTTAACGCGTAATGGCGGCGATCTGCGATTTTTTTTGCGGTACTGCGACATTGCGGCGGACAGATCGGACCCTTGACTGACATTTTTGACACTTTTGGGGTTACCAGTGACATTTCTACAGTAATCAGTGCTATACATATGCACTGTTACTGTAAAAATACACTGGTAGTGAAGGGGTTAACTTTATTTGGAAGGGAGGGGCTGTGTGTGTCCCTAGGGGCGTGGTTTCTACTGTGATTGGCTGTGGCTCTAGCTGTAAGGACACTGATCAAAGGATCTACATACCAGATCCGTTTTATCAGTGTCTTTGCAGCGAGGAGAATGACAGGCAGTTTGTTTACACAAGCTGCCTGACATTCTCCCTCTCCCCCGCCGATCGCCGAGTGACCGGCGGACATCGGGTCCGCTGGTCACACGCGCGGGGGGGTCCGTGACCACGCGGGAGCGGGAGCGCGCCCCGGGGGGCGCGCGCTCGCTCCCTAGACCCTCACAAGCAAGCAACGTAGCCCTACGTTAGTTTGCCTGTGAGGGGCTGACCGCCGACGTAGATAGTCGTGCGGCGGTCGGCAAGTGGTTAATTTTAGTTCAACATCAGAAACCCAGGTTTCCATGGCCTTAGACATGGCTGCTAGTGCTAGCACAGGTTTACAAGCCGCACCGGCTGTGACATAAATTCTTTTTAAATCCAAGTCCATCTTCCTATCCAGAGGGTCTTTAAAGGACACCGCATTATCCAGCGGGAGTGTAACGTGTTTAGCCAGTCTGGAAACTGCAGCATCAACCAGAGGAGCTGATTCCAGGTGACTGACTTCTTCCGATTTAAAAGGATACAACTTAGACAGTTTGGAGGATAAGGAGGTCTTGCTGTCCCCTTTACTCCACTCTTCTAGGATGACATCCTTCAATTCTGACAGGAGCGGAAAGTTTAGCCGCTCTTTCCCCAAATGTTTGAAAAACCTTCTCTGTTTTACCTGTGGGGTACTGGGATCTTCCCATTTCAGAGCCTCTTTGACTGCTCTTATGAGAGGTGCAACAAGGGCAAAATCAAAACCCCCAACTGCACCTTCCTCTTCTTCCGAATCGCTCTCTGAGGATTTCCCGGAAGTGAAGCTTGGCTGAGAGGGACCTTGCTCTTCAGGAGCATCAGCAGGAGAGCTGGGAGTGGCAGATCCAGGTGTGGGACTAGCATTCCACTCCTTCATGGATTGTTGGACAATCCGTTTCACCAGGGATTCCAATCTCTGATCTTCAGACTCTCTTTCACCAGCTGCACGAGCGAAACAGGGCTCGCAAAGGGACTTGTCCTCCGGGACATGCGCCCCACAACCCCAACAGGCTCTCTGGGCCGTATGGCTACTGTGGCGGTGTGTGCGGTGTCTGGAGGAGGAATGTGAGCGTCTCCTCTCATGTCTGCTCCCTGATGGAGACTCACGGCGTCTTGACCTTGAAGATGATTCTCTTCGTGGCCTGACAGGGTCTCTTTCTTGACCAGACCTGGAGGAGCTGGGAGAAAGAGAAATCCAGGGAGACACAGGATTTAGCCATGAATCATGAGCCAGCATCCCTCCCTTCATATCCCTCTAAATGTACCAGCACTCACCTGTTGTGAGAGGGCTGGCCACAAGAGGGCGGTGAAGCAGGATCCATGTTTCAGGCAAAACCACAAACTCACTAGGAAGTAGAGCATACAGGGATCACTACAAAGCAATAAGGAACATTCAGGTGTTGTCCTAATATGCATCCAACCGCTCTCCCCCCCCCCTGCATATCACAAAAAGGTATGCAGCATCCGGTCCCCACATACCTGGTAAACAAACGGACAAGGTACCGGGAAGACGTCGCTATGCCCACAGTGCATTCCCAAATGCTCTGGAGCTGACAGGCGTTTAAATTTTCGCGCCAGGATGACGTCAGCGATGGCCGGCCGTGATCGCAAGTGCGCATGCGCGGACCAGGCCTCGCTTCCGATCGCGGCGAAGTGCGCATGCGCAGGCAGCGAGCGGAGCTCCATTACCACACAGCGCATGCGTCCGCCGGACTGAGCGGAGGGGAAGCAGGAAGGAGATGGCTGGAACGCACGGAGCGTTCCAGCCGCCATTGGGCCACCAGGGATAGCAAAGAAAGATAGTTTGGAGACAAACAAACATAACAAAAACACTGCCATGGAGGAGACAAATCTTCAGACCCTGTCAGGATATCCGTCGGCCATCCGAAGCACCGCACAGTTATCAGCCAAAGGGGATTTTGAAATGTCACTCACCCGCCCGTGGCTGGGCCCTGGACATAGACACCGACTTTTCATTCTGAGGTAAGCCGACCAAATTCCAACAGGAAATAATCCAAATAGTTGATCCTTGGAGGAGGACAAAAAAGGAACACTGGCTGTGCCTGCAAGCTGAAATTTATAGAGGGGGGTCCTATACCATTGGAGAGGAGGCGGGGTTAACCCACACGTAGGCTGCCATGGAGACTGCCAGGAAAATATTTTTTTATAATTTTTAATAATTGAAGTGATTTATTTATATTGAATATTTATTTTTCCACTATGAATTTTTAGCACATATTTGAGTAATGTATTTCCACTAGGGAACAGCAAGCGCTAGAGGTATCACTATTGTGAATACTTTTCTTCCAATTTCTGCACCCGCACTTTACTAGCAGCTGCAATTAATTTATTATCACTAATTTATTATCACAAATTTATTTAATTTATAATTCCAACCAGGTCATAGATACCAGCTCTCTGGCGCGCTAATATACACAGTATATTTTCTACCAACCTATATGTATTCACAGTAACATTCTTGTAGGTGTTATTGCCACCTAGTGACCAGTCTTGAGTATTGCATGAGAATTTCAGATTTGTAATAGTCTCATAGGCAGTGCTGCCATCTTGTGTCAAATATCAGGTGTTACAGGGAGTTTTCAAGATACACAATTAGCATTGATAGGGTTATACAGTTGTTATACACTATAAACCTTCAATCATCTCACCATGTTTGGACCCACCTTGCCATTTTTTGCACCCCTGCTGTTCCCTGCCCCTTCCTGCTGCATGCATTTACCTTACTACAATGATAATAAATGACAGGTAATGGACAATACTGTGACTGTTGTAATTTCTTCATGGAAAACCTTCCATGGTTACATGGTGACCTTGTTCTAAGTTAGAGTGTCTACTAAAGTGGCTACATTTGTTCTCAATGGTCCTGCTGTATCTAGGAACAAAGCCCCCTCTCTCTCACTCCTGAGATGACCCATGGACTTTGGGATTTGTAGAGTAGAGCAGTGCACTTGACCATAACTAACGTGCACTGCTCATTCAAAACAAATGGAGGAGCCATATACAGCCAATGTGTTTGGTGGACATAGGGGTTGCCACTTCATCAGGACTTGATATATAAATTACCTAAATTGAAAACCATCAGTTGGACTGAAGGTATTGATGAACTTACAGGCTTGTATGTGTTGCCATGTAGACGTGCTCATCATCACAGCCTAGGTCAAGGTTTTCTATGTATCCATTTATAAAACAAATAAAAACTTTAAAGAAAGAAACAGGGATGGAGACACCGGGCACTATCTGCTGGGGTCTCACTTAAAGTCCCACCTAGCCTATTGTGTTTAAGCTGGTCCTTTCCAGTTTGTACCATCGTTACAACTTAGTTATTTGAGTTTTGAGACAACAGACCAGTCATGGATGGGGGTGGGTTGGGGGAGGTTTGGGCTGTCTCCCTCCCACCTGTTCCCCCATCCATCCATTAGCAGCCATGTGCTCCCAGTGTGGAGACACTAAATTAGGAAGTGTTAGGAACTGCAGATAAAACAGGGTGCCGTGTAGTGGCTCTGCACATGCGTTTGCAAATGTGTGTCAACTAAACCCCTGTTCTGTTCTATGGAACCGGTTGCAAACTTTCTGCAAGTTCGCAGAACCGGCTGAATCCCTCTAAGCTGGCGGCCGTGGAGCAGCAGAGCATTGCACCCCGAGGCCGAGCCCGCCCATTCTGTGACAATAGCGAATGAAAATTCGCTATTGTCACAAGGATCCTACTCCTGGCCAATCAGGGAGCGGGTCCTCCCGCTTCCTGATTGGCCGAAAGGCAAACGCCGTGCCATTGGCCGAGGAGGCGGGAGACGTGGAGAGACGCGAGGGAGCCGAACTGAAGAGGAGCTGCTGTGAAGACCGTCCGTGAGGTAAGTAAACGGGTCTCACGGGGGAAATGCTGGCACTCTGCAATGATTCCGGGCAATGCTGTGGGCGCTCTGCAATGATCATTCAGGGCAATGCTGTGGTGCTCTGCAATTATTGGGGGCAATGCTGTGGCCCTCTGCAATTATTGGGGGCAATGCTGTGGGCACTCTGCAATTATTGGGGGCAATGCTGTGGCGCTCTGCAATTATTGGGGGCAATGCTGTGGTGCTCTGCAGTTATTGGGGGCAATGCTGTGGTGCTCTGCAATTATTGGGGGCAATGCTGTGGCGCTCTGCAATTATTGGGGGCAATGCTGTGGGCACTCTGCAATTATTGGGGGCAATGCTGTGGGCACTCTGCAATTATTGGGGGCAATGCTGTGGCACTCTGCAATTATTGGGGGCAATGCTGTGGCGCTCTGCATTGATTGGGGGCAATGCTGTGGCGCTCTGCAATGATTGGGGGAAATGCTGTGGCGCTCTGCAATGATTGGGGGCAATGCTGTGACACTCTGCAATGATTGGGGGCAATGCTGGGGCACTTTGCAATGATTGGGGGCAGTGCTGTGGCACTCTGCAATGATTGGGGGCAATGCTGTGGGCACTCTGCAATGATTGGGGACAACGCTGTGGGCACTCTGCAATGATTGGGGGCAATGCTGTGGTCACTGTGCATTGAAAGGGGGGCACGCTGGTCACTGTGCATTGAAAGGGGGGCACGCAGCGCTGGTCAATGTGCATTGAAAGTGGGGCATGTTGGTCTCTCTGCATTGAAAGGGGGGCATGCTGGTCACTGTACATTGAAATGGGGCACGCTGGTCACTGTGCATTGAAAGGGGGCATGCTGGTCATTCTGCATTAAAAGGGGGCACACTGGTCACTGTGCATTGAAAGGGGGCACGCTGGTCACTGTGCATTGAAAGGGGGGCACGCTGGTCACTGTGCATTGAAAGGGGGGCACGCTGGTCACTGTGCATTGAAAGGGGGGCACGCAGCGCTGGTCACTGTGCATTGAAAGTGGGGCATGTTGGTCTCTCTGCATTGAAAGGGGGGCATGCTGGTCACTGTACATTGAAATGGGGCACGCTGGTCACTGTGCATTGAAAGGGGGCACGCTGGTCATTCTGCATTAAAAGGGGGCACACTGGTCACTGTGCATTGAAAGGGGGCACGCTGGTCACTGTGCATTGAAAGGGGGCATGCTGGTCACTGTGCATTGAAAGGGGGGCACGCTGGTCACTGTGCATTGAAAGTGGGGCACGCTGGTCACTGTGCATTGAAAGGGGTCACGCTGGTCACTGTGCATTGAAAGTGGGGCACGCTGGTCACTGTGCATTGAAAGGGGGCATGCTGGTCACTGTGCATTGAAAGGGGGGCACGCTGGTCACTGTGCATTGAAAGTGGGGCACGCTGGTCACTGTGCATTGAAAGGGGTCACGCTGGTCACTGTGCATTGAAAGTGGGGCACGCTGGTCACTGTACATTGAAAGGGGGCACGCTGGTCTCTCTGCATTGAAAGGGGGCACGCTGGTCATTCTGCATTAAAAGGGGGCACGTTGGTCACTGTGCATTGAAAGGGGTCACGCTGGTCATTCTGCTGGGAAAGTCGGAACTGGTTACTAACTATTTTGAATCCCACCACTGGACAGGTCTACTTGGTTGGTGACAGACTGGAGGGTGAGTACATCAGACTGGGGGCTGGCTGACTTTCATGCACCTCTTATAATCCTTCAACCTCATTTTTTTCTTGATACAGGGATGGAGATGTTGGGCACTACCTGCTGGGGTCTCACTTAAAGTCCCACCTAGCCTATTGTGTTTAAAGAAAGAAACATAAGCATCAATTTGGACAGCCATTACAATACAGGTGTATGAAACAAAAAGGTTAACAGTAGTGTTGAGCGAACACGGACTGTATTATTCGTGTTCGTACCGAATAATTGGATTTTTGTTACCTGAACACGGACCCGAAAACTTTACTGTATGTTCGGGTTTAAAATCCGTCTTCGGTCATTTTATTTCCTGTTTTGTATGTAATGGCGCGCTTTTAATGGCGGGCTTTCAACAGCCAATCAACAAGCGTTTAACTGGTGTGCCTTAAGCCATCCCAGCCATGCCTACTAATGTATTAGTAACTGTGATTGGCCATCTGAAGCATGTGACCATGTTTTTATAAGTTCGAGAGCCCCAGCACGCTGCGTCATTCTGCTGTAGTTTAGGGACAGAGCACACATCATACGTGCTGGCTGCTGATTAGGGAAAGACAGAGATTCTGTGAAAAATTTTGTCCGAAAAGAATGCAGGGTCAGGTCGGAGTGCAGGCAGGGAGAGTTATTAGAGCATTTTAGGGCGAGGCTGGAGAATAGGCAGGGTCAGTGTTCTACATCGATTTTGCTGTGTGGGGGGTTGTGCAGTGCCAGTGAACAATCTTATCGAGTAGATTAGGGACAGGCTGGAGAATAGGCAGGGTCAGTGTTCTACATCGATTTTGCTGTGTGTGGGGTGGTGCAGTGAACACAATCTTTTTGCCCTCAGTTAAGCCCGCTGAGGAGGAGGAGAAGGAGGGAGAAAAAAATCTATTTTTATCAGTCAGTTGTGTGCAGCGTTTTTGCTTCAGTGCTGACTGACATAAGACACTCCTGTGTTCACATGTGCTATTGAGTGATTTTAAATTTTATACACTTTTTTCTATTCCACTATTCAATATACACCCTTTTGGGTTAAAAAAATGTAATTGTGGCATAGTCTGTACTAATCTATTTAAAAATTACAAACTTAAAGGGGAATTTTCTTTTTTTTTTCCCTTCATAGCCTGCAGCAGAGCTGACTGACATAAGACACTGCTGTGTTCACATGTGCTATTGAAAAATCACCAATTTTATATCATATTTTCTATTCCGCTATTCAATCTACACCCTTGGGGTAAAAATAATTAAATTGCGGCATAGTCTGTATCGGTACGTGTGAGATACACCTTTCCAATTTTTGGGGCGCATCTTACACCGCCGAGGATTGCAGGGTGCTTCAGTTTGCCTCCTGCCTGTTCCGAACTCCTCCTACTCCTCATCCTGCCTTTGAGGGTACAAAAAATAGTAATCGGGGCCTAGTCTGGGTCTGTACGTGTGAGATAGATACACCTTTTGATATCATATTTTCTATTCCGCTATTCAATCTACACCCTTTGGGGTAAAAATAATTAAATTGCGGCATAGTCTGTATCGGTACGTGTGAGATACACCTTCCAATCTTTTGGGGCGCATCTTCCACCGCTGAGGATTGCAGGGTGCTTCAGTTTGCCTCCTGTTCCGAACTCCTCCTACTCCTCATCCTCATCCTGCCTTTAGGGTACAAAAAATTGTAATCGGGGCCTAGTCTGTGTTTGTACGTATGAGATACACCTTTTGATATCATATTTTCTATTCTGCTATTCAATCTACACCCTTTGGGGTAAAAAGAATTAAATTGCGGCATAGTCTGTATCGGTACGTGTGAGATACACCTTCCAATCTATTGGGGCGCATCTTCCACCGCTGAGGATTGTAGGGTGCTTCAGTTTGCCTCCTGTTCCGAACTCCTCCTACTCCTCATCCTCATCCTGCCTTTAGGGTACAAAAAATTGTAATCGGAGCCTAGTCTGTGTTTGTACGTGTAAGATACACCGTTTTATAAAATTTTTCCTATTCCGCTATTCAATATACACCCTTTTGGAGTGTAAAAAATTAAATTACGGCATAGTCTGTATCAGTACGTGTGAGATACACCTTTTAAATTTGTTTGGCGCATCTCCTTCCACCACCAAAGATTGAAGGACGCTTCAGTTTGCCTCCTGTTCCGAACTCCTCCTACTCCTCTTCCTCATCCTCCCTTTAGGGTAGAAAAAATTGTAATCGGGGCCTAGTCTGTGTTTGTACGTGTGAGATACACCATTTTATATCCTTTTTTCTATTCCGCTATTCAATATACACCCTTTTGGGGTGAAAAAAATTAAATTTGCGTCATACTTTGCATATTTGACTGTGAGATACACCCGTTGTATTTGTATACTGTTTTTCTATTCCGCTATTTAATAAACACCCTTTTGGGGTAAAAAAAATTAAATTGTGGCATAGTTTGCATATTTGACTGTGATATACACCCGTGCGATACTGTTGTTGTTTTGTTCCGCTATTCAATAAACACCTTCCTAGGGCAAGATCATAAATTACAGAAATATGAGGAGACCGTCAAATTGGGGCTGTGGCCTGGGTCGTGGTGCTGCTGGTAGAGCTCCTGTTGCAAGGAGAGGACGTGGTCGATCTGTGCCAGCTACACGCACAAGTAAAACACCTTCCTCAAGTGTGAGTAGGCAACAGAACCTGCAGCAGTATTTGGTAGGGCATCATGTGCCTCTAGAAGTGATGAGGCCAGAAGAAGTACAGGCGATAGTAGATTGGGTTGCTGACAGTGCCTCCAGTTCCTTCACATTGTCTCCCACCCAGTCTACTGCAGAAAGGTCAGAGTTGGCACCTGCAGCCAATGTCCAACCGTCTTTCACCTCACCCCCTTGCAAATCAGGCAAGCAGTCTGAGCCCCAAGTCATGCAAGAGCCCCGGTCTCTTCTTCTTTTTGATGACTCTGTCAGCAGGGTTTCCCAGGGCCATCCACCTAGCCCTGCCCCAGAAGTGGAAGAGATTGAGTGCAGCGATGCCCAACCACTTATTTCTCAAGATGAGTACATGGAAGGACCATCGCAGCACGTCTCCGATGATGACGAAACGCAGGTGCCAACTGCTGCGGCACTCAAAATTGTGGAGACCGACAAGGACGGCAGGGGTGAAGACTGGGTGGAAGATGATGTGGAGGACGATGAGGTCCTCAACCCCACATGGAATGAAGGTCATGCAGGTGACCTGAGTAGTTTGGAGGAAGAGGCAGTGGTCGCACAGAGCCACCAGCACAGCAGAAGAGGGAGCAGGGTGCAGAAGCGGAGCGGCCGTGCCCTAGACACTACGCCTGCTACTGCCCAACGCAGCAAGGGAACGAGCGCACCAAAGCCAGCTCAAAGGAGTTCTCTAGCGTGGAAGTTCTTCAGAAAATGTGCCGATGACAGGACACGAGTGGTTTGCACCCTGTGCAATCAGAGCCTGAAGCGAGGCATAAACCCTCTCAACCTGAGCACAACCTGCATGATCAGGCATCTAAGTGCAAAGCACGAGCTGCAGTGGAGTAGACACCTTCAAAACCAAGAAAGGTCTCTGGCTCCTCCTGCTTCCTCTTCTGCTGCAGTCTTGGCCTCTCCATCCACCTCTGTAGTGATACCGGCACCTGCCACCCCGCAAACAGACGATCTGTCAGCAACACCACCACCTGGGTCACCAACCATCTCCACAATGTCCCGTGGAAGCGCTCAGCTTTCCATCTCCCAAACACTTCAGAGGAAGAGGAAGTACCCCCCTACCCACCCGCGATCCCTGGCCCTGAATGCCAGCATTTCAAAATTCTTGGCCTTTGAAATGCTGTCATTCCGTCTGGTGGAGACGCACAGCTTTAAAAGCCTTATGTCGGTGGCTGTCCCACAGTACGTCGTGCCCAGCCGCCACTACTTTTCCAGGCAAGACATCCCTTCCCTGCACAACCAAGTGGGGGAAAAAATCAGGTGTGCACTGTGCGACGCCATCTGTGCCAAGGTCCACCTAACTACCGATATGTGGACCAGTAAGCACGGTCAGGGGCGTTATATCTCCCTAACGGCACACTGGGTAAATGCAGTGGCGGGTGGGCCTGAGGCGGATAGCAATTTGGCGCATGTCCTTCCACCACCGAGGATTGCAGGGCGCTTCAGTTTGCCTCCTGTTCCTAACTCCTCCTACTCCACTTCCTCATCCTCTACCGCCTCCTCATCCCGTCAGCGTAACACCTTCACCACCAACTTCAGCACAGCCAGGGGTAAACGACAGCAGGCAGTTTAAAACTTTCCTGTTTGGGGGAAAAACCACACACCGCGCAGGAGTTGTGGAGGAGCATGGAACAGCAGACAAATGAGTGGTTGCTGCCAGCGAGCCTCAAGCCCGGCCTGGTGGTGTGCGATAACGGGCGCAATCTCATAGCAGCTCTGGGCCTAGCCGGTTTGACGCACATCCCTTGCCTGGCGCATGTGCTGAATTTGGTGGTGCAGAGGTTCCTTAAAAATGAACCCGATATGTCAGAGCTGCTGCAGAAAGTGCGGGCCGCCTGTGCGCACTTTCGACGTTCTCACCCTGCTGCTGCTCGCCTGTCAGCGCTGCAGCGTAACTTCGGCCTTCCCACTCACCGCCTCATATGTGACGTGCCCACAAGGTGGAACTCCACCTTGCACATGCTGGAAAGACTGTGTGAGCAGCAGCAGGCCATAGTGGAGTTTCAGCTGCAGCACGCACGCGTGAGTCGCTCTGCGGAACAGCACCACTTCACCACCAATAACTGGGCCTCCATGCGAGACCTGTGTGCCTTGTTGCGCTGTTTTGAGTACTCCACCAACATGGCCAGTGCCGATGACGCCGTTGTCAGCTTAACTATCCCACTTCTATGCCTCCTTCAAAAAACGATTCGGGCAATGATGGAAGAGGATGTGGCACAGGATGAGGAGGAGGAGGAGGAGGATGAAGAGGTAACATTTCCAAGGCTTTCAGGGCAGTCATTCGCAAGTGGCTCCGAGGGTGGGTTCCTGCACCCACAAACGCCAGGGACACAATTGTCCAGCAGGGGCACAGTTCTGGAGGATGATGAGGATGAGGAGGAGGAGATGGAGGAGGAGATGGAACCATGTTCACAGCAGGGTGGCACCCAGGCCAGCTCATGGCCATCACTGGTGCGTGGCTGGGGGGATACACCTCCCACAGAGGACAGCCTTTCGTTGCCTCTGGGCAGCCTGGCACACATGAGCGATTACATGCTGCAGTGTCTCCACAATGACCGCCGAGTTGCCCACATTCTAACTTGTGCTGATTACTGGGTGGCCACGCTGCTGGATCCCCGTTACAAGGACAACGTACCGTCCTTAATTCACTCACTGGAGCGCGATCGCAAGATGCGCCAGTACAAGCGCACGCTGGTAGACGCGATGCTGCTGGCATTCCCACCTGAAAGCGGGGCCACAGTGGAAGCACAAGGCCAAGGCAGAGGAGGAGGAGGAAGATGTCGCCAACGCAACCAGGGCACCGATAGCACCTCAGAAGGCAGGGTTAGCATGGCCGAAATGTGGAAAAGCTTTGACAGCATGCCACAACAAACAGCAGCACCAGCAGCTCATATGGAACGTCTTAGCAGGAGGCAGCATTTCACCAACATGGTGGAGCAGTATGTGTGCACACGCCTACATGTAGTGAATGACGGGTCTGCCCCCTTCAACTTCTGGGTCTCCAAATTGGGCACATGGCCTGAGCTTGCCCTTTACGCCTTTGAGGTGCTGGCGTGCCCTGCAGCCAGTGTATTATCTGAACGTGTATTTAGCACGGCTGGGGGCGTTATCACAGACAAGCAGAGCCGCCTGTCCAGAGACAATGTGGACAAGCTCACGTTCATTAAAATGAACCAGGCATGGATCCCACGGGACTTTTCCGTACCTTGTGCAGAATAGAGATGGATACCGACCTTACCCAGCCATTGTTATATTTTTGATCTTTCTCACTCTTTTGGGGTGTACCCTCATTTAAAATGACTGAAAAAAAGCAGTGTTGGCTACCTCGTCCTCATCCACAGCCACTTCCACCTACACCGCCACATCCACCACCACCTCAACCTCCCTCTTACTCCATATGGGCCTCGTCCTTCACAGATGAAGAATTTTTTTTTATTTTTCTGTTTTTTTTTGTTGTTTTAAGTTATTTCCCTATCCACATTGGTTTGCAGAGCACTTGCCATGCTCTTAACTACATTTTGCTTCCATTTGCAGCACTCTAGCCCTTTCCATTGGTGTTTTAGAGCCATTTTAGTGCCTGAAAGTTCGGGTCCCCATTGACTTCAATGGGGTTCGGTGTCCGGGTAAAGTTCAGAAAAAGTCCAGGGCAAGGACCCGGACTTTTTTTTCAAGTTCGGCCGAACCCGCCGAACACGGACATCCAGGTGTCCGCTCAACTCTAGTTAACAGAATTCACAAAATGAACATAATTGAAAAAAAAGTTAAAGTTCAGGTTCAAGCAACTTATATGTATTCACAGTAACATTCTTGTAGGTGTTATTGCCACCTAGTGACCAGTCTTGAGTATTGCATGAGAATTTCAGATTTGTAATAGTCTCATAGGCAGTGCTGCCATCTTGCGTCAAATATCAGGTGTTACAGGGAGTTTTCAAGATACACAATTTGCATTGATAGGGTTATTCAGTTGTTATACACTATAAACCTTCATACAACCTTCAATCATCTCACCATGTTTGGACCCACCTTGCCATTTTTTGCACCCCTGCTGTTCCCTGCCCCTTCCTGCTGCATGCATTTACCTTAATACAATGATAATAAATGACAGGTAATGGACAATACTGTGACTGTTGTAATTTCTTCATGGAAAACCTTCCATGGTTACACGGTGACCTTGTTCTAGAGTGTCTACTAAAGTGGCTACATTTGTTCTCAATGGTCCTGCTGTATCTAGGAACAAAGCCCCCCTCTCTCTCTCACTCCTGAGATGGTCCATGGACTATGGGATTTGTAGTGTAGAGCAGTTCACTTGACCATGACTAAGGTGCACTGCTCATTCCAAACAAATGGAGGAGCCATATACAGCCAATGTGTTTGGTGGACATAGGGGGTGCCACTTTATCAGGACTTGATATATAAATGACCTAAATTGAAAACCATCAGCTGGACTGAAGGTATTGATGAATTTACAAGCTTTTGAGTGTTGACATGTAGACATGCTCATCATCACAGCCTAGGTCAAGGTTTTCTATGTATCCATTTATAAGACAAATAAAAACTTTAACCACTTGCCTACAGTGCACTTTCACCCCCTTCCTGCCCAGACTGATTTTCAGCTTTCAGCGCTCTCACACTTTGAATGACAATTACTCAGTCATGCAACACTGTACCCATAAAAAATTTGTGTCCTTTTTTCACACAAATAGAGCTTTCTTTTGATGGTATTTAATCATTACTGGGTTTTTTATTTTTTTTGCTATAAATAAAGAAAGACTGAAAATATTGTGAAAAAACGCATTTTTCTTTGTTTCTGTCATAAAATTTAGCAAATGAGTAATTTTTCTTCAGAAATTTTGGCCAAAATTTATACTGCTACTTATCTTTGGTAAAATAAGTATATAATATTTGGTCTTTGTGAAAGTTATAGAGTCCACAAGTTATGGTGCTAATCATTGAAAATGTATCACACTTGATCACACCTGATGTATTGAAGGCCTATCTCATTTCTTGAGACACTAAAAAGTCAGGAAAGTTCAAATGCCCCCCAAATGACCCCTTTATGGAAAGTAGACATTCCAAGGTATTTAATAAGGGGCATGGTGAGTTTTTTGAAGTTGTAATTTTTTCCCACAACTCTTTGCAAAATGAAGATTTTTTTTTTTTTTTTTTACAAATTGACGTATTAACAGTAGAGT
The DNA here is from genome assembly GCF_965119305.1 of Pelophylax lessonae. NCBI lineage: Eukaryota > Metazoa > Chordata > Amphibia > Anura > Ranidae > Pelophylax > Pelophylax lessonae. Next base: position 242,913,412 of record NC_138776.1, read on the forward strand.
TGAGCGGACACCTGGATGGCGGGTTCGGCCGAACTTGAAAAAAAAGTCCGGGTCCGTGTCCTGGACTTTTTCCGAACTTTACCCGGACACCGAACCCCACTGAAGTCAATGGGGACCCGAACTTTCAGGCACTAAAATGGCTCTAAAACACCAATGGAAAGGGCTAGAGTGCTGCAAATGGCAGCAAAACGTAGTTAAGAGTAGGGATGATCGAACGGTTCGGGTCCACCATCGGTTCGGCCCGAACATTGGGTGTTCGAGGTTCGGCCGAATTTAGAACTTTTTGCCCAAAAAGTTCGGAATTCGGCAACCAGAACCGCCCAAAATGCAATGCTTCAGGAAATGGGCTTTAAAAGCCCGTGATTGGACCAGAACCATTAGCAAAAGCCAATTGAGGGGGCAGAAGAATGCTAGGAATGTGATTGGAGTGACTAGGGGGTCCCTAGACCAATCATTAGTGAATACGCCCCCCAGTATATAAGATCGCCCCGCCATATTCCCAGCATTGTTATACTGGACATGGAAGAGAGTGGAAGCAGTTCTGTTAATTTTACTTTAAAAGTGTCATGTAGCTATTTTTAGTGTGAGGAAAGGGATATCTAGTGTAGTTAGAGTGCTCCTTTACACTTAAGTTAGCTTCAAAAATTTAGTTTCTGTAGGGAAAGTGTTAAGTGTCAGGGGACCGTAGTGTAGTGTAGGGTTAACTGACAGTGACTGCTATGGCAGGGTGACAAAACCCTTCCATAGCAGGGTGACCGCTATAGAGAAATGATCATTTCTCTGCTTCGGGACAGGAATGTGGCTTCTCACCAGCAAGCATTTTTTAATGCTGCAGGGGCTGCCACTGCCAGTGCTTTTTTGAGGACATGTTTGATGTCAGACATGACATCTGAATATGTGTATAGGGGGTATATATAGACATATATGTCTGAATATATACCCCTAGACATATATAGGTGTGATAGTAGCAGAAATAAATGCTTGCGCTAATGAAATCATTTACAGTAATATATTTCTGCTACTATCACACCTATATATGTCTAGGGGTATATATTCAGACATATATGCCTATATATACCCCCTATACACATGTTCAGATGTTTTGCCTGCCTCAAAAGAACCCCAAAAAATTTTTTTTTGACGCTAGCGTTTTTTTTGGCATTTTTTGGGGGGTTTTGGAGGCAGGCAAAACATCAGAACTTGTGCACAGTACCACTATACACAAGTTCAGATGTTTTGCCTGCCTCAAAAGAACCCCAAAAAATGCCAAAAAAAACGCTAGCGTCAAAAAAAAAATGCCCAGGTGTGTTTTTGCTGGCATTTTTTGGGGGGTTTTGGAGGCAGGCAAAACATCAGAACTTGTGCACAGTACCACTATACACAAGTTCAGATGTTTTGCCTGCCTCAAAAGAACCCCAAAAAATGCCAAAAAAAACGCTAGCGTCAAAAAAAAAATGCCCAGGTGTGTTTTTGCTGGCATTTTTTGGGGGGTTTTGGAGGCAGGCAAAACATCAGAACTTGTGCACAGTACCACTATACACAAGTTCAGATGTTTTTCCTGACTGCAAAGAACCCAAAAAAATGCCTGCTATTAAACCGGCAAGGTGTTACAGCAGAGAAGCCATATTCCTGTGCTTAAAGTTTTCTAATACAAACGATCTTTTTTTTTATGGTTCTGGACATGCTACAGAGCTGAAACTTCACAGGTACACCTTTTAGACCCCCCAGACACAAAATCACACAAAAAAAAGTTCTTAAAAATTGTCATTTTTGATAAAAAAGCCAATTATTGAAAAATTAAAAAAAAAAAAAAAAAAAAAAAAAAGAGATTTTTTAATTTTTACTTTGGATTTAGTATCTGGGGGGTCTAAAAAGTGTACATGTGAAGTTTCAGCTCTGTAGCATGTCCAGAACCCCCCAAAAATTAGCATTTTCTTATAATTTTTATTAGAACAGGAATACGGCTTCTCTACGGCGCTTTTTCTTGCATTTATCGGGCATTTTTGGAGGCAGGCATGACTTTTTTTGGATTTAGTGTCTGGGGGGTCTAAAAAGTGTACCTGTGAAGTTTCAGCTCTGTAGCATGTCCAGAACCAGAAAAAAAGATAATTTTTCAGTAGAGCAGGGATGGTGGGACCCCTCTTTTACACTTATATGATCTTTTTTTGGGGTTCTGGACATGCTACAGAGCTGAAACTTCACAGGTACACCTTTTAGACCCCCCAGACACAAAATCACACAAAAAAAGTTCTTAAAAATTGTCATTTTTGATAAAAAAGCCAATTATTGAAAAATTAAAAAAAAAAAAAAAAAAAAAGAGATTTTTTGATTTTTACTTTGGATTTAGTATCTGGGGGGTCTAAAAGGTGTGCATGTGAAGTTTCAGGTCTGTAGCATGTCCAGAACCAGAAAAAAAAAAGATTGTTTGTATTAGAAAACTTTAAGCACAGGAATATGGCTTCTCTGCTGTAACACCTTGCCGGTTTAATAGCAGGCATTTTTTTGGGTTCTTTGCAGTCAGGAAAAACATCTGAACTTGTGTATAGTGGTACTGTGCACAAGTTCTGATGTTTTGCCTGCCTCCAAAATCCCCAAAAAATGCCAGCAAAAACACACCTGGGCATTTTTTTTTTGACGCTAGCGTTTTTTTTGGCATTTTTTGGGGTTCTTTTGAGGCAGGCAAAACATCTGAACATGTGTATAGGGTGTATATATAGGCATATATGTCTGAATATATACCCCGAGACATATATAGTCAGGAAAAACATCTGAACTTGTGTATAGTAGTACTGTGCACAAGTTCTGATGTTTTGCCTGCCTCCAAAATTCCCCAAAAAATGCCAGTAAAAACACACCTGGGCATTTTTTTTTTTGACGCTAGCGTTTTTTTGGGCATTTTTTGGGGTTCTTTTGAGGCAGGCAAAACATCTGAACTTGTGTATAGTGGTACTGTGCACAAGTTCTGATGTTTTGCCTGCCTCCAAAACCCCCCAAAAAATGCCATCAAAAACACACCTGGGCATTTTTTTTTTTTTGACGATAGCGTTTTTTTGGCATTTTTTGGGGTTCTTTTGAGGCAGGCAAAACATCTGAACATGTGTATAGGGTGTATATATAGGCATATATGTCTGAATATATACCCCTAGACATATATAGGTGTGATAGTAGCAGAAATATATTACTGTAAATGATTTCATTAGCGCAAGCATTTATTTCTGCTACTATCACACCTATATATGTCTAGGGGTATATATTCAGACATATATGTCTATATATCCCCCCTATACACATGTTCAGATGTTTTGCCTGCCTCAAAAGAACCCCAAAAAATGCCAAAAAAACGCTAGCGTCAAAAAAAAAAATGCCCAGGTGTGTTTTTGCTGGCATTTTTTGGAGGGTTTTGGAGGCAGGCAAAACATCAGAACTTGTGCACAGTACCACTATACACAAGTTCAGATGTTTTTCCTGACTGCAAAGAACCCAAAAAAATGCCTGCTATTAAACCGGCAAGGTGTTACAGCAGAGAAGCCATATTCCTGTGCTTAAAGTTTTCTAATACAAACGATCTTTTTTTTTTCTGGTTCTGGACATGCTACAGACCTGAAACTTCACATGTACACTTTTTAGACCCCCCAGATACTAAATCCAAAGTAAAAATCAAAAAATCTCTTTTTTTTTTTTTTTTTTTTAATTTTTCAATAATTGGCTTTTTTATCAAAAATGACAATTTTTAAGAACTTTTTATTGTGTGATTTTGTGTCTGGGGGGTCTAAAAGGTGTACCTGTGAAGTTTCAGCTCTGTAGCATGTCCAGAACCAGAAAAAAAGATCATATAGGTGTTAAAGTTAAAGAAGGCTCCCGAACCACATCCCTGTTCTACTGAAAAATTATCTTTTTTTTTTTCATGGTTCTGGACATGCTACAGAGCTGAAACTTCACATGCACACCTTTTAGACCCCCCAGATACTAAATCCAAAGTAAAAATCAAAAAAATCTCTTTTTTTTTTTTTTTTTAATTTTTCAATAATTGGCTTTTTTATCAAAAATGACAATTTTTAAGAACTTTTTTTTGTGTGATTAATAGTCCCTGGGGCATGACCCAGAACCCTAGGCACTTTTTAGGGGCATTTATTGGGTTTTAGGGCTTAAAAATGGTGTTTTTTGATTACAGAAGTTCGGGTCCCATTGATTTCAATGGGGTTCTGAAATCCGAACCGAACTTTCGTGAAGTTCGGGTGTTCTGGTCGAACCGAACTTTTCAAAAGTTCGATCATCCCTAGTTAAGAGCATGGCAAGTGCTCTGCAAACAAATGTGGATAGGGAAATAACTTAAACAGAAAAATAAAACAATGTTCTTCATCTGTGAAGGACGAGGCCCATATGGAGTAGGAGGGAGGTTGAGGAGGTGGTGGATGTTGCGGTGTCATAGGCGTGCATACAGGGTGTGCCGGGTGTGCCTGGGCACACCCTAATCACCTAGGGCACATTAGCATTATCGCTCTGTTTGCCAGTGAGGAGATGGGAAAGATCTCCCTCAGACCTGCTCTGCCATAAGAGAAGTGCCACACACTTCTATTTCACTTTGCCAGCAGGGAGAGTAATGTACCGGGGCCATGTACATGTAGGCAAACACATGCATGTGTATTTAAACTTTGGGGTGCACACCCTAATGCAATAGGCTGCGCACACCTATGGGTGGTGTAGGTGGAAGCGGCGGTGGAGGAGGACGAGGTAGCCAACACTGCTTTTTTTCAGTCATTTTAAATGAGGGTACACCCCAAAAGAGTGAGAAAGAGCAAAAATAGAACAATGGCTGGGTAAGGTCGGTATCCATCTCTATTCTGCACAAAGTACGGAAAAGTCCTGTGGGATCCATGCCTGGTTCATTTTAATGAACGTGAGCTTGTCCACATTGTCTCTGGACAGGCGGCTCTGCTTGTCTGTGATAACGCCCCCAGCCGTGCTAAATACACGTTCAGATAATACACTGGCTGCAGGGCACGCCAGCACCTCCAAGGCGTAAAGGGCAAGCTCAGGCCATGTGCCCAATTTGGAGCCCCAGAAGTTGAAGGGGGCAGACCCGTCATTCACTACATGTAGGCGTGTGCACACATACTGCTCCACCATGTTGGTGAAATGCTGCCTCCTGCTAAGACGTTCCATATGAGCTGCTGGTGCTGCTGTTTGTTGTGGCGTGATGACAAAGCTTTTCCACATTTCGGCCATGCTAACCCTGCCTTATGAGGTGCTGGCGGTGCCCTTGTTGCGTTGGCGACCTCTTCCTCCTCCTCCTCTGCCTTGGCCTTGTGCTTCCACTGTGGCCCCGCATTCAGGTGGGAATGCCAGCAGCATCGCGTCTACCAGCGTGCGCTTGTACTCGCGCATCTTGCGATTGCGCTCCAGTGAGTGAATTAAGGACGGTACGTTGTCCTTGTAACGGGGATCCAGCAGCGTGGCCACCCAGTAATCAGCACAAGTTAGAATGTGGGCAACTCGGCGGTCGTTGTGGAGACACTGCAGCATGTAATCGCTCATGTGTGCCAGGCTGCCCAGAGGCAACGAAAGGCTGTCATCTGTGGGAGGTGTATCGTCTGTGTCCTCTGTATCCCCCCAGCCACGCACAAGTGATGGCCATGAGCTGGCCTGGGTGCCACCCTGCTGTGAACATGGTTCCATCTCCTCCTCAATCTCCTCCTCCTCATCCTCCTCATCCTCCAGAACTGTGCCCCTGCTGGACAATTGTGTCCCTGGCGTTTGTGTGTGCAGGAACCCACCCTTGGAGCCCCTTGCGAATGACTGCCCTGAAAGCCTTGGAAATGTTACCTCTTCATCCTCCTCCTCCTCCTCCTCATCCTGTGCCACATCCTCTTCCATCATCGCCCAAATTGTTTTTTGAAGGAGGCATAGAAGTGGGATAGTTAAGCTGACAACGGCGTCATCGGCACTGGCCATGTTGGTGGAGTACTCAAAACAGCGCAACAAGGCACACAGGTCTCGCATGGAGGCCCAGTTATTGGTGGTGAAGTGGTGCTGTTCCGCAGAGCGACTCACGCTTGCGTGCTGCAGCTGAAACTCCACTATGGCCTGCTGCTGCTCGCACAGTCTTTCCAGCATGTGCAAGGTGGAGTTCCACCTTGTGGGCACGTCACATATGAGGCGGTGAGCGGGAAGGCCGAAGTTACGCTGCAGCGCTGACAGGCGAGCAGCAGCAGGGTGAGAACGCCGAAAGTGCGCACAGACGGCCCGCACTTTCTGCAGCAGCTCTGACATATCGGGGTAATTTTTAAGTAACCTCTGCACCACCAAATTCAGCACATGCGCCAGGCAAGGGATGTGCATCAAACCGGCTAGGCCCAGAGCTGCTATGAGATTTTGCCCGTTATCGCACACCACCAGGCCGGGCTTGAGGCTCGCTGGCAGCAACCACTCATTTGTCTGCTGTTCCATGCTCCTCCACAACTCCTGCGTGGTGTGTGGTTTTTCCCCCAAACAGGCAAGTTTTAAAACTGCCTGCTGTCGTTTACCCCTGGCCGTGCTGAAGTTGGTGGTGAAGGTGTTACGCTGACCGGATGAGGAGGCGGTAGAGGATGAGGAAGCGGAGTAGGAGGAGTTAGGAACAGGAGGCAAACTGAAGCGCCCTGCAATCCTCGGTGGTGGAAGGACATGCGCCAAATTGCTATCCGCCTCAGGCCCATCCGCCACTGCATTTACCCAGTGTGCCGGAGATATAACGCCCCTGACCGTGCTTACTGGTCCACGTATCGGTAGTTAAGTGGACCTTGGCACAGATGGCGTTGCGCAGTGCACACCTGATTTTTTCCCCCACTTGGTTGTGCAGGGAAGGGATGGCTTGCCTGGAAAAGTAGTGGCGGCTGGGCACGACGTACTGTGGGACAGCCATCGACATAAGGTTTTTAAAACTGTGCGTCTCTACCAGACGGAATGACAGCATTTCAAAGGCCAAGAATTTTGAAATGCTGGCATTCAGGGCCAGGGATCGCGGGTGGTTAGGGGGGTACTTCCTCTTCCTCTCAAGTGTTTGGGAGATGGAAAGCTGAACGCTTCCACGGGACATTGTGGAGATGGTTGGTGACCCAGGTGGTGGTGTTGCTGACAGATCGTCTGTTTGCGGGGTGGCAGGTGCCGGTATCACTACAGATGTGGATGGAGAGGCCGAGACTGCAGCAGAAGAAGAAGCAGGAGGAGCCAGAGACCTTTCTTGGTTTTGAAGGTGTCTACTCCACTGCAGCTCGTGCTTTGCACTTACATGCCTGATCATGCAGGTTGTGCTCAGGTTGAGAAGGTTTATGCCTCGCTTCAGGCTCTGATTGCACAGGGTGCAAACCACTTGTGTCCTGTCATCAGCACATTTTCTGAAGAACTTCCACGCTAGAGAACTCCTTTGAGCTGGCTTTGGTGCGCTCGTTCCCTTGCTGCGTTGGGCAGTAGCAGGCGTAGTGTCTAGGGCACGGCCGCTCCGCTTCTGCACCCTGCTCCCTCTTCTGCTGTGCTAGTGGCTCTATGCGACCACCGCCTCTTCCTCCAAACTACTCAGGTCACCTGCATGACCTTCATTCCATGTGGGGTCGAGGACCTCATCGTCCTCCACATCATCTTCCACCCAGTCTTTACCCCTGCCCTCCTTGTGGTCTACACAATTCTGAATGCCGCAGCAGTTGGCACCTGCCTTTCGTCATCATCGGAGACGTGCTGCGATGGTCCTTCCATGTACTCATCTTGAGAAATAAGTGGTTGGGCATCGCTGCACTCAAAAGAAGAAGAGACTGCTGTATGACTTGGGGCTCAGACTGCTTGCCTGATTTGCAAGGGGGTGAGGTGAAAGACGGTTGGACATTGGCTGCAGGTGCCAACTCTGACCTTTCTGCAGTAGACTGGGTTGCTGACAGTGCCTCCAGTTCCTTCACATTGTCTCCCACCCAATCTACTATCGCCTGTACTTCTTCTGGCCTCATCACTTCTAGAGGCGCATTATGCCCTACCAAATACTGCTGCAGGTTCTGTCGCCTACTCACACTTGAGGAAGGTGTTTCACTTGTGCGTGTAGCTGGCACAGATCGACCACGTCCTCTCCTTGCAACAGGAGCTCTACCAGCAGCACCATGACCCAGGCCACGGCCCCTTTTTGACGGTCTCCTCATATTTCTGTAATTTATGATCTTGCCCTAGAAAGGTGTTTATTGAATAGCGGAACAAAACAACAACAGTATCGCACGGGTGTATCTCACAGTCAAATATGCAAACTATGCCGCAATTTAATTTTTTTTACCCCAAAAGGGTGTATATTGAATAGCGGAATAGGAAAATTTTTATAAAACGGTGTATCTCACACGTACAAACACAGACTAGGCCCCGATTACTATTTTTTGTACCCTAAAGGCAGGATGAGGAAGAGGAGTAGGAGGAGTTGGGAACAGGAGGCAAACTGAAGCGCCCTGCAATCCTCGGCGGTGGAAGGAGATGCGCCAAACAGATTTAAAAAGGTGTATCTCACATGTACCGATACAGACTATGCCGTAATTTAATTTTTTACACTCAAACAGGGTGTATATTGAATAGCGGAATAGGAAAAATTTTACAAAACGGTGGTGTATCTCACACGTACAAACACAGACTAGGCCCCGATTACTATTTTTTGTACCCCCAAAGGCAGGATGAGGAGTAGGAGGAGTTCGGAACAGGCAGGAGGCACACTGAAGCACCCTCAAATCCTCGGCGGTATGAGATGCGCCCCAAAAATTGGAAAGGTGTATCTCACACGTACCGATACACACTATCCCGCAATTTAATTGTTTTTACCCCAAAGGTGTAGATTGAATAGCGGAATAGAAAATATGATATCAAAAGGTGTATGTATCTCACACGTACTGACACGGACTATCCCGCAATTTAATTGTTTTTACCCCAAAGGTGTAAATTAAATAGCGGAATAGAAAATATGATATCAAAAGGTGTATGTATCTCACACGTACAGAACCAGACTAGGCCCAGATTACTATTTTTTGTACCCCCAAAGGCAGGATGAGGAGTAGGAAGAGTTCGGAACAGGCAGGAGGCACACTGAAGCACCCTGCAATCCTCGGCAGTATGAGATGCGCCCCAAAAATTGGAAAGGTGTATCTCACACGTACCGACACACACTATCCCGCAATTTAATTGTTTTTACCCCAAAGGTGTAGATTAAATAGCGGAATAGAAAATATGATATCAAAAGGTGTATGTATCTCACACGTACAGAACCAGACTAGGCCCAGATTACTATTTTTTGTACCCCCAAAGGCAGGATGAGGAGTAGGAGGAGTTCGGAACAGGCAGGAGGCACACTGAAGCACCCTGCAATCCTCGGCAGTATGAGATGCGCCCCAAAAATTGGAAAGGTGTATCTCACACGTACCGACACAGACTATCCCGCAATTTAATTGTCTTTACCCCAAGGGTGTAGATTGAATAGCGGAATAGAAAATATGATATAAAATTGGTGATTTATCAATAGCACATGTGAACAGCAGTGTCTTATATCAGTCAGCTCTGCTGCAGGCTATGGGGGGAAAAAAAAAAGAAAATTCCCCTTTTAAGTTTGCAATTTTTAACAAGATTAGTACAGACTATGCCACAATTTAATTTTTTTAACCCAAGGGTGTATATTGAATATTGGAATAGAAAAAAGTGTATAACTTTTGAAATCACTCAATAATAGCACATGTGAACACAGCAGTGTATTATCACAGTCAGCACAGCAGCACTGAAGGAAAAACGCTGCACACAACTGACTGATAAAAAATACTTTTTTCTCCCTCCTCCTCAGCGGGCAAAAAGATTGTGTTCACATCACCCCACACACAGCAAAATCGATGTGGACCACTGACCCTGCCTATCTCCAGCCTCTACCTAAAATGATCAATAAGATCGGTCACTGCCGGCACTGCAAACCCCCCACACAGCAAAATCGATTGTAGAACACTGACCCTGCCTATCTCCAGCCTGGCCCTAAAAGGATCGATAAGATCGGTCACTGCCGGCACTGCAAACCCCCCATACAGCAAAATCGATTGTAGAACCCTGCCTATCTCCAGCCTCTCCCTAAAATGCCCTGATATCTCGCCCTGCCTGCAGCACTCCGACCTGTCCCTGAATTATTTTCGGACACAATATGATTTTTGCCTGTCTGTCCCTAATCAGCAGCCAGCACGTATGATGTGTGCTCTGTCCCTGTACTACAGCAGAATGACGCAGCGGCGCTCGGTCTCGAACTTATAAAGACTTGGTCACATGCTTCAGATGGCCAATCACAGCTACTAATACATTTGTAGGCATGGCTGGGATGGCTTAAGGCACACCAGTTAAACGCTTGTTGATTGGCTGTTGAAAGCCCGCCATTAAAAGCGCGCCAATACATAAAAACCCGGAAATAAAATGACCGAACACGGATTTTTACCCGAACATACAGTAAAGTTTTCGGGTCCGTGTTCGGGTAACAAAAATCCAATTATTCGGTACGAACACAAATAATACAGTCCGTGTTCGCTCAACACTAATTAACAAGGTTATTAATAAGGTTATTTCTCTCACACAGCATATGTATACTTGCAACTACACCCCAAAACACATTCTACTACTCCTCCTGAGTATGGCGATACCACATGTGTGAGACTTTTTCACAGCCTGGCCACATACAGAGGCCTAACATCCAAGTAGCACCGTCCGGCATTCTAGAAACACAAATTACACATATAATTTCCTGACAACCTATTGCACTTTTGAAGGCCCTGGAGCACCAGGACAATGGAAACCCCCATAAAATGACCCCATTTTGGAAAGCAAACAGCCCAACGTATAATTTTTGAGGCATGAGTCTTTTGAACGTGTCATTTTTTTCCACAAGTTTTTGGAAACTGTGGAAAGAAAATGAAAATGCATTTTTTTTACACAAAGCTGTCCATTTATGCAATATTTCTAACACATAGCATGTACATAGCAAAAATTGCACCCCAAAATACATTCTGCTATTCCTCCTGAGTATGGCGATACCACATGTTTAACACTTTTACACAGCCTAGCCACATACAGAGGCCTAACATTCAAGTAGCACTTTAAACAAATTTGTCCATTTATCCACTTTAAGACTGGGCCTATTTTTGACACTTGGTGTTTACAAGCTAAAATCATTTTTTTTTGCTAGAAAACTACTTAGAACCCCAAACATTATATGTTTTTTTTTTTAGCAGAGACCCTAGAGAATAAAATGGAGATCGTTGCAATATTTTTTATCACACCATATTTGCGCAGCAGTCTTCCAAATGCAATTTTTTTGAAAAAAATTCACTTTTTTTAACTAAAAAATAAGAAAACAGTAAATTTAGCCCAATTTTTTTCCATAATGTGAAAGACAATGTTACGCCGAGTAATTAGATATCCAACATGTCATGCTTCAAAATTGCGCATGCTCACAGAATGGCGCCAAACATTGGTACTTAAAAATCCCCATAGGCAAAATTTAAAAAATTTCTGCAGGTTACCAGCTTAGAGTTACAGAGGAGGTCTAGGGCTCAAATTATTGCTCTCGCTCTAACGGGCGCTTTAATTTTTTTTTTCCTATTTATTATATTTATTATTTTTTTTATTTTTACACAGTTTAAAAAAAAAAATGTTTTGATCATTTTTATTCCTATTACAAGGAATGTAAACATCCCTTGTAATAGAAATAGGCATGACAGTTCCTCTTTATTGTGAGATCTGGGGTCAAAAAGACCTCACACCTCACAACTACACTAAAAAAGAAAAAAAAAAAAAATGTTGAAAAAGGAAAAAAAAAAAAACAACGGCCCTTTAAACCGGTTGCTAGGCAACGACTTTTGACGTAGCTCCGGTCCTCCAAGACCATAGAGTCGAGTGAGGGCCATCTTGCTCTGAGGATCCGGGACCGGATAGTTTTCCCCGCTGTCGGCGGGTCCGGTAAGCTGGGAAAACATCTGGGACGCGGCGGGAGGGGGGGAACCTCTTCCCCTGCACCGTAAGGGTAATTCTGCGGCGAATCCGCCACTGGGACCACCCTTATCTGAAAGCCGACCGCCTGCCGTTTAAAAAAAATACCGGGGTTATGGCAGCTATCTGCTGCCATAACCCCAGTATTTAGCTTTTAATGGCCGACGCATATAGTCGTTAGGCGGTAAGTGGTTGCATGTATATGGCAAACAGGTGACGATGACTGATGGGGTGACAGGTGACGATGACTGATGGGGTGACAGGTGACGATGACTGATGGGGTGACAGGTGACGATGACTGATGGGGTGACAAGTGACAATGATTGATAGGGTGACAGATGACGGTGACTGATGGGGTGATAGGTGACGCTGATTGATGGGGTGACAGGTGACGGGCGATGGTCACCGATGGGTGACAGGTGACGGGCGATGGTGCACGGCGGTACTGATGGCACTCTCTGGTAACCGGTGCACTTTAGGCTCCGTTCACATGTCAGCGTAGCGATCGTGGGCAAAATCACAGCGATTCTGTCCACGATTCGGAAATCATTGCAAATCGCGGGACGCCTGTGCGTTGCCCGTTATTTGCAATAGCACCCCAAACGCTGTGCGATGTTGCCGTGATTTCCGCCTGCCGAATCACGGTAACATTGCGCAAACAACGCATGACGCCCCAAAGAAACTCTTGTACCTTTTTTGGGCGTCATGCGTTGTTTGCGCGATGTTACCGCCATTCGGCAGGCGTAAATCACAGCAACATCGCACAGGATTTGGGGTGCTATTGCAAATGATGGGCAACGCACAGGCGCCCCGCGATTTGCAATGGTTTCCGGATCGCGGGTAGAATCACTGTGATTCTACCCGCAATCGCTACGCTCACATGTGAACGTTATGGGTGTCAATTTCTGGGCACTGATGAGGTGACTGTTGGGTGACAGGTGCAATTGGGGGGGGGGGACAAAGGACTGTGTGTGGACCTTTATTTTTGTGATTTTACTTTGTGACAGGTACACAGAGCAGTAACTCACTGTTTCTAGCTCTGCTCTCCTCATACTGGAAACTGTGTGAGGGGAGAAGAGCTAGTAACAGTGAGTTACTGCTCTGTGTTTACATTTTGTGATCGGCTGTGAATGGATTCACAGCCGATCACAGAGTAAACAGTCACTGTCAGTGACTGTTTACTAGTGCCGGTGACTAGCTGTGTTCCTAGGGAACACAGAGCCACCGACATGACCGCGCTGCACGCTCCAGATCGCGCATGCGCGGTCATCTTGTGGGCTCCTCTATTGTGATCGGCTGCGTCATTGGAACACAGCCGATCACGTGGGAAACAGCCATGCCCATTGGCTGTTTCCCCCCTGCCGGTGACAGGGTGTGTCCCGGGGACACGCCGACACCGGCAGTGCAGGGCGGCGCGCACAAGATCGGGCGCCTGCCCTGCTGAATGGGCCGCCGTCACATGACGGCGGCCCAGAACAATAATCGCACCTCTCCGCCGTAATATGACGGCGGGCGGGCAGCAAGCGGTTAAAGAAAGAAACATAAGTCATCAATTTGCATCAATTTGCACAGCCATTCAGACTAGTAGATGTGAAATGTTGATTGCTAGAGACTAACCAACACCATTTTCTGCATGAGGATAGACTGCGTTTCCCCCATTACAGAAAGGTAGATACCTTTAAGCTGTAGCACCCTACAGGTAGGTGCTAGGTAAAGTATAGTGGGCTTTGGCTGCCTAACAGCAGAGCCATGATTTGAGTAGGTTGTCATGGTTCTCAGGTGTGTCTGCTGAGAGGGGGGTCTCCCCGCTGGCTCTATGAGAGGCTTCTCATTGGGCAGTGGAGGAAACCCAATCAGGGACACATTCAGGCTTGTAACTATCCCAGAAGGCAGATTCTGCCGCAGAGGATTCTGGGAGTGGATATAAGTCTGAAGGGGGCGCATGACGTGGTGTCTTTGGTAGGAAGCAGAGTACGGCTAGCTCTCCTCCTGTCAGAGGAAGTGGATGTCCCAGGTGGCGGCCCTGGAATCCAAAGAGAGTGAAGCTGAGCTGCAGAGGGATCCGGTGTGCCAAGAACCAGCAGAGATAGAGAGGGGTCCAGTTCCAGGAAAGCCTACAAAGGTCGTGAGTACTGTGGACTGCCCCTGGGGGTCTGCCTAGTGTCAGAGTGGACCACTCCGGAGAAGGTTCTAGGGATCCAGGAGTCAGCTAGTTGTAAAGGGGGTACCTAGTGAGAGGACACTGAAGTATTAGAGGGGGTACCTAGTGAGAGGACCCTGAAGTGTAAACGGGACGTCTGCAGTTTGAGCCCTGAACAGTCAGTGTACAGTGTGGAGTGTATAAGGTTAAGAGTTGCAGCAGCACAAGTATCTACACAGAGCTAACTCAGCCAGTGCAGGGCTGGAGGGAGCTGTTCAGTGACTTTTGAGCTAAAGCAGTGTCAGGAGTCAAGTGTTCTACAGTCCTGGATCTTCTGAATTAAAGTCGAGGTTCCAGCACAGTTTCAGTACTACAGTATCTTTGGGCGTCAGGAAGCGCTGGTTGGCATTCAGCTGGCGTCAAGGCAGCGCTAACAGGCATTTTTCTTCAAGTGCCCCAAAATGTACCTAGTTGAGCCAGAGGAGTATCCCACTCATTCCCTTCTCCCATCCCCTAAATACAATAAAACAAACAAACCAAAGACGCCGGAATGGTCATTGTCTCAGTTCTCACACCTGGGGTCACAATTCAAATGTGTTGGAAGTGTCACCGGTAGCAATGGCAGACCCATCTTAGGCTCAAGGTCTAGAAAACCTGCTACAAAGCATTGGGGAATACCTTAAGTGGATGGGTGGGCACTACTTAGAGAGTGAGACTACATGGTTTCTTTGTAAGTTCATGTCCTGATTTTTTACCTTCTGTATTATTAGTGGCAATCAAAGATAACTCAAGGACATTCACCAGTCTCAAGGACATTCACCAGTATAGACACTAAAGAGTCCTATGTGCTGATCGGAAAATTCCTCTCATCTGCTAAGGTTATGTAAAGCCTTTATGAAAAGTACTAAAATAGACACTAGTTTTAGAGATAGAGAGAGAGGCCTCATCTTTCAGGAATACAGGTGTGAATTACAACCGAGTCAGAGGCATCACAGGTGCTAATAATTACTAACAAATTCCCAACACACATTACTTCCCTATCCAACTCTGCTGGGCTGGTGGGGCGACGAACGCCCATTTACTGGAACATTCGCCACGTGCTACTGGAGGGGTGTGGAGGCCAGCCTCCTGCCAACGGACTATGGGCCCTGGCTTGTAGGGGAGTGCACCTCTGTGTGGGGGACAATGGGAGTAGTGTTGCTTTGGACTCAAATCCATGTCACCCCAAGATACGGACTCAGACTGGGATCAATCTTACAGGCCTAAAAGCTGCCTGTTACAAGAGAGACTAAACAGATGCTAATGACATAAGACTCAGCTTTGGTATACTAGGGTGATGTGTATTGACAGTTCTAATAAGGTGTGTTGTATATGTAGACGGGCTGTCTGAGAGCCTATGTCTCCTGCTTTTATCTATTTAGAGGTTAAGTGTGTTCACACTTCTAGGAATGTGTATTCGGCTAGGTTTTGGGCTTGTTGTTTGTTGAATTAATTATGATAATGTTGCAGTCTCATTCACCTGTGTCTGTCCAGATGGCCAGGTATGTTAATTACTGGATATATATTGGAGGTTGAGTTGGTGAATAAAGTGTCATTTGTTTTAACCTTCATCAAGCTGGAGGCTGATGTTTGGGGGGAATTGAGGGGCCAGGACTGCATCACTGGAGATTCTGGGGACCTAAGACAGAAATACTTGGTCCAAATATTGGGGATCTGTTACAGTAACCCTTACAACATAAGTGATAAGCATGGTAATGCAAAGGCTAACACTTGGCCCTGTGCCAATTGGTTTTACAATAGATCAACCTGTGGGAGCACTAATTGACTATAGTAAGCACCCAGACTTGGACAAGGTTATCCAGTGTCCAGAGCGAACATGGGTAACTTTGCCCCCTCTTAGCACCCAGCCATCCCACAACACCCCCCCCCTGCCTTTTACCCACCCCAAGCCCCCCCCCCCCCCCCCCATTTGGTGGAGAAAGGAAGAGGGACAGTATTGGTGTGCACCGAAATATTTGTAATGTAGTACCAATGTTTGTGTTGCACAACAGCAAACTGAAAAGTTTAAAATTGCTACACAAGTATGGGGCTAACGGCTGCAAAAACATGTCCCTGAGTTGGTGGTGTCACTAAAAGAAAAAAAATGTCTCTGAGTTGGAGGTGTGGGAGTGAAAAATGTATTTGCATCTGTGGTATCACTGAAAGGAAAAAAAAATGTAAGGGAAAAGTGTCCCTGTGTCAATCGTATCACTGAAAGGAAAAATGTTACTGTGACAGTGGTGTCTCTGGCAAATTAAAGGATAAGTTCTTTTTACCTACAAAAAATGTGCATTATTTATTTATTTATTTTTTAAAGAAATGTGCATCTATTTATTTATTTTTTTGAGTCTGTAAGCCCCCATTCACACTACCGCGACGCTACTTCGCACCGCGACCTCCGAGGTCGCGGTGCGAGCAGCGCGCCGCGACCTCGGAGCGGCCGCCACGGACTTCATAACATTGAAGTCTATGGCGGTCGCCTCCTGGTCGCCCCAAAGAAGCTCCGGACCCTTTTTCTAAGTCGGAGCGACTTGTGTCGCTCCTATTAGAACGGGTCCGCAGCTTCCCTATGGTCGCCCTAGTGTGAACCGGGACTAAAGCATTGCACAAGTGATCAGCAGATTGCCGGTGCCATGCACGTCTACTGTAGATCTGTCATTGTATCTGTGTGCCCATACATCCGGTACGTGCAAGCAGATACACCGACAGGAAGAATCAATGAACTACCACAGCGCTCCACAGCCCCATGGTAGTGCGATGAGAACTATAAGCCAAGAGACGCAAAGGATGTTGGGGCTTGTATTTCATTCACACACAGAGCTGTGTGAGTGAATGACGCGGCTGTGTGGGAGGAGCTGATTTCAAAAAGTGACAGCTAGTATGGTCCTGAGTTGGTGGTGTCAATGGATGTAAAAAATGTCCCTGAGATGGTGTTGTCACCAGGGGTCGCAAGGGTCACAATTGCAACCTGGCCCCATGTTTCAAGAGGCTCATGCAGCTCCCCTGTCATATTTGTCTACACTTATTTTTGTATTTACCAATTCCTATTTAAGGATCATTGGTGATTGTGGGCTATGGGGAGGGACTTTTACTGGTATCATACCCAAGATATGTAACTACACATTCGTTTCTGTAAAAAATAGTTTTTAATTATAATGTTAAAAAACTTTCAATCAAATACATTAACACTGGGACATACAAAACAAATTATATATACAAAAACCAACATATAATGGTGACAATTGGCAACTTTGAGACATATAGGGTCCTCTTGCATCTTTAAGTGGTGCTACTCCTGCTACCACCTATGTCTTTGCCCGACATGTTTCGCTACACAAAGCTTCTTCAGGGGCAGTTTTAACCTGATAAGGATACCGTAAATGTCTATAAAACATCAATACAGGTTGTTACATATATGTTACATAACATAGTATCATTTTCAATATGTTTCTCTATGAAAGACAACATCTGACCCCATGCACTGCCCCTCATGCAAAGACCCTCGTAGGCTAGTATGTTATTAGGAAGTGCATGGCATGCATAAACATCTCCCCGGCGAGTGTGGGGGTAATACAGAAAAGTAAGTTCAAATTTTTTTTGTCTACACTTAGATAGGAGGGGCGAGGGTATATAGAGGAACTCACCTCCATTTTCCTTCTGCCGGCTTGTCCTCCACTCCATTCAGTGGCTGCAAGAGGGAGATGGAGGCGTATTGTTCCTCTAAATGCTGCTGCACCTCCAAACCTCCTATCCAGCCTGATCCTAGCTATTCCTTGCAGCCATTATCCACAATGTGACTACAGTGATTGCTAGGACCCACTAGCTGCACCTCCCAGCTCGCCCCCCCCCCCCAACTCTGACTCCCACTTTTTGCCTGAAGGCTGCTCCTGGTAAGGTAAGAGAATTGCTTCCTGCCCGAGGCCCCTCCCGCAATGACACAGTGTATTCCTAAGTCTGGAAAAATAGACAGTGCTCAGCACCTGAGAGAGTAAAGTGTGTGTCTAGGTGTCCTCCAGTCACACTGTCCCCTTCTGTCACACTGCCCTCCATCACACTGTCCCCTCCCCATCAAACTGCCCCCCTCCTGTCAAACTGTCCCCTCCCCGTCACACTGCTCCCCCTGTCACACTGCCCCCTCCTGTCACACTGCCACTGTCACACTGCCCCCCCATCATACTGCTCCCCTACTGTCACACTGCCCCCATCTTTCTGCTCCCCTACTGTCACACTGCCCCCAATCATCTTGGTCCCCTACTGTCACAATGCCCCCATCATACTGCTTACCTGCAGTTACACTACCCCCCATCATATTGCTCCCCAAATGTTGCACTGCCCCCCAAATCATACTGCCCCCCTCTATGACACTGCTACCCTACTGTTACACTGCCCCCCATCATACTGCTCCTCTACTGTCACATTGCCCCCATCATAGTTCCCCCTCCTGTCATACTGCCTAGGTACCCTTCACTTGTCACACTCCCCCACCCTTTTGTCATACTGCCTCTCTACTGTCACACTGCCCCCCCCCCCTGTCACATTGCTCCCCTCCTGTCACAAAGTCTGTTATTTTTTTAACAGAACAAGCTCTCCTCTAGATGTAGCAGTTAGGGGGATATAAAAACCATCTCCCACTGACAGGGGTGCTTAGAATGATCAGCTTTTAATTATTTATGTAAAACCTTTCTCCCAAAAGGACAAATCTGTAACGGATTATAAAGTGGGAGATGGAGTTCGGCCTCAGGTTTGTAGTGCATTTAAATCTGCTACTACATTTAACACTCCCCCCCCCCCCAGACTGAGGTGCCCCCTATGATCCTTCATCCAGAGTGGGGGCACTCTAATACAGGAGGTGTGTTAATGTAGTGGGTTTGGCGGGAGGATGGTGGGGGGCAGAAAACCTTTGCCTATGAGGACAAAAATCCTTGCAACAGCCCTTTGTATCCAGGTTACTATTTTCCTGCTATCCCTGGGCCCCTTTGTGCACCCCTGGTCCCCCCTCCCCGCTGAACATTAAAGTGGAACTGTACCTATAACAACTTGATAAATATAATGTTCTTTAGCAAAGAACATATATTCCAGATTAATAATTATGAAACACAGTAAATAATGAGGCGCTGCTACTGGTGCTGGTATAGTAACACATATAGGTACATATACAGTATCTCACAAAAGTGAGTACACCCCAGACATTTTTGTAAATATTTTATTATATCTTTTCATGTGACAACACTGAAAAAATGACACTTTGCTACAATGTAAAGTAGTGAGTGTACAGCTTGTATAACAATGTAAATTTGCTGTCCCCTCAAAATAACTCAACACGCTGTCATTAATGTCTAAACTGCTGGCAACAAATGTGAGTACACCCCTAAATCAAAATGTCCAAATTGGGCCCAAAGTGTAAATATTTTGTGTGGCCACCATTATTTTCCAGCACTGCCTTAACCCTCTTGGGCATGGAGTTCACCAGGGCTTCACAGGTTGTCGCTGGAACCCCTCTTCCACTCCTCCATGACCACATCACGGAGCTGGTGGATGTTAGATCGAATGCACTCTTCCACCTTCAATATGAGGATGCCCACAGATGCTCAATTCGGTTTAGGTCTGGACACATGCTTGGCCAGTCCATCACCTTTATCCTCAGCTTCTTTAGCAAGGCAGTGATCCTCTTGGAGGTGTGTTTGGGGTCGTTATCATGTTGGAATACTGCCCTGCGGCCCAGTCTCCGAAGGGAGGGGATCATGCTCTGCTTCAGTATGTCACAGTACATGTTGGCATTCATGTTTCCCTCAATGAACTGTAGCTCCCCAGTGCCGACCGCACTCATGCAGCCCCAGACCATGACACTCCCACCACCATGCTTGACTGTAGGCAAGACACACTTGTCTTTGTACTCCTCACCTGGTTGCCGCCACACACGCCTGACGCCATCTGAACCAAATAAGTTTATCTTGGTCTCATCAGACCACAGGACATGGTTCCAGTAATCCATGTCATTAGTCTGCTTGTCTTCAGCAAACTGTTTGTGGGCTTTCTTGTGCATCATCTTTAGAAGAGGCTTCCTTCTGGGATGACAACCATGCAGACCAATTTGATGCAGTGTGCGGCGTATGGTCTGAGCACTGACAGGCTGACCCCCCACCCTTCAACCTCTGCAGCAATGCTGGCAGCACTCATACATCTATTTCCCAAAGACAACCTCTGGATATGGTGTGGAGCATGTGCACTCAACTTCTTTGGTCGACCATGGCAAGGCCTGTTCTAAGTGGAACCTGTCCTGTAAAAACAACTGTATGGTCTTGGCCACCATTCTGCAGCTCAGTTTCAGGGTCTTGGCAATCTTATGATAGCCTAGGCTATCTTTATGTAGAGCAACAATTCTTTTTTTCAGAGCCTCAGAGAGTTCTTTGCCATGAGGTGACATGTTGAACTTCCAGTGACCAGTATGAAAGAGTGAGAGCGATAACACCAAATTTACCACACCTGCTCCCCATTCACACCTGAGACCTTGTAACATTAACCAGTCACATGACACCGGGGAGGGAAAATGGCTAATTGGGCCCAATTTGGACATTTTCACTTAGGGGTGTACTCACTTTTGTTGCCAGCGGTTTAGACATTAATGGCTGTGTGTTGAGATATTTTGAGGGAACAGCAGATTTACACTTTTATACAAGCTGTACACTCACTACTTCACATTGCAGCAAAGTGTAATTTGTCACATGCAAAGATATAATAAAATATTTACAAAAATGTGAGTGATGTACTCACTTTTGTGAGATACTGTAACTGTGAAGGATATACACTTCATGCAATCTTAAATATGTGACTCCAATTCCGGTGCTGAGGTAGATGTGACTTTGGAACCTCTTGAGGTTGAGGTTCCAGTACGACATCACTTCCGGTTTGCGACTGGTCGGAGCAGGGTGACACGCACAGTGGAACGCACGCTACAAGCAGAGCGGCGGTTCCCGGTTATCTGTCATTTTGGCTTACAGCAAGTGCCATTTGAGGCACCTACAAATGTGAGTGTAATACTTTTTTAACTCTACATTAACTTTTCAATAAAACATACTACACTATGAGAGTATTTTTTTTTTCGCATTTCTTGAGATCTAAGCATTATTGGATAAATGTGACCCTGACCAACACCTAGAGGGAAGTGGTTCCCAAGGAAAGAGGAGTCCTACAGGCACTATAGGTCCCAGAGGCCTGAGTGCTTCTGGTGAGTGGCCACTGCTTACTAGGTGGAGGATCAGAGATCTGTTGCACTATTGAACTACACCAAGGGAAGAAAGATAACACACGATTTGGCACTACTTGTATGGACACTATCTTTAAATATGTTCTTTAACCACTTTACCACCGGAGGATTTTGCTGTCTTACGTCCAGGCCACTTTTTGCGATTCAGCGCTGTGCGACTTTAACTGACAATTGCGCGGTCTTGCAACTCCGTACCCAAACTAAATTTACGTCCTTTTTTTCCTACAAACAGAGCTTTCTTTTGGTGGTATTTGATCACCTGTGCGATTTTTACTTTTTGCGCTATAAACAAAAAAAGAGCGTTTATTTTGAAAAAATAACAATATTTTTTAAATTTTTTTATATGAAATTCCCCCCAAAAAAGATGTAAACACCAATTTTTTTTTACATTTTTGGCTAATTTGTTTTCTGCTACCCATGTTTGGTAAAAAAAAATCACAATAAGCGTATTTTGATTGGTTTGCGCAAAAGTTATTGCGTTTACTAAGAAAGGGAAAGATTTCTGTCATTTTTGGTGTTTTTTTTTTTAACGCGTAATGGCGGCGATCTGCGATTTTTTTTGCGGTACTGCGACATTGCGGCGGACAGATCGGACCCTTGACTGACATTTTTGACACTTTTGGGGGTACCAGTGACATTACTGCAGTAATCAGTGCTATAAATATGCACTGTTACTGTAAAAATGACACTGGCAGGGAAGGGGTTAATTTTATTGGAGAGGGAGGGGTTAATGTATGCCTGGTGCTTACTGACGTGTGGGGGGGAGGTGACTATGTGACAGAAGGACAGATCGGATGTCCAGCTATGCTGAACACTCCGATCTGTCACTCCCTGTCACTTGGGAGATCCGCCCGCTTGTGTTTACACCACACTAGATCCCCGACGATCGGGGATGAGCGGCGGCGATCGCCGCTGCTCTTCCCCTGGCCCGACTCCCGCTGTGACCGAAAACAGCGGGAGCGAGCCTCCGGCGGCGCGCAAGCGCCGCCCAGAAGGGGGAGTGTCAGACGATAACGAGCCACTCTGCCGCAGTAATATTACTGTGGGCGGAGGTAAAGTGGTTAATATATGTATTGTTGCCTTGCACTAAATTTTAAAGAATATATTTTTTATTGTTTATGATATCTGGACACAGCACTGAGCACTTTACACCACGTTTACATTATTGATTTATCTAAAGAGAGCCCTAAATACACTTCATATACAGCACCTTTATTATTGTGAATTTTGGTCCTTTGGCAGTCATCATGTGCATGGCACTATTTATTTTAATTGATATATTTATTTATGCTAATTATTGCACATATTTGGATTCAGCACGTTTTAATAAAACAGCACGGTCTGTCACAAGCACTTTATTATTCATCTTCAGTTATTTATTGCTATTCAATTTTGATCACTCTTGAGTGAAAAATCACATCTACTCCAGCACGGGAATTGGAGTCACATATTTAAAGCGGAGTCCACTTCCTCCCTCTGCGGCCCGCGCTGTCACTTCCTCTTTGCATTGATTCCTGGGAGGTGAACGTCATCGCTCCCAGGAATCAATGCGGCTGCATCGGCCCCGCTCGTCACTTCCGGTGCAGGCACGTCATTCCCTGCTAAACAGCTTCTGGGCATGCCCAGAAGCTGTGGAGGGATGACGCGCTTCCACCGGAAGTGGGGCCGGTGCAGGCGCATTCTGGGAGAAGAGGACGCGGAAGAGGACGCGGAAGAGGACGTGCTGGCTTCAGCTGCCCACATCCGAGATGGCAGCGCTGGAGAAGACATTTTCAAGGTAAGTATTTCTTCTAAAAGTTAAGTGCGACCCGGGACAGTACAGAGGCTATCCATTGTGGAATGTACTAGCCCTGACTGTTACGGGGGTATTTTTATTGAAAAAACATTTTCGTGGCCGGAACTCCGCTTTAAGATTGCATGAAGTGTATATCCTTCACAGTTATATGTACCTATATGTGTTACTATACCAGCACCAGTAGCAGTGCCTCATTATTTACCATGTTTCACATTCAAGTATTACCACTTAGATTGAAGGCAGCTCTACACCATACATTGTTATAACACCAGGGGAGGCGCCGTACTCCTTATTCTATGTCACATTAATAATTATGCTACCAAAACGAATGTGTGCTGTAAATTGCCTCCAGGGTTGTTCCTGTTTATTCTTGCTGGAGGCTGCCATTTTGCTGAACCCCAGAGCCCCTGAACAGCAGTAAATCATAAAGCAGAACTAAACCCATCGATTTAACGGTTTAAAAAAGTTAGCAATCCTGGCATTCCAAGAATGTAACTGTCACAATTGCTTGTTTCATCAACTATCATCTAATGCAGGGGTGGGGAACCTTTTTTCTGCCAAGGGCCATTTGGGTATTTATAAAATCATTTGGGGGCCGTACAAAATTATCAACCTAAAAATGTGCCTGTTATATTTGGTCAAAAATTGAATTAACTCACCCCTAATGTGATGGCTGCAACTGCTTCTCTTTGGTGAAGTGTGTGATGTTAGCTGGTATTGATGATGTTGCTACTCGCAACTGGTTTTCCAGGTTTGCGCCGGTCAGCCTGGAGCGCAGTCAACTTTGTGGTGGTAAGTTTTGAAAAGAACTGCTGGCGGGTAATGCTGGTGGGTATAGCTGGCTGATACTGCTATGAGTACTGCTGGCTTGTACTGCTGGCTAGTACTGCTGGCTGGTACTGCTGTGGGTACTGCTGGCTGGTATTGCTGTAGGTACCGCTGGCTGATACTGCTGTGGGTACTACTGGCTCAGGCTGGTACTGCTGGCTGGTACTGCTGGCTAGTACTGCTGGCTGGTACTGCTGTGGGTACTGCTGGCTGGTATTGCTGTAGGTACTGCTGGCTGGTACTGCTGTGGGTACTACTGGCTCTGGCTGGTACTGCTGTGTGTACGGCTGGTACTGTTGCGGGTACTGCTGGCTCTGGCTGGTACTGTTGTGGGTACTGCTGACTCTGGCTGGTAGTGCTGTGGGTACTACTGGCTCTGGCTGTTACTGCTGTGGGTACTGCTGGTTCTGCTGTGGGTACTGCTGGCTCTGGCTTATAGTGCTGTGAGTACTGCTGGCTCTGGCTGGTATTGCTGTGTGTGCTGCTGGCGGGAAATGCTGGCGGAAGAGGCGATGTTTCCTGTATTGGTCACAGGTGGAGTGCATTTGATATCACTCCTCCTGCGACTCACTCGACTGCCAGAACAGAGCCGGAACTATACAGGAAGCATTGGCTCCGTTCTGACAGATCAGCTGAGAGACACAGACTCAGCTGCACGGGGGGCCGGACCAAATGACTTTGAGGGCCGCATACGGCCCCCGGGACGTAGGTTCCCCACCCCTGATCTAATGGCTGGTGTCATAACTGATCACATGTGTAGCACCATGGCAGTTGCAGATCAAGCAGAAGCAGCTTCCATAGCTGTAAAGGATAAGAGGGTTTAATTCCTCTTTAAGGCTGTCAACAGATTGGCCTCTACAATCTTAGCAGTGCCTAAAATGGAGAGCGACTGAGCATGTGCAGAGCAGGGTAAAAGTGTATGGCTGGATTTTAAACAGTATAGGCACTTATTTCTAATGTTTTACATACCTATACCTGCCAAAGGGGTCAGCCTAAAGTGATCTAGCAGGACTGAAATTTCTGACTAAAGTTCCACTTTAACCCCTTTCATCTCCATCCTGCCACTGTATGTGACCAGTACATTGACTCAGGGCTGTCTTTAACACAGGACAAAAGGGACAGCTGCCCTGGGCCCAGTCATTGTTATGGGGCCCAAGGCAGCTTCCCCCTTGAGCCCGTACTGCTCACAAATAGTTGATAAGTGGATTTGGGAGGGCCCAAGAAAAAGTTTGCCCAGGGTCCAATCAATATTAAAGATGGCCCTGCATTGACTCCTTCATTTACTCCCTCCTCTGTGTATGACCTATACATTGGAACTAAACCCTCCTATTGTTTTCAACCACGAAATCTGCCAACTATGCCTCTGTTTGATCTTCAACTGCCATGATGCTGCACATGTGATCAGTTATGATACCAGCCATTGGAAGGTTTGACAGTTTGGTTGAGAGCACAACCAATGTGACATTTACATTCCTGGTTCAAGCCAGGAATGTAACTAACTGTTTTTTTGAACTGTTAAATCAATGGGTTTAGTTCCGCTTTAATCTAGTGCTCACTTACCAACATTAACCCCCCTTAGTACTTGCATGTTTCTTCATTTCCAAAAAACATGGAAAAAATGAGATGCTGGGGCGTCAACTTTCCAAAAACATGTTTTGGGGGTTTTCTTACTCTTCTGGCATTTTTATTTTAACAGAAGTAAGCAAAATATATATTTTTTTTTTTAACTTTTGGTCTTTTATAGTATTAAAAAAAAAACATCAAAAGAAAACTCTGTCTAACAAAATGGTATAAAATGTATTCTGATACAGTGCTGCATTATTGAGTAATTGTCAGTTAAATTGGCACGGCTTTGAACACTGAATAAAGGCCTGGTAAAGAAGAGATATAATAGGTTGGCACACAAGTGGTTATTCTATGTAGAAATAGATACGTTTGACTGGAAATGAGAAATCAACCAGGCAATTTGGACAGCTGTACTTGGGTAATAATCAACATCAAGGTGTTTAGAGATTATCAATCTTGCTCTTTGCATAACAGATTGCCTTATTTGTTTTGTGAGCCAAAGATAAACCACAGCTACTAAAACCAAGGTATAAAAGAGAGATGTGAGGTCTCTGAGAAGCAAGGAAGAATCTTAGAGAAGACCTCAAAGAAGCCTGAAGACACAAGAGCTTCCTAACTCTAAAGGTAAAATGATGACAACCCTTACCTTACTCCTTGAAGTTCTTTGAGAACCTTCTTGTCTTCAATGTGATTTCTTCATTCTAATCTGTCTTCTGCCTTTTCCACTGAAGTCTGGTTCCCAGGCTTCTTTGTCATTCGCATTATCCAAGTTTCTTACTCTAAGCCCTTCCTTTCTTTTATTTCCTAGTAAAAATTCTATTTGTGACCTTCTTTGATGGCAGCCTCACATGACCCAACTATTGGAGTTTGATCTCAAGTTGACCAACTTGATTCATTCACCAAAACTTGCGACCTTCTTTGATGGCAGCCTCACATGGCCCAACTATTGGAGTTTGATCTCAAGTTGACCAACTTGATTCATTCACCAAAACTTGCGACCTTCTTTGATGGCAGCCTCACATGACCCAACTATTGGAGATTGATCTCAAGTTGACCAACTTGATTCATTCACCAAAACTTGTGACCTTCTTTGATGGCAGCCTCACATGGCCCAACTATTTGAGATTGATCTCAAGTTGACTAACTTGATTCATTCACCAAAACTTGTGACCTTCTTTGATGGCAGCCTCACATGGCCCAACTATTGGAGTTTGATCTCAAGTTGACTAACTTGATTCATTCACCAAAACTTGCGACCTTCTTTGATGGCAGCCTCACATGGCCCAACTATTGGAGTTTGATCTCAAGTTGACCAACTTGATTCATTCACCAAAACTTGCGACCTTCTTTGATGGCAGCCTCACATGACCCAACTATTGGAGATCGATCTCAAGTTGACTAACTTGATTCATTCACCAAAACTTGTGACCTTCTTTGATGGCAGCCTCACATGACCCAACTATTGGAGATTGATCTCAAGTTGACCTACTTGATTCATTCACCAAAACTTGCGACCTTCTTTGATGGCAGCCTCACATGGCCCAACTATTGGAGTTCGATCTCAAGTTGACCAACTTGATTCATTCACCAAAACTTGTGACCTTCTTTGATGGCAGCCTCACATGGCCCAACTATTGGTGTTTGATCTCAAGTTGACCAACTTTATTCATTCACCAAAACTTGCGACCTTCTTTGATGGCAGCCTTACATGACCCAACTATTGGAGAATGATCTCAAGTTGACCAACTTGATTCATTCACCAAAACTTGTGACCTTCTTTGATGGCAGCCTCACATGGCCCAACTATTGGTGTTTGATCTCAAGTTGACCAACTTTATTCATTCACCAAAACTTGCGACCTTCTTTGATGGCAGCCTCACATGACCCAACTATTGGAGATTGATCTCAAGTTGACCAACTTGATTCATTCACCAAAACTTGTGACCTTCTTTGATGGCAGCCTCACATGGCCCAACTATTGGTGTTTGATCTCAAGTTGACCAACTTTATTCATTCACCAAAACTTGCGACCTTCTTTGATGGCAGCCTCACATGACCCAACTATTGGAGATTGATCTCAAGTTGACTAACTTGATACATTCACCAAAACTTTGTCATGTTATGGGCTACCCTATTAATGTAATGAAAATGTACCTTTATCCAAAACTTTTCTTTACCTCTTGACAGAGTAGAGAAGGGAGAGCATTACAGTTACTTTTTTGTCCTGCAGAAACAGGAAGTGAGCAGAAAGCCCTCCAAAGTGAAGGGAAATCATATCTTTAGTTGTCACTAAATCAGGTATCCCCATTGGAAGATTTTCTCCCTCTAATGGTCTGAGGACAACTAAGAATTATGGATTTCCCATCTCTTTCTGTGGAGGTGATAGTGGCCACCGGGACTAAGTGAGCTATAGAACAAAATCCAGTGATTTAAGTCTACAATATTATTAAAAATAAAATCTAAATATTAAATTTAATGTATAATTAAAGGTAATTTTGCGATTAAACATAAATATAATATTATAATGTCAAAAAGGGCATTAAAGCAAACCAAGCAATACCCCAAAGAAATTCCACAAAAGACAAAATGCAGAAACTAAATGAACTCCATTGTTTTTTTTTTTTTTATGGGAGTTCACTATGTTTTTGTTTTTTCTTTTTGTTTTTTTTATGGGAGTTCACTATGTTTTTGTTTTTTCTTTTTCTTTTTTTTTTTTTTTTGCTTTTAGTGTTGTTGCTGTTTATGTGAATTCTTTGGGTTTTTTTTTTTTTTTTACTTTATATTGTCTTTTTTAGTTTCCCTTTTTTTCACATCTGTTTTTTTTTTTACTTTATATTCTCTTTTTTAGTTTCCCCTTTTTTCACATCCGGTTTAGATAATAAAGTTGGTATATAAATTTGTAAATCATATATGTAAGGGCAGTGCAGCTTACTGCTGTCTGTGTCCTCAAAGGAGAGATTCCACTCTACAAAAAATTATGACAAATCCAAAATTTTACATTTGAGGCATAGTCTTCCAATGTTCAGGTGACGACTGTTCAAGAGAGGAATTCTCCTTACTCTAATAACAAATGTATCTGTAGTCCTTTGGACCTCACTTTTCAAGTTCACTGTCACGCCAGAGAAGTGAATCCTTCTTTGTAAATGTTTTATTGTTGATTCCCACTGCAGCATTCATAAAGATTCTAGACAAATATTAACTATCCCCTAATGGTCAGTACCTGCACTTTGAAAGTCATGTCCCTATGAGAAAGCGCTCAGGCCTGATAATTGGCTGCTTAGGTACCAGGCTCTGCATTGTGACTGTTGTGTTTCCCTATATCTAAGGGTTCTGCAATTTTCAAGGTGGTTGCAGATGGGAGGAAGTAGAGTATGTTTGGTCACCTGGAGATGCTTGCCATATGCCAGGGAAGGGGGGAGGATTTTTTAACACAACTTTGCTTTTAAAAGCCCTGCTTGTCTAAAGGCCACTTTATACTACCTCTAACTGTGGCCATGATTAAAAAAAATGCACAGTGTTTCTCAGTGTGAGGGTGAATTTGACCTCCTCCCATGATGCAACTCAGGGACGTAACTACAGGGGTTGCAGGGGTTGCAATTGCAACCGGGCCCCATGCTCCAGGGGGCCTGTGATAGAAGGGGTGATGAGGGAAGCATGTAGAGAAATCATTGTCCTCCTTTTTCCTCCTGTGGCTGCAGGAGGAAAATGGAGGAGATTGGTTCCTCTGTATGCTGCCCCCGCCACTCCTCCTATCCAGTTCACTTGTGTTCTGCTGTCTCTGGGTCCATGTGTGCTCCCCTGGCTCCCCCCCCCCCTATCCACTGTGCTCCCTTCCCTCTCCTGCAGGGGATGTGTTACAATAGAGAACCAGGAAGGGGTTGGTAAATATGTAATTTACTAGCTCCTTCCTTTTCTGAATGGACAGAGTCATAGTCAGTGACATTTTAAAAAAAATTAAATAAAATGATAAAAAATAATACAATTAAAATACCAAAAAATAAAAACTACTCACACCAGTGGGTGAACTTCCAGGATTGCAAAGGCCACACTTGCAACCGGGCCCTGGCATTCCAGCACCATGGGGAGGCCTCAAGTTGGCAGGAAGGGGGCCCACTGAAGAACTTGTGAAGGGTCCCGCAATGGGAGTAAAGGGCCCCAGGATCAGTGGGAAGAGCCCCAGGCTTGAAGGGAAGGGCCCCGGCCAGGGGTCCGGGGTCCGGGGGGCCCTTCATGGTTTCTTGCGCTGGGGCCCTGAAGGTTCTAGTTACGCCTCTGATGCAACTCTTGGGCCTGAATGACCAGTCTATAGAGTCAGAGTACTGTAAGGTTGGGGTGACATCACCAATCCGTCTAAGTTTTGGCATTTTCATGGTGGCTACCATTGAGGAAGGGGTGGTGGGATAGTAGGGGACAGATGAGTAATAGGTGATCTGGGGGGGTTGACTTTATACTGACATTGCCTCCTAACTCTGAATAGGTATGGTGACAGGGTCGTTGTAAGATGTCTACAAACATCAGAAAATGTTGGCTAATCTGGCAATTTACAGCTGGATATGTTTTTTATTTTTAAACTAGGCACCACCGGGCCTGCCATTCTTCGGTGGCATTAGCTGGTTTCTTTTATTTAGAATTATATTATGATATATTATTTATCATAGAAGTTAGTGCTGAGCATGTTCATAAAATGGTCCCTTTCTCTAATGAATATGTGTATGGTTTCCACCTTGGTCTATCCTCTGAAAGATAAATGGGCGGCCAGATCTTGCAAAGTCCAGTTTCAATGTTTTTTCATTCATAAAGTCAGGTTGTAAAGATCATAAAAAGTAATAAAATTTTATTTTACTGTACTATTGTGCTGCAACCAGCATTAAAAAGCATGGTGGGAATTCAGATCGCTGCTAAACACATAGCAAAGGAGTTTGGGTCTTCACCGTTTTTTGCAGCCGGACTGCTTTACAGTATTAGAAATCCAAGCTGATCTTTCTGAAAATGTATAGAAATGTAACATGTTCAGGGGATTTGTAAGATCCACAGATGTGGTTCCTTCTGAAATCTGATGAGAAGCACTTGGTACCTTGGTATACCGCCATATAAACCTTCAAATAGTCATATTTCAGGTCAATGACAGGTGAAATGTGATTGGTTTCTACAGGTTATTTTTCTTTGTGCTATCTTATTGAATATGCCTGATACAGCCATGTGAGAAGACTGACTTCATTCTCTCTTTATCTCTGCAGACATGATCCGTCTACTGGTGCTGCTTTTGCTGGGAACAGTCTATGCCCAGGAACCCGGTGAGCTGACAATCTATATATATATCACAGCAGTCTTATATTTTTTGTGATCTATTCCTATTTTATTGCTCCCGTACCATTTACAAGAATATCATTTTAAAACAGTTTCACATTTTTTATACATACAGTGTTAAATTTTCAAAATCGTCTTCATAAAAACAATTGTGAGCGCATTCTCCAGTGGCCATCTATAGGTCAGATGGGCAATCAGCAGTAATACACAAGGTACTCTGCGAAATTTTAGGCAGGTGTCAAAGAAATTAAGAATGTGTTCAGAAACAGAAGTGTTAATAATTCATTTTTAATAATTAACAAAATTGAAAGTCAACGGACAGAAGAGAGATCCAAATCAAATCATTTAATGTGACCACCCTTTACCTTTTAGACAGCATCAATTCTTCTAGGTACACTTACACACAGTTTTTGAAGGATTTCGGTAGGTAGGTTGCTCCAAACATCTTGGAGAACTAACCACAGATCTTCTGTGGATGTAGGCTGCCTCAAATCCTTCTGGCTCTTCATGTAATCTCAGACAGAATCCATGATGTTGAGATCAGGGCTCTGTGGAGGCCAAACCATTACTTCCAGGACTCCTTGTTTTTCTTTACACTGAAGATGGTTCTTGGTAATGATGTTAGGTGATGGCGCCCTCAATGTGCAATAGGTGTGGATAGCTGCTCCTTTATATGAGGTGATGAATCACATTAACCACTTAAGCCCCAGAAGATTTTACCCCCTTCCTGACCGGGGCCTATTTTGTGATTCGGCACTGCGTGACTTTAACGGACAATTGCGCGGTCGTGCGACGCTGTACCTAAACAAATTTGACGTCCTTTTTTTCCCACAAACAGAGCTTTCTTTTGGTGGTATTTGATCACCTGTGCGTTTTTTTGATCATGCGCTATAAACAAAAAAAGAGGGTCAATTTTGCGAAAATAACAATATTTTTCACATTTTTTTATATGAAATTCCCCAAAAAAACCCCGTAAAAATCAAAAATTTTTAACATTTTGGGCCAATTTTTTTTTTTTTACCATATGTTTGGTAAAAAAAATTGCAAAAAGCGTATTTTGATTGGTTTGCGCAAAAGTTATTGCATTTACTAACAAAGGGAAAGATTTTTGTCATTTTTGTTGTTTTTTTTAACGCGTAATGGCGGCGATCTACGTTTTTTTTTTTTTGGTACTGCGACATTGCGGCAGACAGATCGGACCCTTGACTGACATTTTTGACACTTTTGGGGTTACCAGTGACATTACTACAGTAATCAGTGCTATACATATACATATAGGTGGCACTGATGGTCACTGATAGGCGGCACTGATGGTCACTAATGGGCACTGATAGGCGGCACTGATGGGCACTGATAGGCGGCACTGATGGGCAGCACTGATGGGCACTAATGGGCACTGATAGGTGGCACTGGTGGGCAATAATGGGCACTGGTGGGCGGCACTGATAGATGGCAATGATGGGCACTGGTGGGCAGCACTGATGGGAAGGGCAATGGGGGGCTCCCTGAGCCCTGATTGCCATCCCTGGTGGCCATAGTAGGCATCCCTGGGGTCATGGGTGGGCATCCCTGGGGTCATGGGTGGGCATCCCTGGTGGTTCTAGTGGCAACCCCCCCCTCCCCCCGAGGGTCTGGACTGGTAATCAATGATCTGATTACCAGTGCCGACCCCCCCCCTGTCAGGGAAGCCGCCGATCGGTGCTCCTTTACTCATGCCTGTCAGGCACGTACTGAGGAAAGCCGATCAACTGCTCTTCCTGTTTACTATGTGACCAGCCGTGATTGGACACGGCTGGTCACATGGTAAAGAGCCTACATCAGTAGGCTCTTTACCGAGATCGGAGATGCGGGGAGTCAGACTGACACCTCGCATCACCGATCGCCGCTCTGCACGCCCCTGGGGGGCGCGCAGAGTGCATTATCCTGCCACCGTCATATGACGTCCGGTCAGGATAATGCAACCAATTTCCCGACGTCAAACGCCTATAGGGCGGGCGGGAAGTGGTTAAAAACAGTATAAATGAGATTTTGCACTCAAATGTAGCCGTGCCTGCCTGGCACTAAGGTTTCTACAGCATGTGTGGATGTAGGCTGTAGGGCGCCGGATGGCACACTGGTGTCGGGACAAGGTCATCCAGCACCCAAGGCAAGGATGCCAAGCTGTGCCCCCCCCTCTTCCCTTAGGGTTAGGGTCAAGGCGCCCCCCCCCTTCATCCCTGCAATAAGCCATTACGCCCACGGCAACTGTCCCTCCTGCCCACCACTTGCCCTGCTTGATGGTAAATACATTGTTCACTTGGAGTAGCGCCACATCTATATTCACTACATATATACAGATATATCTTTATGACATTGGCTGTATGTTTGGGTTAGTTGTTCTGCTGCAGAATAAATGTGGGGTAAAGCACACACCTCCCTGATGGTATGACATGATGGATAAGTATCTGCCTGTATTTCTCAGCATTGAGGACACCATTGGTCCTGATCCAATTTCCAACTCCATTTGAAGGAATGCAGCCCCAAACTTTCAAGTTTCCTCCACCATTCCTCACTGTGGCCAGCAGACACTCATTCCCAGATAACAAGGATAACTTGCTTGCTATCTGGGTTATTGTACCATTCTCTATCCCTTGGCCAACAAACTGCCTCCCGTTACAGCAAAATATTTCCCAATTTGACTCCAGTCCAGAACACCTTCTGCTCTTTTTCTGCCCCCCAGTTTCTATATTTTTGTGCATAGTTGGGTTGCATAGCCTTGTCTGCACATCCTATGCATGAAAACAAAGGGACTGGGGTGCAGAAAAATGACAGCAGGTGCCCCGAACTGATGATAAAGGTAAAGGGTTGACATAAATGAATACAAGCTGATCATTGTAGGCATCAATGTTAAATGGTTTGTCTCAGCCCTGTAACTGACATTTTGGCCAAAAAGTTTAGTCCGATAAAGGAAGTTGAAAAATAACAGACATACTGGCTGGATCACCATGTGAAAATAAAGGAATGAAACTTAATAAAACAAAACTAATGCAATCACCATCTAAGATTTGGTAAGCTGCCATATAATTATTTTTTGTGTTTGGGGCTTAATATCACTTTCATTTAAAAATGAGTTAAAAACATTTTAGAAGCTTCAAAACAAAGCCCTACAGTTTGTTTTCTTTAGAAAGCAGCCACAGTCTGATTTTGAAGGCCTGTACCGTGCCAGCATGTTGCAGAGAAGGACCTTTGCTCTTTATTTGGAAGCAGTGGACTCTCTGCAGTAGTCCTGAACACCCTCTGCTGAGTCAAAGCCATAGCATTCCAAATTTCCAATTAGCACCGAGCATGAGCTTTGCTTATTGCAGAGCTATAGGTCTGACTCAGCTAGCGGAGTGTATATTAAAAAAGAATAGCACACACATGCAAAAGAAATGACTATCGAATATGGAGACAATCCATAAATAAAAATGGGGATTTGGTCCCACCATATGGCCATAGGGTGCTCAAGCCCACCACTGCGTCAAAGTACCCCATTGTCAGTGGGTCCTACACTATCCATAAAAAATGGATGAATCCAGCCTCTCTAACCCTTGGAGATAATACTCCTTGCTGGGAGAGATGTGCAACTGCACTACAAGGGACTCCTCCTATATCTACTTGATAGTGGACACTGATAGAGTACAGGTGTGTGTGGGGGGTGGGGTGCTCAACCTCAGAAGTCTGGTCGGACCGAATACATAATAAACAAGCAAAAAATTGGGGGAGCAAACCCTGAACATGTATATCTAAAGCCGGTGCAGCTATGAACCAAGCGACATGTATATTAAACACTTTACCGGTGCTCACGTTGAGCCTACTGCGGCAAAGTGGCTGTTGTAGGTCTGACGACGTAGACCTACGTCGGCAGACCCTCCCCCTTCTAGGCGGCGCGTGCGCGCCGCCCGGAGGCGCGCTCCCGCTGTATTCAGTCACAGCGGGAGTCGGGCCAGGGGAAGAGCGGCGGCGATCGCCGCCGCTCTTCCCCGATCGTCGGGGAATCGAGTGTGGAGATCCGCCCGCCTGTGTAAACACAAGCGGGCGGATCTCCGAAGTGACAGGCAGGGTCAGATTGCAGGGTTCAGCATAGCTGAACCCTGGATCTGTCCTTGTGTCACTCAGTCACCTCCCCCCCACACATGTTAGTAAGCACCAGGCATACATTAACCCCTCCCTCTCCAATAAAATTAACCCCTTCACTGCCAGTGTCAATTTTACAGTAACAGTGCATATTTATAGCACTGATTACTGCAGTAATGACACTGGTACCCTCAAAAGTGTCAAAAATGTCAGTCAGGGGTCCGATCTGTCCGCCGCAATGTCGTAGTCCCGCAAAAGAAAAAAATCGCAGATCGCCGCCATTACTCGTTAAAAAAAAAAACACCAAAAATGACAGAAATCTTTCCCTTAGTTAGTAAACGCAATAACTTTTGCACAAACCAATCAAAATATGCTTATTGCGATTTTTTTTACCAAACATAGGTAGCAGAAAACAAATTGGCCAAAAATGTAAAAAAATTTTGATTTTTACATTTTTTTGGGGGGGAATTTCATATAAAAAAATGTGAAAAATATTGTTATTTTTTCAAAATTTACACTCTTTTTTGGTTTATAGCGCAAAAAGTAAAAATCGCACAGGTGATCAAATACCACCAAAAGAAAGCTCTGTTTGTGGGAAAAAAAGGACGTCAATTTCATTTGGGTACGGCGTTGCACGACCGCGCAATTGTCAGTTAAAGTCGCACAGTGCCGAATCGCAAAAAGTGGCCCAGGCATAAGACAGCAAAATCCTCCGGTGGTAAAGTGGTTAAAAAAGAATAGCGCACACATGTAAAAGAAATGACTATCAAATATGGAGACAATCCATAAATAAAAATGGGGATTTGTGCACATCTCTCCCAGCAAGGAGTGTTATATCCAAGGGTTAGAGAGGCTGGATTCATCCTTTTTCATGGATAGTGTAGGACCCACTGACAATGGGGTACTTTGACGTAGTGGTGTGCTTGAGCACGATATGGCCATATGATGGGACCAAACCCCCATTTTTATTTATGGATTGTCTCCATATTTGATAGTCATTTCTTTAGCATGTGTGCGCTATTCTTTTTTAATATACATGTCGCTTGGTTCATAGCTGCACCGGCTTTAGATATACATGTTCAGGCAGAGGCGTAACTAGAACCTTCAGGGCCCCAGTGCAAGAAACTATGAAGGGCCCCCCGGACCCCTGGCTGGGGCCCTTCCCTTCAAGCCTGGGGCTCTTCCCACTGATCTTTGGACCCTTTACTCTCGTTTACTCTCGTTGCCGGGCCCTTTATTACGGTCCCGCAGCGGGACCCTTTCACAAGTCCTGCAAAGACAGCAGAACACAAGTGAACTGGATAGGAGGAGTGGCGGGGGCAGCATACAGAGGAACCAATCTCCTCCATTTTCCTCCTGCAGCTACAGGAGGAAAAAGGAGAACAGCGATTTCTCTACATGCTGCCCCCGCTGCCCCTCCTATCCAGGTGTACAGGGGAGCTGCGCAGGCCCCCTGGGGCATGGGGCCCGGTTGCAACTGCACCCCCTGCAACCCCTGTAGTTATGCCCCTGTGTTCAGGGTTTGCTCCCCCAATTTTTTGCTTGTTTATTCAGCTAGGGGAGTGTTGGGCCTCTACAAAGAGAACAATGCTGCCCGATAGAGAGCTAGGACCATTCTCTGCAGCATGCTGACAGGGGACCAACTTTTCTACTCAGGCTGTGGCTGCTTTTTCACAGACAACAAACTGAAAATATAACTGGGCTTTATTATGGTGGAGGTGAGTGTAGTTGGGAAGTCAGATTCTGACATTTGGTTACACAATTCTAGAGATCTGAAATTCTGGTGCTATCCATTTCCACCCAGAAATATTATATCAATTTTATATCAATCTTCCATGCAGTAACTCAGAAATCAATTGACACAGCAAGAACTTAGTGTGGTTTGGCACCAATTAAATTCCTAATTTTAAAACACTTCAATATTTTTCAGAAGATTTTCAAAATGACTTTGATAAACTAGTCGATCCAAGCAGCCAGGAGAATGATGATGATGACATGCCCAAGGACCTAGAGGAAACTGATGACATGCCCGAGGACCTAGAGGAAACTGATGACATGCCCGAGGACCTAGAGGAAACTGATGACATGCCCGAGGATTTAGAGGAAACTGATCTTAATGACCTCAATTTAGAGACGAGCCACAATACCTCATTGGAATGTGACTCAGAAGCCACCTGCCATTACAAGCTGTTTACCTGTGCACAGAAATACAGAAATGCTCAGGTGCGTAAACATGAAGAAATGTGCTCTGTTTATGAATGAAGACCCAAGGAGGAGGGGGCTAGTGGAGGCACGGGCAAAGAGTAGCCAATCAGATTCCAGCTGTCATTTTCAACCTCTAGAGACATCTAAACTGACAACATATTACTTTTTCAGTGGAGCCACACTCACTTTTATTATTTTATATACCGTTGTAGAATAGAGTGAGGACCATTCTAACATTTCCCCAACAAAAGCATTGGTATTGCTATCTGTGTCCCTAGAATTTATTTCCCACTTCTTATTAATTAAGTGCCTGTCACCAGAGCAAGAGGATTTTTTTCCCCACACTACCTGCTCCATGAATATTTCACAACTGTCACTTGGACAGGGGTCCCCAGTGGTAGATTTCTCCTCTCCTGTTCCGGTTTCACACCTAAAATTTTAGATTTTCCATCACTTTCTGTCCTAGATCAGAAGCAAGGACCACTATAAAAAATAGAGAGAATTTACACCAATCAGCCATGACTTTATGACCACCCACCTAATACTGAGCAGGTCCTTCTGGCAGGGTGCCACCAAAACAGCTCTAACCCATTGAGGCATGGACTCCACTAGACCTCTGAAGGTATGCTGTGGTACTTGGCACCAAGCTATTCGTAGCAGATCCTTTAAATCCTATAGGTTGCAAAGTGGAGTCTCCATGGTTTGAACTTGTTTTTCCAGCGCATCCAACAGATGCTCAATTGGATTGAGATCTGGGACATGTGGAAGCCAAGTCAACACCTCAAGCTCATTGTTGTGTTCCACAAACCATTCTTGAACCGTTTTTGTAGTGTAGCAGAGTGCATTATCCCACTGAAAGAGACCACTGCCTTCAGGGAATACCGTTTCCATTAGGGGTTTAATTGATCACCAACAATGTTTAAAATGGAGTTCCACCCATTTTAATAAGTTTAGATGTATGTAATCCCCTTTAAAAATACTTTTACCAATGTAAACTATTTTTTTTTGCAAGGAAATATCTTTTTTCTTCTTTATTCATCCGCACTTCCGGGTCCGGCCGCCTATAGGCAATTACGTCACTAGGCGATATGCAAGGGCTGCTGAGATGTATCCCAGCAGCCATTTGCGAATCGCTTAGTGACGAAATCTCGCATTATTACACTGGCACCAGCTGTACTCAGCGATGGATTGCTTGGAGTCTGCGCTCCGCCCCGCCTGCGCCCCGCCTCTTCACTGAGAGGAGGCAGGGCGGAGGCGGAGCAGAGCGCGGACTCAAAGCAATACATCCCGTAGAGCTCACTGAGAGAAGGCGGGGCAGAGGCAGAGCGCGGACTCAAAGCAATACATCCCGTAGAGCTCACTGAGAGAAGGCGGGGCTGAGGCAGAGCGCGGACTCAAAGCAATACATTCCGTAGAGCTCACTGAGAGGAGGCAGGGCGGAGGCGGAGCAGAGTGCGGACTCAAAGCAATACATCCCGTAGAGCTCACTGAGAGAAGGCGGGGCGGAGGCAGAGCGCGGACTCAAAGCAATACATCCCGTAGAGCTCACTGAGAGACGGCGGGGCGGAGGCAGAGCGCGGACTCAAAGCAATACATCCCGTAGAGCTCACTGAGAGGAGGCAGGGCGGAGGCGGAGCAGAGCGCGGACTCAAAGCAATACATCCCGTAGAGCTCACAGAGAAGGCGGGGCGGAGGCAGAGCGCGGACTCAAAGCAATACATCCCGTAGAGCTCACTGAGAGAAGGCGGGGCGGAGGCAGAGCGCGGACTCAAAGCAATACATCCCGTAGAGCTCACTGAGAGGAGGCAGGGCGGAGGCGGAGCAGAGCGCGGACTCAAAGCAATACATCCCGTAGAGCTCACTGAGAGGAGGCGGGGCGGAGGTGGGGCGGAGCACGGGCTCAATGCAATACATCCAAATACAGCTGGTGCCGTTGTGATAATAATGCGAGAATTCGTCACTAGGCAATTCGCAAGGGCTGCTGGGATACATCCCAGCAGCCCTTGCGAATCGTCGAGTGACGTAATCGCCTATAGGTGGCCAGACCCGGAAGTGCGGATGAATAAAGAAGAAAAAAAGGTATTTCCTTGCAAAAAAATTAATAAAAATAGTTTCCATTGGTAAAAGTGTTTTTAAAGGGGATTACGTACATCTAAACATATTAAAATGGGTGGAACTCCACTTTATGTGGATGTTACTTGACACATATCACATTCTTAAATAGCAGGACCCAAGGTTTCCCAACAGAACAATGATCATTGATCACACTGCCTCCACCAGCTTGTCTTCCTCCCATAGTGCATCCTGGTGTCATTTTTTACCCTGGTTCATCAGACCAGGCCACCTTCTTCTATTGCTCCATGGTCCAGTTCTGATGCTCACATACCCATAGTTGGGGCTTTTGACTATGGACACGGGTCAGCATTGGATCCCTGACCAGACTGTGGCTACACAGCCCCATAAACAACAATCTACAATGCCCTTTTTTTTTTTTTACACATCGACTTTAGGGGACAATACATTTACTTGCTGCCTAATGTAGTCCAATAACTTTCAGATGATATTTTAACGAGATAATCAATCGTAACATTTTGACTTAAAACTCAGGACACAACATGTGATATGTCAGCCATAATAGCAAGAAGTTCCAGGAATTTGTTAGGTGTAGAGTTTTTTCAGGTGTATGTGTCCTCGCTGAAGAGATTCTCCTCACTTCCTGTCCTAGTGACCACACAGGAGTGTACTGAAGAGTGCCTGAAAAAATTTTGTCTCACTTAAAAGCCTTTTTGAAATATTTATTGGTTAAGAAGAACAAATAACAGCCAACACGTTTCAGGTGAAAAGAGCCTCCTCCTTCGTCAGGGCTTGAGCAGTCGATGTTAATTAAATTATATTAGGATGCACTAGGGGACGCGTGTTAAGGTTTTATGAAGGCAAATGTCTTATGACATTAAAGGTAGCCGGATGCTTAGATATTTCAAATGCTGAGCTGGCAGCAATGCCGACCTCTGGAGATTAAGAACTATCCAACCTCTCCAGAGAGCATATTGTGAGAGATACGTTGTGCTCCAGATGCTGAGCAGATTGCTCCCGGAGTAGCGGATTGCCCAGGTATCCCAGAATAGGCACCCTTATTGATTAGTATGGAATGACATGGTTGCTTTCAATCACCTGTAGGTGGCGCACAACCATATAAGTAAGGAACAAAAAGCTGTGGGGTGCAGGACTTTTAAGGTGCTCAGACACAGAACGACAAAAGATTATTTAAAAAGATATAAACATGTATTTATCAAAAGGAGTATAAAAACATTCTATACAAACAAATGTTCAATGTACAAAAGTGGCATCATTCACTGCGCTTTTGTTTCCAACCGGTTTCGCTGTTTCGGCTTCATCAGGGAAAGCGTGAGGAATTTTACTATTGAATGAACAGAAACACAATGGAAGTCAACATATCCATAAAAACAGTATACAGCAATTGCAGATACACAGAGCAAACGGCTGAGCTTAATTAGCCATGCAGAGATTCCTAAATAATAGCTCCATACCTGTAGACTAGGGGTGGGGAACCTATGGTCCGGCCCCCCATGCAGCTGAGTCTGTGTCTCTCAGCTGATCTGTCAGAAAGGAGCCGATATTTCCTGTATAATTCCTGCTCTGTTCTGACAGTCTGAGTGAGTCACAGGTGGAGTGATATCAAATGCACTCCGCCTGTGACCAATACAGGAAACATCGCCTATTCCTCCAACGTGGCGCCGCTACACTTCTAGCCAGCATTTCCAGCCAGCAGCACACACAGCAGTACCAGCCAGAGCCAGCAGTACTCACAGTAGTACCAGCAGTACACACAGCAGTACCAGCCAGAACCAGCAGTACCCACAGCAGAACCAGCAGTACTAGCCAGAGCCAGCAGTACCAGCCAGAGCAAGCAATACCAGCCAGAGCCAGCAGTACCTACAGCACAGTACCAGCCAGCAGTACCCACAGCAATACCAGCCAGAGCCAGCAGTACATGCCAGCAGTACCAGCCTGAGCCAGCAGTACCCACAGCAGTACCCGCCTGAGCCAGCAGTACCAGCCAGCAGTACCCACAGCACAGTACCAGCCATCAGTACCAGCCTGAGCCAGCTGTACCCACAGCAGTACCAGCCAGCAGTACCCACAGCTGTATCAGCCTGAGCCAGCAGTACCATCCAGCAGTACTCACAGCACAGTACAAGCCAGCAGTACCAGCCTGAGCCAGCAGTACCCACAGCACAGTACAAGCCAGCAGTACAAGCCAGCAGTACCAGCCTTAGCCAGCAGTACCAGCCAGCTGTACCCACCAGCAGTACCTGCCAGCAGTTATTTTCAAAACTTACCACCACAAAAAAGTCGACTGCGCTCCAGACTGACCGACACAAACCTGGAAAATCAGTTGCGAGTAGCAACATCATTAATACCAGCTAACATCACACACCTCACCAAAGAGAAGCAGTTGCAGCTATCACATTAGGGGTGAGTTAATTAAATGTTTGACCAAATATAACAGGCTAATTTTTAAGGTTATAATTTTGTAAGGCCCCCGAATGGTTTTATAAATACCCAAATGGCCCTTGGCAGAAAAAAGGTTCCCCACCCCTGCTGTAGACTGTACAGAGCACTGAGATCAGTTTGGTGATGAAAGTGAGTCTGTCACCCAGGACCGCGCACACCAGTGGAATTAAGGAGAAAAGTCCATATACCAGATCTCCCACAGAGGAGGTAAGAGGCCAGCAAACCAAAGGTAAATCTGCATTGACAACAGCATCATATCAAATAAGGCCCTAAGGCAGGGATCCTCAAACTACGGCCCTCCAGCTGTTGCAGGACTAAACGTCCCATGAGGCATTGTAAAATTCTGACATTCACAGACATGGCTAGGCATGATGGGAATTGTAGTTCCTGAACAACTGGAGGGCAATAGTTTGAAGACTCCTGCCATAAGGCATTTTTGGCAAATTGGCTCTCAAGTGTAGCACTACTCCCTTGGGAGCTGTTTAAAGCGGATTTCCCTGGGTTACCCATAGAAACGACTTGTAAAACTTTAGTACTTTAGATTCTTTGCTCAGTCAGTAAACAGTTCAGGGGATTTGGTTTTTTGTTGTTTTTATTTTATGATGGGATGGGAGAAGGGATAAGTGGGATACTCCAACTTAGCAAACTATGCACAAACTTGAGGACTTCTATCGATGTTGAATGCGGCAAGGCCGCTGCTTCACCCTGCCACTAAAGTGAAGTACGAACTACTTGGTAGATTACTCTTCAGGGTTCTACTTGGCACCCCCTTTACTCACTGACTGTGTGCGCTGACCTTCTGTCTACTGACCTCACTAGAGTGGTCCCCTTCCTGGGCAGACCCCTTGGCAAGCCCCCTGGTACTCACGGACACTGTTTTTCCCACATAGCTCTGCCTGTAGCTCCACTGTCAGCTTCTCCAGGACCTTCAAGGCTCAGCTCCACACCTGACTCACCAGGCCGACTGCTTGTAACCACTTTTCTCAGTATGCAGAAGGAGAGACAGCCGTCATGCTCCTCCTGGGACTCTGCTTCCCACCTAAGACGACCTGTCACATGTGTCCTCAGTTTTTATGGTCAATCCCAGGATGGGACTGTCACAAAAGCCTGTGTGTCACTGGCTGGGTTTCCTCCACTGTCCAACAGGCTCCCCTATTGGATACAGTGGGGACACTCCCTCAGACCAAGTGAACTCACACCTGGACACATGTAACAGGCATAACTAACAGATCAGGCTCCCCATGATAAGCAGATGGAGCAAACAAATGCTTTACCTAGCACCTATCTAGGAGGGTGCTACACAAGACTATCATGATTTAGCTTCTATAGTTTACTTACATATACCAAGGTAACACAGACTGAAGGAGCCCGCAGCATCCACTGGATGGAACTCAAGAACGCTGGTGAACTGTTAATGTGCAACAAACAAAAATCCGGGCATTACTGATCCTTTAGCCACTTCAAGTCTATATGGAGGGAAAGGCAGCAGGTAAGTAGCCTACAAGTCTATATGGAGGGAAAGGCCGCAGGTAATATGGGAAGTAGCCTACAAGTCTATATGGAGGGAAAGGCCGCAGGTAATATGGGAAGTAGCCTACAAGTCTATATGGAGGGAAAGGCAGCAGGTAATATGGGAAGTAGCCTACAAGTCTATATGGAGGGAAAGGCTACAGGTAATATGGGAAGTAGCCTACAAGTCTATATGGAGGGAAAGGCCGCAGGTAATATGGGAAGTAGCCTACAAGTCTATATGGAGGGAAAGGTCGCAGGTAATATGGGAAGTAGCCTACAAATCTATATGGAGGGAAAGGCCGCAGGTAATATGGGAAGTAGCCTACAAGTCTATATGGAGGGAAAGGCAGCAGGTAATATGGGAAGTAGCCTACAAGTCTATATGGAGGGAAAGGCCGCAGGTAATATGGGAAGTA